>NC_092045.1:110810800-111131082 GCF_003086295.3 Arachis hypogaea | reverse complement strand
CTAGAACGAGGCGCATGGCTGATATAGAGATAGGTGTAAAATAAGGACCCCGTGACCAGGAAGAGGTTGAGATATGATTAAAGAAGAGAAGGAAAAATGAAGTAAATGAGAGGGGGGGGGTTTATAGGGTATGGGATAAGAAACACAAATAGTTGATTAAGTGGAAAGGGGGTGTATAGGTGTGAAGCAATTGGAAGGGCTAATGGGGAGGGTTGCAGATAATCTTTTATATTCCAATAAAGATATATCTATCACATCAATGTTTTCCTACTCATTCAAAATAAAATAATAGAATCAAAATAAAAGAGAATAGTCACATTTTATTATTATTATTATTTTATTATTATATTATTATTATTTATATATTATTATTAATTATATTATTATATAGAGTTGAATTGTATTTTGAGATGACTTAAATTTCAATTAGAATTAAAATAAATTTTAGTTATTATAATGAATTAATAAATTCTTGAATTGAATGAATCTCAGTATTTAAAGTATCTATAAATAAATTATAAATTGTATAACAGACAACTTCAATATTTTATTAATTTAAATACATCTGAAAATTTTAGATTTAAAGCCATAATATTTATTAAGTTGAAGGAAAGGGAAAATAAGAAAATGAAGATACTTCTAAAACCGAAGAATATAACGGCTAATGACTAAAAAGAAAACCAAATATACTATTTTAAAACAAAAAGAATATAATATTATATCATTATATATTATATATAAGTAATGAATTTTATGATAATTAAAGTTAACTAGAATTGAATTAAATTTTAGTTTTAAAATGAGTTAATCAATTTTAGACCAAAAAAATTTTAACCTAAAAAAATGTAGAGGGGAATAAAAAATAATCTAGGATAAAAGAAAAATTATAGAGACAAATTTGTACATACATTGTCATAGATTCTTTGACATTCGAATTAATTATTAAATTAATAACATATTAATTATAGTTAAAACTGTAAATAAACAAAACATTCTTACCAATAAAAAAAAGTGGAGAAAACTAAAAATTGAAGAAAATACAAGAAAATCAATATTATGCTTTTTCATTCCCACCATTTGACCTCCAGCATTTACATATCCATTAAGGCCCCTACAATTGAAATAAAAAGTGGAGTGAAAAAGGGTTTATAGGGTATGGTATGGGATAAGAAACACTAAAATAGAATAGCTGTAAAAAAATTTTATAGGCGTCAGACAAATTAGAAGGGCATAGGGAATGGATAAAAGTTGCAGATAATCTTTTTATATTCTAAGAAGATTTATCTATCACATCCATGTTTCTCTACTCATTCAGAATTAAAATAATAGAATAAAATAAAAGAGAACAGTCAACATTTTATAAATTATTATTATTATTTTATTATTATTATTATTATTATTATATAGAATTGAATTGCATTTTTTGTGTACTTAAATTTCAATTAGAATTAAATTAAATTTTAGTAATTAAAATGAATTAATAAAATTCTAGATTTGAATTGAATTTCAGTGTTTAAAATATCTATAAAACAAATTAAAATTTTATAACAGATAACTTTATTTTTATTAATATCTAAAAAATATCTAAAAATATAGAGGGGGTAAAATAATTACTCTTTAGGTATAAAAATAAAATTAATTGGAGATAAATATGTACACACATTGTCATAGATCTTTTTACACTCCAATTCTAATTATTAGATTAATTAACATATTAATTTACAATTGAACCTGTACAAAAACCAAATATTCTTACACCATAAAAAAAATATAGATTGTTAATGTCTAAAATCTAAAGAAAATATAAAAAAATAATATATTATATTATACTTTTTCATTCCCACCATTTGACCTCCAACATTTACATATCCATTAAGGTAGAGTGTACTTTAATAACATATTCTCTTCACCACATGTTAGGATTTTTTTAATTCAGACACTAGAATTCTATATTTATATCGAGTATTGTTGTTAACAAACTCACATTAGAAGCTTGAAATACCATTTACAGTGATTTAGTGAAAATGAGTGATATCACACCCAATCATTCTTTTTTCCAGGATCAAAAGTTGCCTAACGAGTTGATGATGGATATATTTTTCAAGGCCGACCTGAAAACTCTGATGCAGTGTAGGGTTCTTAATAAGTTCTGGAATGAAATGCTCTCACCCTACAATTTAATGAAAGAGCTTACAT
This sequence comes from Arachis hypogaea, assembly GCF_003086295.3. Taxonomy (NCBI): domain Eukaryota; kingdom Viridiplantae; phylum Streptophyta; class Magnoliopsida; order Fabales; family Fabaceae; genus Arachis; species Arachis hypogaea. The sequence goes on along the minus strand of NC_092045.1, from coordinate 111,128,886 downwards.
TTAAGAACATGGATAAATATACAAGTTTGTTTATCCATATGGAGCTTCCACCATGGGAAAATTCAACAATGAATATAACAAGCATTGATCCTATTGACGGTGCCGTGAGGTCATGCGAGCTACCATTCACCGTATCTAATATTGGTTGGTGGAATGTCATTGGTTCAGACTATGGCAATATTTGTATAAGGTACACTATCGGTGGCTTTTTATCTGAGTTGATTGTGTGGAATCCTTTGATGAAATGTGTCAGGTTTCTTTCTGATCCTGCTTCTAAACAATGCTGTCAAGCTATTTTTGGTTATGCATTTGGGTATATTCAAAAATACTGATAATTATTTCGTTGTTTATGTTTCAAAGCGGCATTTTAATGATAAGTTTTTGCAATATCATGTCTTCAACTCATCACAAGGCTCTTGGATTAATGGTACAAGCAAGAACTTAAGGCTACATAGATTAGGATATCACAGTGTTTCTATCAAGCAAAGGCATTTTGGATTAATTGGGTGGAAAGTACACAATATTCTGTTGCTAATTGTGTTGTCATGTTCGATATATATCTTTGCGAGTTTAAGAAAATAAAGATTCCAAGAAAAGCAATTAAAGACTTTCAATATCTTATTGTTTATAGGATATTCTTTGCTTTGTATCTCATGAGAGTAGACCAGATGGAAATCGGGTCAACTTTTGGAAGGTAGATATCGAAGATGGTGGCTTTTTACATTGGAAGTGTATAACAGGATAAGTAATGTTGGTATTATTACTAATCCTAGCCTAAAGGTTGGTGCTGAATTCCTAATGTTTAATGAAGATGACAGAAGCAATGATAATGATAATGTTGCAGCATCTTCTGGATTTTCTATCTCTAAGCTCAATATGCATACTAAAGGTAGCGAAACTTTTGTATACAGGACACGGGTACAAGATATGATGTTTAAGTCTGTTACTAAGGTTCTTCAAGGTTTGCTTAGGCCATGAAGGATGAAAGAATTGTACCACTTTATTGGTACAAGATAGTGTTATGTTAAGAATTCGTAGGTTTTATGTTTCAAATTTAAATTCCAGCTTTATGTTGACTTGCTTTATTATAATTATCTGATTATTATTAAGAGTTAAATTCCAGCTTCATGTTGACTTGCTTTATTATAACTATCTGATTATTATTAGAGGATTAATTTATTTGATATAGTTATGTACATTATTCTTATCCTTTACTGTTATTTTTATTTTTTTTAACTCCACAATCTTCTAAAAGATATCATTTAATTAACAATTTTTTTGTGAACTTGAATTTATTAATAAGAGAAGGTTTATCATATATTCAGATTAATTCATAGGAACTATTTCAGAAGTCTGATTGTGTTTATTTGGTAATTGAAGCCAAACATAGATAAGAGACCCTATGAAATTGATGCCATTGAGGTGAATTTTTAAAGAAAGTAACAAGAATCACTAACCATTATCACTAAATATTTATATTATATGTTGTAAAGATTTTTAGATATGTCTCGGTTGTTATTATGTGAGGCATTAACAACTTTATGTGTACATAATTTAAAATGCTAAAATTACTATTTCTTCGTCCTTATTTTAAATTCATTTAAGAAATTAATGTATTCGAAATTTTGTACTTCTCAATTAAAAAAAAGAGGAATATTTAGTATCAATTAATCTTTAGACAAAAAAATATAAAAATATAGAAGTAGGTAAAATAAAGAATTTTGACCTAAAATAAATTCTGTAGAAAAATAAAATTTTGAACATTTTTGAACATTTTTTCAAAACTTTATTTAAAATAAGAAATTTAAAAATTTTATAAATTACAAATCATGTTGATTCTTTTTTAGTAACAGAAGAAAATAGAAAAAATTGTCTAAAATGTAGAAATAGATTCTTACAAAGTATCTTAAGGTTAGATTTAGGGTTTACGATTTAGGATTATAGTGTTGGGTTGACCTTTTACAATTTGAAATTTAGGTTTGAGTTGTTTTGAAATTTAGGATTTAGGAGTTATAGATAATGATATCCAATTAATTTATTTAATAAAATTTAAAAATAAAATTCTAGAAGTAGATTAAAAAAAGATGAATTGTTAAGTAAGAAAAAAAGCATCAAAAAAGAAGTTGACTAAATTGATGAACTATTTTTTAAAAAACTTATTTAAATAAGTAATGAAAAATTTTATATAGTACAAATAATACCAAAAAAATCTTTTCTACGTGAAGATAATAGATACCGTGTTTACATATATATTAATTGATGTAAAAAATATATGCCAAATTAATAGAACCACATCCCATAAACGGTGAAATTGTTGGGATTGAGATGTATTTAAAGAAGGAAAAAAATTACTCACCATTATAATTTGAAATTGGTTATTAATAATAATTATATTTTCTAAAATAACTGTTTTGTAATCTTTTAAATTCAAGAAATTAATCTATTCCAATAATTATTTTGTTTAGATATATTAAGTAAATTTAAAAAATAAAATGGATACCTATTTTTTAAAAAAAAGTAATATTTCATATCAATTAACCTTTAGAGAAAATTTTTTCAAATAAATCTAAATATGTATTTATATAAAATAAAGAATTTATAGGTATAAAAAATATTCATCAGAGAAAGAAGTTGTTTAAATTCATGGATAATTTATTTAAAAACTTTTGTAAGTGGAGAGAATAGATAAATTAGTTAAATCTATATAAATTGATGTATAAAAAATGCTATTTTTCTAGAAGCCAATCCTGAATAAAAAATATCTGTTTTAAAATCTTAAAAAGTCCTTTAAAAAAATGGATGTAAAAAAATTCATATTAAAAATTTTAGTATAGTAACATACAATAAAGATTTATGAGTAAAAAGTAATATCCATTATTTAACCATAGTTGGATAACTACTATTGATCTACAGAGCACACCACAAGCTCCAATAATCACAAAAGAGATTTCATAGGTTGTACTCCTTAAACCTCATCATTTCCTTCTACCTCAAGTATAATATATTATTAGAAAGCTTTGTAGAAAAAATCACATTAGCCCTATAGCTCAGCTAAAAATATTTATTTAACAATTATCATAGACTCGGGCATACTTATATAAATTCACTAAATTTCTCCAACAGCAGCACATTATTTTTTGAATTATGAGGTGTGGTTCTATCACTTCGATATTCTGTTTTAGTGTAAAAATGTCCATTAACAATACACATCAAACTTCATCTACAAAGAAAGATTTGCCTGAAGATGTCCTAATGGAGATCTTGGTGAAGACCGAGCCAAAGACTGTTGCGAGGTGCAGATGTTTGAGCAAACAATGGTACCGCCAATTATCTTCCTATCAATTTGTGAAGAGAAATTTTTTTGCAACCAAAGGTAGGCATTTCAGCATTCTCTTAACATTTGGTTTTCCTCCGTGGGAAATCGGGCGTGATTGGCTTACAAGCATTCATGGAGAATCTCAAGCCACTACACCTATTAGGTTACCATTCAATACATCCGATTTTGGATGGTGGAGTGTCATTGGGTGTGACAATGGGTTGGTGTGTTTGAGGTACAGCCTTCATGGACTCCCATCCGAGATCATGCTGTGGAATCCTCTAACAAGGCGAACACGAATTTTAAAAGATCCTGGATCAGTTCGTTCTTTGCATGCTGTTTGTATATATAATTTTGGATATACAAGTGGCATTGATCAGTACTATGTAGTTCACGCTTATAAGAGGAGTTTTCGAGACAGGAGGCTGGAGTTCACATTTTACGATTCTCGAATGAACGACTGGACTGAGCATGTCATCGAAGACAAAGTAATTCAGAAGTTAGGGCCGAATAGCGTATGGCTGAATGGTGTTGTGTTCTGGATTAATTGGGTTGGTGAGGACTATATCCATCCACTTTGTGTTGTGTGTTATGAATTAAAATCAGGCCAGCTTAATCGGTACACAATCCCGAAGATAGCCAAGAAGAAGTTCCAATATCTTTCGGCTTTTAATGATAAGGTCTGCTATATTTCATATGATAGTACATGTCAAGATGATAAGATCGGGATATGGAAATTAGACACCAATGCATCCAGGAAAAAGATGTGGCAAAACATACTCAGCATTAATCCAATCAGCATCGGATTTAACCCTAATATTTTTATTGGAGATCAGATCATTATGCTAATGGAGCACAGAAGCAACCTTATGAGGATCAATGATCGTCATAATACTGAGATTTGTTTGAAGAGTCTGAACATTAAAAAAAATCAGAGCAAAGAGTTATTCTACAGAACTTGGATGGAAGAGATCGAGATCAAGTCCTTAAGCTTATTATTGCAAGGGATGTTAAATCCTTAATATTTAATTTTATGTCTTTTAATCCTTAGAGCAATTAGTGTTGCTGTTATCAATCTATATTTCAGTCTGGGTTATGTATTGTGTTATTTTAATGGATTTTCTCTATGTGTTCCTGTGCAATATATTGAAGAGTTTGAACATTAAAAAAAATCAGAGCAAAGAGTTATTCTACAGAACTTGGATGGAAGAGATCGAGATCAAGTCCTTAAGCTTATTATTGCAAGGGATGTTCAATCCTTAATATTTAATTTTATGTCTTTTAATCCTTAGAGCAGTTAGTGTTGCTGTTATCAATCTATATTTCAGTCTGGGTTATGTATTGTGTTATTTTAATGGATTTTCTCTATGTTCCCGTGCAATATATCTTTAGTTGTTGTGTTTTGAATTCACCTATTCAATTTGGGTTTGCTTATGAGGCATCTTATATTAGATTTACCCCTCTAATATTCATTTGTTTTAGTTGAAATTAGATTTGAATTTCATTAGCAACACAGAACTTTCAGTTATTATAATAAGTTTCGGTACTTGAAATATATTATAATACATATTAATAATAGATAATATAAGTTTCGGTACTTGATACATATTAATAGATAATATATTATAATAGAACAAGCTACTAGATATATATAAAAGATATTTTTCAAATCCAGCCTTTTAGATGCTACTAAGATTTCAATACGAAACTCATAGATATGCTATGATCTACACATAGAAATGATTTAACAAATCCCAAATTTTTTGGATCATAGTTGCCACAAGTTTCTATGTAATAGCATCATCTATTGCTTAGGAGCAATCACTATAGTTAGGTTGTGTGTCATAGTTAGGTTGGGTGTCAGGGAAGAAGTTTCATGCTAAGCTACATTTTTAATTATTAAAATTAAAATAACAAATGACGGACATCATAAAGAAGTCAATGATTTGAAATTTTGAGACCCATATATATTTCTGCTAACCACAATATATCTGAATTCTGAATATATTAAGTTCTCATTTAGTATTATTTATACTTGAAATAAAAGTGAGTAATTTTAGCAAGGACCTGTTTGTGGAGCTCTCTTTGTACGTTGTTGTTATTTAGTCCACCTTTATGAAGCTCCTTTCAATGTAAATATGGCACTCACATCAGCAGGTCCCTAAACAACATAAACCATTCTGTCAGAAAAGAGTTTTCAATTTCACACTATGGACAAGGAATTATGCAGAACAGCAAGGGCCAAAAGGAAGGAATTTCTAATCCAAAACCGTGCTAAACAGTTTTCTATCAAAGGTCAAATTGGTATTATATATATAGTTTATTTCTCCACTTAAAATCTTTGATAGATTGTATTATAAATATCTTTAGATTCACTTTGTATCCTTAATGTTATCTATCAGGAGCTGCTAGACGGCCAGCTTTGAAAGATATAAGCTCTTCTCTCAATGTAATTAGACCTATGATTTTTGGTTCAAACTCTTCATCTAAACAAGACAATCAAGGTAATTGATTGTTTTCAGCTTACTATATGTAAATTCAAGTGTTTTGAACATGATAAAGAATCCTTTTTTTGAATGCTACCATGAATGTTTTGAATCAAAATATTAGGAACTTAGTGAGATATATACTTGGATTATTGGAATAACTTAGATGTTTGATATCAATGAAATAACCTGTGCAAGTCTTATGGAATTTCATTCTGGTGTTAGCTTTTTCATAAGTTCAATAATTTCGAAAATCAAGTTACTTATGACACATATTCAGTCTCATTTGCAATATCAAATGTGAAAAGCATAAAAAACATACATGAAAATTATACTCCAGAACACATACTTTCAAAAGATGGTCAGGGATGTCAATGTGATCCATCGGAAGAGATTTGTGAATCAACCATTAATCAGACTAAAGGCTCTCCAAATGGTCAGTTAGTCGTTGTTTATTCATATAATTATTATTGCATAATTATAAGAACTTGGTACTTGGTTTTTGTGTAATAATCTTATTATTTGTCATTTATAAGTTAATAGATTTGAGATGCAAAAGAGCTAGGATTGGAGACTTATTTTTTAGGGATGGAAATGTACAGAGTAGCAACAGTACAAGTAAAGGTCATCACGGTAAGTATAAATCCCTATGTTTAGTGAAAAAACTTTGTAACCTTGCATCAGATTGAAGATTTTGTTTATTTTGACGATGTATTATTCTCCATTATAGATCAGACGCAGAACTATGTTTCAAAGAAAGCAGATGATTTGCATGTGGGATTGACAATGCAGAGCACTTTGACTGCTATCACAGCTCAGGAACCGATACATCCTAAGAACATTTTCCCGATACATTCTCAAACCAATGATTGTTTAAGCAATAGGAATTCATCAATCTTGGAAGGTAAAATACTTGACATCTCTATTATGAAACTTTGCATTAATACATTTATTTTTAGATTATATTGGCTTTTAGTTACACGAATTAATAAATTCTGTATTTAAATTTGGTATATCACTCAATGCAGAAGATCCTTTGCTAACAGCTGATGAAACATTAAATAATGGGGCTGTCAATGTAACAGATATGTTGTTAGAAGGAATCGGTAATTAATTTCCATCTTTAGTGTACAGACACTTTAACTTTTAGTTAATCCTCTAATTTTTTAATGTTTGTTCTTAGGCGAGGAGACAGCGTGCAACAATTCGGTATATACAGAAGGTAATGTGGTTTCCATTGTTAAACTGCAATAAATTATTGTGATATTATAGTAATTAGTAAAAATAGACTAAGGTTACTAAATTTAGATTCACATATGCTCTTAATAAGGTTGGTCTCACAAGTCGTACTTATAGTTATTAATTATTGAATTAAAAAATAGCAAGAATTTAACTCGGATTTCTATTTTATCATGTGTGTATGTTGCAGAATATATTAACCATGGTGAATGCATCTATGAGTGTGAATTTTGTAATGCTCTCTTTTGGTATGATGAAAGAATTGGAAAACATTATAATGCAACTATTCCTAAGTACACGCTGTGTTGTAGAGGAGGTCAGGTTCAGTTGCCTCAACCGAAAGAACCTCCTCCTATTCTTCAACGTCTAATGTGGAATAACGATGATAGAAGCAAGAACTTTTGTGAGAATCTTCGAACATACAATAGCATGTTTGCATTCACATCTTTGGGTGGTAAAGTCGACAAAGTCATTAATCGAGGCAGAGGTCCACCAACATTTATACTATGTGGACAAAACTACCACCTTCTTGGCAGTCTTATTCCCCCTGAAGGATCAACTGCTAAATTTGCTCAATTATATATATATGACACAGACAATGAGATATCTAACAGAATCCAAGTTGTAAGGTATATATTCTTAGTGGTGTATCTCTGTTAAATTTCATTCAATTAATAAATTTAATTTATTAGATTTATTTGTCTTTTTGCATTGTTAAGGGTGCTCAATCAAGATATATTAATATGATTTCTTTTCTTTATAAAGTGAATTAAACATGATTTAAAATTAAGAAATAATCACTGATTATATTTCTTTTAGTATTTTAGTAGGGTTTATCTAATTATAGACATTAAAGTTAGTCCTTAATCGAGTTTAACAATTTCATGAACCATATAATAAAGCAGTGATTCAATTTTGGACAGTGGAAATGATCATAGGAGCAAAGTTGATATGCTAATTGTCCAAGAACTGAAGGAGATGCTTGATAAAGATAATGTGTTGGTAAAGTCATTTCGCATGGTTAGAGACTCTTTGAACAATGGAACTCAAAAAAATGTTAAGCTTAGGCTTATTGGTAAGAGAGGACGAGATGGAAGAAGATATAATTTGCCCTCAGTATCAGAAGTGGCTGGATTAATTGTGGGTGATTTTGATGCATCACGAACGGAGAGAGATATTGTTGTTCAAACCCGAAGTGGATCTCTTCAGCGTATAACTGAACTCAATCCATCTTATCTTGGATTACAGTATCCAATTTTGTTTCCATACGGAGAGGATGGGTTTCGAGAGCATATACCACTTAATCGCATTAAAAGAAAGAATGACAACGAAGAAAAGTGCGTAACCATGAGGGACTATTTTGCATTTTATATTCAGGAAAGATTCTCGGACGGTTCTCCTTTGCTTTATTCTAGACGACTATTCCAACAATTCATAGTAGATGCTTACTCAATGATCGAATCATCTCGACTAAATTACTATCGTTTTCACCAGGAAAATGTACGGTGTGATCTCTACAAAGGTATATGTGAAGCTGTTGTGAATGGAGATAATTCTGCAACTACGCACGGTAGACGTATAGTCTTACCAGCAACTTTTGTTGGAGGTCCTAGATACATGATTCAGAATTATCAAGATGCCATGGCAATTTGTACCAAAGTTGGTTATCCAGATTTATTCTTGACCTTTACATGCAATCCTAAATGGCCAGAAATAGTGGATCATTTGTCTACAAGGGGACTAAAAGCTGAAGACAGGCCTGGCATTGTATGTAGAATGTTTAAAATGAAGCTAGATACCTTGATTAAAGATCTTCGTGTGAATATGTTATTTGGAAGGGTCGTTGCAGGTATTTTTTTAAGTAATTTAGTCGGTTAGATAAATTAGTTACATTTTGTAACAACATAATGACAAACTTTTTATACAAATTAAAGTCTTATTAACTATTATTTGTTCTTTTCACAGTGGTATACACTATTGAATTCCAGAAGCGTGGTTTGCCTCATGCACATATATTGTTATTTCTTCATGAAGGGGACAAGTACCCTACTCCTGATGATATTGATAACATTATATCTGCGGAAATACCAGATAAAAGCGTTGATGCAAAGTACTATGATGCAGTCAGTAACTTGATGATTCATGGTCCATGTGGAGCTTCCTTAAAGGATTCACCATGTATGGACAATGGTAGGTGCTTGAGGAATTTTCCTAAGCGTTTTGTTGATTCCACTTCTATTGATGATGATGGATATCCCGTTTATCGCCGCAGAGACACTGGGAGAACTATAAAGAAATCTGGGGTTGAATTAGATAACAGATGGGTTGTTCCACACAATCGAAGTTTATTGTTAAAATATGGTGCTCACATCAATGTTGAGTGGTGCAATCAATCTAGGTCAATTAAATATTTATTCAAGTATGTTAATAAGGGTCATGACCGTGTTACTGCTTCTTTTTACCGCGAGGGGTCTACAGAATCATTATGTGATGAGATTGACGAGATAAAGATGTACTATGATTGTAGGTATTTATCTCCATGCGAAGCAGCTTGGCGAATTATGGGATATGATATCCATTACAGGTACCCAGCAGTCATCCGCCTACCTTTTCACTTGCCAAGCGAACAGATTGTTTTATTCAAAGATCACGAATCATTAAAAGATGTGGTCGAAAGGCCAACTATCAATCAGTCCATGTTCTTGGCATGGTTTGAAGCAAATCGTGAATTCGAGGAAGCAAAACAGTTGAGCTATGTAGACTTTCCTTCCAAATTTGTATGGAATGCTAATTCCAAGAAATGGCATCGAAGAAGGTCACATCATGTAATTGGTCGTGTTTATTTTGTTCCTCCTTCTTCGGGGGAGTCATATTATCTTAGGATACTTCTCAATTTGGTGAAAGGACCAACAAGTTATGAGGACATTCGAACATACAATGGTGTTGTTTACAAATCATTTCGGGAGGCATGTTTTGCTCGCGGTTTGTTGGATGATGACAGGGAATATATTGAAGCAATTGAAGAAGCAAGCATTTGGGGTTCTGGCGAGTACCTTAGGAATCTATTTGCCACTCTTTTGTTTTCTAACTCAATGACTAGACCCCTATATGTTTGGGAGAAGACATGGAAAATACTCTCCGATGGTATACTTCATAATAGAAGAAGACTACTTAACCATCCAGGTATTAACTTGCTTCTAGATTTTTCTAATTTTCAAATGACATATTTCTATATCAATGTTTGCACTTGATTTTTTTTTAATGTAGGACTAACAATATCCGACAATGAGTTGTTAAATCTCACTCTCATAGAAGTTGAGACAATTCTCAAGAGGAATAATCGTAGTCTAATGGACTACCCTGACATGCCTTTTCCTAACATTAATTATGAGGATGGGATGTCTTGCGATCTTTCAAATAATAACCTAATCAATGACGAACTGTTGTACGACAGACAAGACTTAGGGTCAAAGTATTTATTAAATCTTGCCAAGATGACCACTGAGCAAAAGAATGTTTACGATACTATTATCAACAGTGTCGACCGGGGTGAGGGTGGTTTATACTTTCTATATGGCTATGGTGGTACAGGGAAAACATTCATATGGCAAACTCTTGCTGCATCTTTGCGTTCAAGAGGCCAAATTGTATTAACAGTTGCTTCTAGCGGTATAGCCTCTTTGCTAATTCCTGGCGGTAGAACGGCTCATTCTAGATTTGCAATCCCTTTAAATGTTGACCAATTTTCAACTTGCAACATTAGACAAGGAAGCCAATTAGCCGAGTTGATAGTGAAATCTAAGTTGATTATATGGGATGAAGCTCCAATGGTCAATAAATTTTGTTTTGAAGCTCTTGATCGTACCATGAGAGATTTGCTTAAGATTGTGAACTCCAATAGTGAAAATCTACCATTTGGCGGTAAAACAGTTGTGTTTGGAGGTGATTTTCGACAGATTTTACCCGTAATACCGAAAGGTTCGAGACAAGATGTAGTTAATGCAACCATCAATTCATCTTATTTGTGGGATCATTGTAAGGTGTTGAAGTTGACTCAAAACATGAGATTAAAGGGATCTAACAACATTGAAGGATCTGATCAAAGCTTAAGGGAGTTTGCAGATTGGTTATTGAAGATAGGAGATGGAAAGATCGGTGAGATTTCTGATGGTATTGGTAGAATCAAAATTCCAGATGACATCTTGATAAAAGATTGGAATAATCCAGTTGAAGCTGTTGTAACATCTACATTCAAGAATTACATTGAGGATCCAGATGACGAGAAGAATTTACAAGATAGAGCCGTCTTGGCACCAACACTTCAGACTGTAGATGAGATTAATGAATATATGATGAAGATTAATCAAAGACAGCATGTTTCTTACTTCAGTGCTGATATGGCTTGCAAGTCCGAGACACAAACAGATGTTGCTGCAGCTGTTCACACCCCTGAATTTCTCAATGGTCTCAAGTCTTCCGGTCTTCCAAACCACGAAATCAAATTGAAGGTTGGTATACCGATTATGCTTCTTAGAAACATTGATCATTCTTCGGGTTTATGCAATGGGACACGTTTGATTGTTACTCAGCTTGGGAAACGAATTATTGAAGCCAAAGTAATTACTGGTAATAATGCAGGACAAAAAGTGTTCATACCACGTATGAACCTGTCCCCTTCTGATCATAGGATCCCCTTTAAATTTAATCGAAGACAGTTTCCTATAATGGTTTCCTATGCTATGACCATAAATAAGAGTCAAGGTCAATCGTTATCTAATGTGAGCTTACTTTTAAGGAAGCCTGTTTTTAGCCACGGTCAACTGTACGTGGCTCTTTCTCGAGTAACAACTAGACAAGGTCTCAAGATACTAATTTCTAATGAAGCAGGAAAAGAGTCAACTGTGACTGATAATGTTGTCTATAATGAAGTTTTTAGAAATCTGGATTGAAGGTAATATTTCGAATGTATTTTATTCCCTTTCAAAAGTTTTATTGTGATATGAATATTTATTATGACTATTTTTTAATTTTATCACAGGAAACCTATCACGCCGAAGAAGGAAGACTTTTGTTTATAGAAAGGTGCTAATATAATCTTAGATTTGACATTTTTTTTGTTTTAAGCATATGTTTTATTGCTTTATTGTTATTAGCAAAAGCTTCTTTTAATGACTTCTCAAGGTTGTTTCTTCTAAGATTTTTAAGGTCGAATTTATCCTATCTTTTAACTTATGATAGTTACATGTATTTTATAATCTTAGTATCATTCACAATATATGATATCTATTGATATACTTAATTCTATGAAGTTTATATCTATTTCAAAATACAAAATAACATACTCATGCAAGATTATCCACCAGAAACAAACATATTATAATTGAGATAAAGCCAAGAAATTATTTGATGTCTAAATAAATCAAGCATATCTTGACTCACTAACCTTATATGTAGATATGTATCATATCAGCATCTTGACATGCAATGCTTCCTGTTGCTCACTGTTTATTAGGAATTATCTAGCATAGACAAAATCATAGTGTTAAAACCATGTTAGTCTGAAGAAGAATAAAGCGACAAGTTTACAACTGAGTTCAGTAATAGAACAGATACTCAAAATATGCAGGATCATATTAACCATCATAACTATAGTAGCTTAACATCTCTCTACTTTGTAATATAATCTCAAGAATAATAAAATAACCAGAAGCAACTTAACATCTATCAACGGCTTAATTAATAAAAAATCATGTATGATTTACTTATAAAATTTTTTTAGGTGGTTTGATTAAATGTGAAAACGCCAGGTAAAGTTTTTTAACTGACATTTTAAATTTGTGTTTCAGAAAACATGTCATAGTAGTCGTTGATTCTTTTTTTTCAATTATATAATATCTCACTGTAAAAACATGAATGAACTGTATAAACTGTTATTAAAAAATACGACATAAAGTTGTTGAAAATTTAAACAAAAAATGCCATGACAATTATGTCATCAATAGTTTAATTCAGAATAATATTTTTAATTTGTTAAGTTATAGCGTTACATTATAACACTACTTTTACCAAAAACAATTTTTTAGTAAACTATCTACTATTTAATTGCTACTCATATAGTATTACAAAGTAAATAATTGTTGAGTTTATTATGTAAAACAATTTTTTTTTATTTGAGACATTTAGAATAGTGGCTCAAAGCCAAGAAAAAAAATCATATGCGTTGTTGAGTAGTTTATGTAAAAATGTTTTTTTTGAGACATTTAAAATAGTGGCTCAAAGCCCCCAAAAAATCATATGCGTGTATAAAAATAATAATAATTAGCATAAATTAACAAATTGAACGAAACAAACGATTGCTTATTAGTATTTTGATTTTTGGAGATTATCAAAAACAAGATTGCAAAAAAAGTATTTATACGAGCAAATTGAATTAAATTTATTGGTCGAAAAAAATATAATGCTTTCAATGAAATAAAAATTTTTATTGGAGATCCATATTTGTCGTATGAAACAATTACAGAATTTTTTAAAATTAAAATGAAATCATTAAATCCAGTAACGGAGCTACGTTAATAAGAGGGCAATAGCCTCCCCAAATTAATAATTTGTAAATTCTAAGTCTCTAATTTTTTACTTGAGTCCATCTTAATTTTCAATTTTTTCTCTCTTAATTTATATTTTTCATGTTGCCCGCTCACAAAAAATTTAAGACCTCTAACCCAAATCTTGCGCGAGTGTATATTCATAATGATGATGATCCTCAGCTTTAAAGTTAACTCATTAAAACCAAACTACAATTACAATTAAAAATTAAATAGCTCATCAGTCATAATATAAGAAGAATATACAATGGAGGACATTTTGGTGTGAGAAATGAATATAGAGATAGAGATGGAAGAAAATATACAACCATAAATTATTACACGAATTTTATATCAAAACAATTATTCGTATAACATCATTTCTAAATATATCAATGAAAAAAAGATATACAATGAAATTTAAAATTGTACAATTAACTTCTTTCACATTCAAAAAATTTATATTTGTGTTTCAGATTTAGATGGGTGTCAAAGCCAGTCACTAAAACAGATTCACTAATAATATAAATCATTTCGTGTATAAATATATTTTTGGAAAGAAAATACATATTAGGTAGGGACAGCTAAATAAATTAAATAGTGATTTCTCAGTATTTGCTTTTCTCACTAATAAATAATGAATATATATAACTACTCTATAGCCAAAAATTAATACACCAACCAGTAATTCACTAATAAATATCTTTCCATCTATAGATATATTTCTCGAAAGAAAATACATATCAGGTAGGTACAGCTAAATAAATAAAATAGTGATTTTAAGTATGAAAATATCTAGGAGGCCAGCAATTTTTATGTTTTGCGGCCAGCACTTAACCATCAAAAGAAAAGTGAGTGATCTTCTACCGTTAAATGTAATCTCACACCATAAAAAATACTATTGATGGCCAACAAATGGTTACAAAACACAAAAGTTGCTGGCCCCTAGCACTCCTCAGTAAGTATTTGCTTTTCTCACGTTGAATGAATTTTTAAACTATTCTTTAAATTTCCGCAACAAAAAAATTTTGTCCGTATGAGTTTTTTTATAGGATTATCGAAAAGGAAACTTACAGACCACTTATATGTACATTAAAAAAAACTTACAGAATCACTTTTTTTACAAATATTTATTATTATTATTAACGACATTAGAATGTGCGTAAGATATATATATTAGTAGGAATAATGCAATACCTTTTAGTCGAGATATACAAGAGAAACTTTACCGAGGGAAACAGCAGATGCTTTCAGCCAGGTCGTGAGGAATTCAACTCGGGAGGAAGGTTAAAAAAAAAGTTAAATACAGTAAAAAAAACAGTTAGATCCCTGAACAAGATGGGTACAGATACAGATCCCAAACAGTAAATAATGCAATTAATTCCAAACTACTTAACAAAAATATATGAAGATGTGAATATTGAAATATTTTGGAAATTGCTGGGATTATAATTTTTGTTATTCATTTTATATACCTAGATATTCCGAAACACCTCTCATTGTTATTCCATAATTCTAAACTCAACCAACCAAGGAGAAATATAGCAATTACAATTAACAACTCAAACTTTTCAAGGAGATCTTCCGAAAATATATGTGTGGCCTTTGTGCTATGATTATTGCATTCGTAAAGCAAAATCACAAATCACTGATGTGACATACAAAAAGTTACGATCAGTTTCTTTTCACATAATCACAACAAACACGCATAACTTTTATGTTATTAACAAAATTAGAAAGTGCATAACATACATATATTACTAGAATAATTCAATATCTTTTATGTGAAGATCTGAAGGAGAAACTGAAAAATATCAATTTCAATTAAGAAATTAGTTATTTGAAAGAAGCAACAGAGTTTATTATCGATTTAAAATTAATCAATCAAGCAATTACTAATCAATTCTATCCATCTATTAACAGTTATCAATCAATTCTAATAGAAAATATTATTTAATTCTAATCATACGGTCACATTCACAATCAATATTTTTCAATTGGCAACGATGCCTAATTAGGCAATCAATAATCGTATTGTAACGATCGAGTATATTAACAATTAACAATCAATTAGAACCACTCAACAATCAATTCAAACAATGGTGATTTCCAGTGCCCTCTAAATCAAATTTGAAAATAAGGTACATGTTTATTATTTGTATTAGCACTTTAGCATAATCATTATATCATAACATCGAAGTAAAATTAAATAACTAGATACCAATCACCAAACATTTTCTTTCGCAATTCAAAATTAGCCAACCAACACAAAATCAGATATCTGTAGAATAAGTTTGGTAATTATCAAATCTCCCATACAACAAATTCACAAATTCAATTCTCACGGCAAAAAGATTAAGTAACCTTCGGTGGTCTGCCAACGGGCAGAGACAAATGACAAAATCCATGACGCAGGTCAGCGTGCAGCAACAACATCCAAAGATGAGAGACGAGCAGCAACAACCCCCTACAGAGGCGGAGGGAGGCGCGATACACGAGAAGCCGAGAAGAGAAGGAGGACTGAGGCAGGGCGTTAGGTTCAGTGATGGCGACGATGGGCGACAACAAGATCTGATGAGGAAGAAGCAGGAAAGCACAGCCACGAGAGTAGAAGAAAGCCGCGGCGGCGACGGTTAGCATGCGTTGGCGGCGATGTCAAGGTGAGATCCAGCGCCCAGATCTGTGGTTTGTGTGTGGCTATGTGCCGTTAGGAATAGATAGAAGTCAGTGAGTCGGAGAGGCTTTTTTGGTGAGTTGGGCTCCAGAGTTCAGACTAGGGTTTTTTATATTAGCTTTAAAAAATAATTAAAATATCCAATTGGTCCGGATTTTTCAAACACTCCGGTTCACAACTTTTTATCAAACCTGTGCGGTTCACCATCATTTGCTAATAGCGAAAACATGAGGTTGTCATTTTTATGGGATGAAAATTTTTATAATTATTTATTATGTCAATATTAAATTCCTAAATAAACATGTGTATAAAATATTGGTTAGCTACTTTTTATAAAATAAATTTATAAATATATACAAGCAATTAACGAAAGTTGTGTATATCCTATAATTATGGTTAAATATTTTTTCTCAAATTTTTTTTCTATTTATATGTGACAGTTAGTCTTTTTTAAACAATTAATAAATATGACAGTTAAAAAAATTGTT
This sequence comes from Arachis hypogaea, assembly GCF_003086295.3. Classification (NCBI taxonomy): domain Eukaryota; kingdom Viridiplantae; phylum Streptophyta; class Magnoliopsida; order Fabales; family Fabaceae; genus Arachis; species Arachis hypogaea. The sequence continues at coordinate 111,112,102 of NC_092045.1, read as the reverse complement.
TCCAATAAAAAAATTTATATAACCAAACTTTGTATAATGTATAAATAAAAGACTACATTAAATTTTTTTAAAATTAAAAGAAAATTTATAAGAATGGATTATTAGCGAATTCATATTATTTGGTTTAGTTGATGTATAATCTCTGTTTTTCTAGCAGTTATTACCGCGCAACGCGCGGGCAATTGGACTAGTCTTTAAAATTTTGGTGTAGGCGTGTAGCCTCTGTTGGGTAGACACCATTTTTGTGCCACCTAACAATCCATGTTGAAGCAAAAAACCTATTCTTTAATGGGCCTATACCAAAAATAAATTAAATGGGTCTATAGTATATAGAAACCTTAAATTCAATTATCAAAAAAACAAAAATTACCAAAAAAATAAGAAACCTTAAATTCATACAGAAATTACCAAGGAGATCTGACCAAAAATAAAAATTGATACCAAAGAGACACATCATGTCTGAAATCATCAATATTTATGTCCAAAAAAAAAGACTCCATTATTTATTTATTTAGTTTCTGATAATTAAATTATAGCTCAACATTTGAAGTTAATGGAATAAATATTAGAATAATAAATTTAAAAATATAAAATTCTGCAAATATAAAATCTAAATAAACTCCATTTATTCTACTTTTAAATTTTGGCAAAAGGAAATTGGCCTTAACATAACATCCCTCCTTTCCTCCAAACTTAAAGGTATTAGATCCTTTAAGTTGTAGTGTTTTTTTTTCTTCCCCCAATTTGATTACTCCGTTTCCACTTTTCAATTTCTTTTTCTCTTTATGATAAATTTTAACTGAAAAAAACTTCGAGATAAAAATAGAGGAGCCTTTTTTTTTACCACCAACGATTAAAATCACTAAGATAAAAAAGTTGTTAAATAAATAAATTGTTATTCCAACATTGAGTTAAAGCAATTAGTTATATTAGCATGATATTTTAGATCTGAGACTTAAGATCGAATATTAACAAAGATGATAAATTGTAGACAAAGCTACAGAAATAGACTAAACTTCAAAAAAAAAAATTTATCTAAAAGAATCTAGTACAAAAACATTTGAGGGGAATCCAATTCCGCTTAAAAAATAAGAAAAAATATATGGAACCAAAAAGTTACCAGCCAAAAACTAAACAAAAACACATTAATTTATATTAATAATTAATTAATTTTAAATTTTTTAAATTCAAAATTTAAAACTTAATTAAAACCTAATTAAAACTATAAAAACTTTCCTCTTCTCTCTCGTATTAATCAACTCACCTTCAACAATCACACACACAAATCTCTCTCTCTCAGGCTCTCTCTGCCTCCTCACCGGAACTCACTCCTCTGTAACAGAGTATGTGCTGCAAGGTGTCAGTTATCATCTCGTCCAAATCTCTACCGCAGCCTATAGAACTTGCTGCCAGCACTGCAACTGTATGCTCCCGGCACCGCCAGCAACCAAGAAAGAGATGCAGAAATTTAAATAAAAGAAAATAAAAAATAATACTAAATTTTTCTTTTTTTCGTTTCTGTATTTTAGCTGGACTAAACAAAAAAAGAAGTATAAGAGATGAAGGGAGGTGGACAGAGGAGGGGGGCTCTCAGTTGGGGTGGGGATTTGGTTTTGGATGTAGTTTTGAAAGGATGAACGGGTGGTTGAAGAGAATGGTGTTGACTGCAAATTACATACTTGATCTTAGTCAAAAGGAATTTTTAAACAATTACATAAATATAAAAAAACATTCATTTAATATGAAAAAAAACATCTTAATACTTAACAAAAGAAATATCCAGTTATAATTTTAAAAAAATTATGAAATTTTAAAGAAATAGAGACATTCACATTTGTAATACAAAAAAATTCGAAAAATATATAAAAGAACATCAATTTAGTATGAAAAAGAAACATTCTGATACTTAGCAGAAGAAACATCTATATATATTAACTCGTAGAGATTTTGGATTCACCCAAATATATTTGGCTAGTTTTTGACTAATACCCTTTTAATTCCTAGCATTACTCAAAAAATAATAATTTTGGTTTTGAACCAATCATATTATCATATTTTAGTTACATTTTATTCCACCATTCTTTTTCCTATTCCTTTTCGTTATTAAAGGAATAGAATAAGGTCTTCCTCCATTACTAGCACATATTTTCGGAAAATAAAAGATAAAACAACCAATAATAATAATAATAATAATAATAATAATAATAATAATAATAATAATAGACTGAAAACACACACAAGATGAAATGAACTTGCACATGTGATTAAACACAATTACTGTACGTGGGGGTTTCTAATTCAAAGTGACATAGCTTCGTTCTTAACCTGTGTAATTCCATCGAGAAAATAACATAGCCGAATCTTACATCAAATATTAAGATCTGTGCTAGGTGACAACCGAGACAACAAAAATAAGTGATTTTCCAGTACATTCAGTTTATTTATTTATTTTGTCAGAATGTACAATTTAATCATTCATACGGTGGTCTCCCTTTTGTCCTTGAGGAGTTATTTGGTTTGAAGAGTTTGATTGAATAATGAATACCCATATTAGTCCTTAATAAATTTTATATAGGACCTTTTGGTTTAATTTTTAATAAATTTTTATTTTTAAAAAATTTTTGAGAATTATTTTTGTCAGATAAATTAGTTTTTGACTTTTTGTGTTACTTTTAACTAATTTTCTAACATGTATATTGAATAAATAAGTCGTTAACAAATTTTATTATAAAATAATTAAATTTTCAAAAATATATACTTTACAACAAGTTAGTCTCCCTTTAAAATAATATAGAAATAATTTTAGAGGATTTTTAAATATTTATTCTAAGAATTTTTCGTCTAATGACAACTAACGGACGACTAACCAATTTTTATTTGTGTGAACAAAAATATTAAAATCAACCACTAAAATTAACTATTACATATTTATTATATAAAGTGATGTTACATGATCAAATTATTTTAGTAATTAAATTCGATCAAGTTGGTCTTATAATTTATTGGTATAATAAAAATTAATTAAAAGAGACACATAAAAAGAAAAAAAAAATACTTAGTTAAACTTAATTATAAAAATATCTTATTCACCTAACATTTTTTATTTATTATTTACATATATCAATTTACACATTTTTTAATTAAATAATTAGTCACCAAAATAATCAAATTTGTTATATTATAATAATCAAATCATCAAATAGACGAATAATCAAATTTATTTATAGTACAATAATAAATACTTTTTATAAAATACTAAATATGTATTTCTCAACCTGAAATTGTATGTCCCTAGGTGAAGGTATACAAAATGAATGGTAGATATTTGCATCAACATATTTGATACCAATAAGTGACCTTACTTTATTAACATATGTTGTCAATTGTTATTGAAAAATCACTCTCCCAAAATCTATGGCTATCTACCGTGCCACAATTCTTTGCCTTTGTGACATTGCTTGATGAGTTAGTGAGGAATACTATAAATAAAGAAAGGAAAAAAAAAAGGTAGAATAAAATGCTTTGATATATTCATTAATTAATGCATGATAAATGATGAAAAAAATCGCCTTTAGGCTTTAGCTTACTTTCAATTAGTGTTTGTACTATATGAACAATTAAAATTTATAAAGTATATATGATAAAAGTTATATAAAATAAACTTTTGCTTCTTATTATGTCCTTTTGAAACAAGCAAAGTGCAAGACAACAACCATGCTTATAGGAGAAGAACCATGCATCCATGAGATGAGTGGCAATTTTCTTTACAACATCAAATCTAAGACTTGGTCATATATATAGTTTTCTTCACAAATTGTGACTTGATATTTAATTTGGCCATGGATCCTGTTACTTGAGGAACCCGCAAAGCTAGACTTTAAAACTAAGGATGACAGCATTCCCTTCTTTTGTTCAATAAGTGTAAAACGTGCCTTTGCTGTAAATACTAGAAGCCAAGAATAATCAGAACCACATGTCCACAAATAGTTCTATATTGCAAGCTTTGGGTAATTGTCACCGATAAAGATATAACTATTCATCCTATTAATTTAAATTTAAAAAAAATAATTTTTTGATATAATATAAAGAATTTTTATGACCGAAAATTTTCAAAAAGAGGCTCTTTTGTAAGAGAGTGTATTAGAGATATCATCAATCACCTATTAATTTAAATTTTTTGAGAAGTGATTTCATGATCGCCACAAATAATAAAAGCTAGTTTTTATTAAATAAAAAACCTCATGTTAAAGGTAATTAAAATCGACAGTTTATATCTAAATTCGAGAAGTTTAGACAAACAATCACAAAGTCATAGGGTTTAGTAAGAAAAAAACAATGATACAAAACTAGTTGTAACATCTAACTATGTTATTATAAAATAAATTCATGATAAAATGAATATATATTATATAGCAATTTTTTAAAGAAAAATCTATTTTAAAAAATTCTCTAGTGAATTCCATGTTTTGACATAGTAGATCGATATTTTTAAAATAGGGGGGGTGGATGTTTGTTTTAAAATAGTAAATTTTTTCAACTATACTTAGGGTACACAAAAAAATCCGTCATTAAATTAATTATTCGTATAAAAAATATATTAAAATACAAAAGAAAAAACTACTATTTGTACACATGAAATTTACGAATGCTGACAAAAGTACCCATAGAAAAGGAAAAGTGATGTATCTATGAAAAGCTGGGTTCGTCTGTCTATAGTACCCGAACGTTAATAACTCGTTTACTCCGTTAACTTAAAGGCCAACATGGCACGTTAAGTGTTTATATGGCTTTTGATTTTTAATTTTTATTTTTTTGAGAACGTTCCAGGTGGATATAGAAAAGGAAGAGAGAGAAGTTAGAGGTCACTTCGCGCCATTTCATCTTCTTTCTCACCACTTTTCTGCATGCCCTAGCAGAGAGAGACGTGAACCATTTACTGGACTCCAACAAAACTGATATGAAGATTGAAGGCGGTCACTCCAAAATCCACAATCATGGTCCCAGGGTGATCTTTTCGTGACGTGGGTGTGTCAAGACAATTGGAAGACAGTCGTCACTCCCACAGTGAGGGGTAAGCCATCTTCCTATAGTGCTAGTGCCAATTTCTCATTTTAGTAACCAATTTTTTCTTTCACTGAACTCGTACACCATGAAATTGTTAACTAAAGTTAGGGTTTTTTCGTTTCATTGATCGCATAGAGTTTGTCACTGTGGGGGTTGTGTTTCAGTTTAAAAAATTTGGGAAAATAGTAGATGTATTGTTATGGTTTGTTTTTTTTATGTTTTATTCATATCTTCTTAATTTTGAAAAAAACTGGGTGTTGGATAAGGTTATACACTGATTATGTTTATTGGTGGTTTATTCACTTTTTGATGATTTATTCATTTGGGTGTTGGGTAATATTAGAAGATATAATTAAGTATTTTTTCTTTTGTTATTCACAGAAATGGCTACCACCACGCATATCACGTTAGTGATACACCATAGAGGTAGACTTTAAAGGAGGTCAGATGGCAAGATGTGTTATAAAGAAGGTGAAATTACTGAGGTGGAGAGAGTTAACACGGATACCCTGAATGATTTCTTTATTAGTGACCTACTGAAAGATATTGGGTATCCAATTATCTCCGATTTCTACTGGCGATAGCCTAGAATGAAAATTGATGGTGGTTTGAGCCTTCTGCGACTTGACATGGATATTGTTAAGATGTATGAAGCTGCTGTGGAGAATGGGAATAGGATTGAATTATACACAGAGTACCCCATCAGCCAAGCAAATGTTATAGATACGAATGAAGAAGGCGGTGTAGAAGTACCTGGTGAGGTTAATGTTACTCCATCAAGGAAGAGGAGGAAAATTTGTGTTAGGAGAACCCCAACTCCAAAGAAGACAAAAAATCCTGGAAGAACTCTTCAACGGGAAGGAGTACAAACTGAGGCCGAATGTGCAAAGGAGACCCATGTTACAGATAAGGCCCAATCAGATGCTATCCCAAATCCATCAGCCTTAGCTACCATACCTGAACCTAACAAGCAAAGTTTTGAGGACCTTATGAAAAGACAACCACCACCAAATATCACCTCTCAACCTCTAGAAACACCTTCTCAACTCCCTGAACCAAATGTGCAACCCCCTACACAACCTGTATATGAAGAATCTGCTACACCAAACACACTTCTAGCAACATCTATTCCTCTTGACCATGAAAATTTGGGGGACATATCTGTGCAGTTTGACATTGACAACAATGCCCAGCCAAAGTCATCAACATACACAGAACCACTCTCTAACTCTGACAATTGACAAGACGAACTGCTCACCCAATATGTTCTTTTACCACAGAATCAGCCCTCCTCCCAAACCATGCCTGAACCATAGCTAACTCCCCCAACCAACACCCCTTTTACCAATTCATCTACTACAGTGAATGCTCCAGAAATTCTGAATAACAACTCAGAGGAGGCTACTAGAGGCAGTAAGAGAAAACAAATAAGGAGATCTACTAAGAGACCCCATCCAACTAGACAAACATTTATCCCTAATACAGATCCGAATCAACCTCCATCAGTATTTATTCCGGTAGATGGGAGAGATTACTCAGATGATGAACCTGGTGTTCATTGCTATGAGTCAGAGGACCTCCACAGCATTGCAAGTGATGAGAATGACTAAGGAAGATCATTTCCACAACATACACCATATGCACAATTACATATTAGTTAATTGGAGCAGATTTAAGCCTACACAAATTAACAAATTAAAGAAAATTGTTATAATACATGACCTAATAGTTCTAATTTCACCCTGGAATTTTTTCATCTTTAACAAGATCTTCACACTATTCTCTTGAATCTCTCTTCTTTGCCCAATGACATTGACCTCACGGGTAGCACAGCATCTATCTTGATTTTTTCTAACAAGGGCTCTTGCCAATCCCTCCCAACCTCCGTCAATCTCATCCGCCCATACAAAATACTTGCAATCCATCGTCTGTAGCGTGAAAGGGAGGAATAAGGAATCGTTTACAATAAGTTAACCTAAACAGAAGCACAAAAACAAAAAGACTTACCTTCCATAGAGGACACCTAACGAACCATCTCCCAGGATTTGTTAAGGTTTCTGATTGTAGCAACACCACATCCTGTCCGCAAAAGCATCTCTCAGACAAAATCTTCTCTTCACCCCTTTTGGAAAACGAAGTCCCTTCTCCGCTGATGCTTTCATCCGAAGAACAATGGTTGCCTCTGTTTCTCCTAGACATTCTAGGATTTTCAATTTCAAATTTGGGAAACAATTGAGGACAAACTAGGGAAATGAGTGATGTTATAACAGTAACAACATGCTTGGACACATCAGATTGCTGTCTCATAGCCATGTAAACACTTAATATGCCATGTTGGCTTTTAAGTTAACGGAGCAAACGAGTTATTAACGTCCGGATACTATCGATAGATGGACCCAGTCTTTCATAGGTACAAAGTCACTTTCCGTCTTCTATGAGTACTTTTGTCAGCATTCGTAAATTTTATGGATACAAATGGTAGTTTTTCCAATACAAAATTTATATTAAAAATAAATTAAATTAAATATATATTTATACACAAATACATACTAGTTGATTTTGTGACTAATTTTCACATAGGATTTTTGCAAATTTTCCAACGTTATTAAGCTCAGATCACCTGAATTTACTTAGATTTGAGCTTACAAGCAAGTTAACTCGAAAGAATCGAAAATTTAATAAACCCTTGCTATATGATTGTGATCGAATGAACAATAGCTTGAATAGTTATTAGTGCTGTATTTTGTTTGTTGGTCTTTCTGTCTCAAGTGATCATTTTGTTACGTCTTATTCTCTCGGTTTCAATGTGGGGTTGTTAGGTTCTACGACTTTTGTTTCCCTTCAGAAAAAAAATATGAAGTGATGAGGGAGAATAATTTGTTGGGCAATCAAGGAATGATACTACAGTTGGGGCCAGCTTTTATATAGCAAATACCATTATTTCTAGTAATAAGGCATAAACGTGACATAAGAGACTTTATTCAATATTAGTCACTGCCGAAACACCCCCCTTAAAACCAAAAGAAAAAAAAAAAAAAAAAAGAAAACCACAAAAGAAAAGAATAATGTGAGTATTATATAGTGACCGACACCTTGGGAGGCCCCGCTATGTAAGAACATGAAGGGTGTCTTATTCATGAAATAAATAATCCACCAACTATTTTCTTTTTCATTAATACAGTGTTATTTGTCACCATAAGTATGGATTTCCGTGAAATAACCCTCTAACAGCTTCCCTAATGAAAAATAATACACACTGCCTCCACCGACACACCAAGCAAAACTCCATTTTAAGTCCTTGTTTTCTAATGTTCAGCTCAGATCCGAGGTCCTTGTTTTTTATTTTTTTATTTTTTTTCTTTAAGTGTTCTGCTGAGAGGTCCATTTCATAGTTGGTTGTAGGAAGAAAGTTGTAAAATGGAGTTGAATTTGGAAGGCTTAATAGCAATAATATAAATAAATATAATAAATAGAGGAGTAACAAGTAGGTCATGTATGAATTTGATTCACAAACAAACAGAAAAAAATTTAATAAAAAAAAGGGAAAAAGGAAAGGAAAGAAAAGTATGCAAATTGCAACCCGTGATGAAGTGTCGTATTCCAAGGTTATTTATGCATACAGATTACAGAGACATTACCAACATAAGATAAAAATTTAATAAAAAAATGATATGTAATTACAGTATGAAACAAAATGACAGAAAAATCGTTGTCTTCTTCTGTATGTCCACCGAAATCCTGCAACGTAATCGCTTTTTTTTTTTGGGCAACTTTTGTATTAACTCTACAACTGCATAATCCATGTGAAAAAGAAAATATTGATCAGATTTTTCTGTCATCAAAGGAAATCAAATTAAGCAATAAATGGTGGGTGACTGGGTGTGGGTAAAAAGCTTACCATTCCTCAACTTGTGTACACAAATTCACTCTTTATTTTTTTTTAATCTTTTTTTTTTCAGCGATTAGTTGGAATGGCGATTTCATTAGCAGACTGAGCCAAAAGCTCCAAGCATGCCACAAGCGACTTGCATCAATTTCCCTGCCACATGCCATTAGGTAAAATAAAATGATTAAGTCAACTAATGACGAGGCAAATCTATTACATGTTCCACACAGGAAAAGAAAATATATATACAGATCATGATTGAAGGCGATGAAATTTGTTTGTATCCGTCCTAAAAGCGTATCAAATAACCAATTAATTAAAGCAATATATATGCTAGTAGTTGACAAGAAATATAATATAGGGAATGTGAAATTAGATGATATGAAGCAATAAAATAAAGGGTGAAGGTGAATAATATAATAGTGAGACATAGACAGACTGTTTTGGCACCTAAGGTTGGGCTCGGTGGGTATGGACAATGTGCCTCACAGGTTGGCATCTTTATTCCTTAATTTACTTTTAATATCTTCCGTTCATCACATGGATGGACTAATTAAAGAGGAACAGAGAATCATACTGATGGAAATGGAATTCATTAGTTAACACACACTTGTCTTGGCATCTCTAATATTACTATTTTCCTTGGCAACTTCCTCGCGGCTTCCACCATTAAGCGGCATATTCCTATTCCTAATTCCTAATCAATCATTTATCACAGCACACAACTACTTTGTTCTTCCGGTAATAGTGTGAAAAGTGAAACCAAATGCTTTCAGGTTTCAACCCAAGTACTAACTAAGCTAGCACATAAAGGGTGAAGCAAATAGAAATCCAACACAAGTAACACGATAATCAATGGTGAAAAGTCGAATTGGGTATGCATACAGCTGGCTCCCTTCTGTAAGAGGAATCTAAAGATTGCTTCAAGCACTTTCCAGAATGCATTTGAGAATAAAATCACTGAGATACACCAGGATCCTTCTTCTTCTTCTCATGCTAATTAATTGCCACCATATAAAAGTTACCAAAGGACTTGTTCTCCTCCTCACCTTACTTGGCTTGAACTCCATTTCTCTTTAGATTCCCATAAGCCAAGACACAAATATCAATAATCTAGAATGAATCTACCTATGCAATTTGCAATTAACGTTGCAAACACAAAAGTCTCTAACTCAAAACAACTTGCCCCTTAACTTACTTCAACCAGACTTAAGAACCAAAACAGTGGCTTGCAATTTCATATCAGAATCCTGTCTCCAGATAGTGCTACTGCTAACTGCTAAAACTCATTCTAAAACACACTACTGAAAATCAAGAAATAATTTAATATAATTTGCTTGTCCCTCAATACTAAATTCATACTCCAAAATTAAGCAAAAACCAAATAAACAAACAAATATAAACAAAAGAAAGGAACAAAATCATGCAATGCAATAATCAATTCATGCTTAAATAAGGAAATTAATTTATAGTTATATACCTCTCCTAGGCTTGGAAGCAACTTTAACAAGCGGGGTTGTTCTACGGCGAGCCGCCGCCTTATTGTCTTCCTCCTCCTCCTCCCGCGGGAAAAGAACGCCGTCGATCCCCTGGACGGAGATCCTTCCGTCCGTATAGATATCAGGATCAAACAAATACGCAGAGCCATCGCCATTTCCGAATTTTACAGAGCCATCAGCTTCCTGAGCCGCAACCTTATGCGGCAACCGCAACGTATCGTAACGAATCTTCCCGAACCTTCTAACGGCATTGTACATACTCTCCTCCGTCTGGTACTCCGGTATGATGTGATAGTATATGATCTGCTCCGGCGCCCCCGGTTCGCTCAATTGATCCGTCGTAAGCTTCGCCATGGCCTCGTCGTTCGGCGCCAGAACCGTTAGGACGTAACCCTCAGACACCAACCGCCCCATCTCCGTTGCTAGGGAAGTTAGGTTTACGAGAATGTCCGCCATCTCGTTGTACCCGCCGTAATGCAGCAGCGTCTGGATGAAGTCCTTCACCTGGCGCTCTCCGTTGAAGTGGTGGCGGGGGCCGCCGGGTCCTGGTGCCGGCGCCGGAGCTAGAGATGGTCCAGGAGCCATGGCGTCATAGATCGGAAGAACCGGAGGCGCTCCGGCGGGAACTGGAGCTGGCTTCTTCAGTCGGTGAGTGCGAGGATCCACCTCCGGAGCTCCCTCAGGTAGTACCGCGGCGATGGAGCGGAGACTACGGCGGCGGTTGAAGTCTTCCTGTACGGATCGAGGAACTAATAATCGTTCGATGCCGTGGATGACACCGTCAGGGCGGACAACGTCGTCAGGGCGGAGGACGGCGGCGGAGTCAACAGTCTTATGTCCCGAGGAGTTGGTAGTCAAATGAAGGTGGTAGTCGGAGGAGAGCGTTGTGTGGCGCACGACGGAGGTAGCGGCGGGAGGCCAGGCGGCGGAGGGGATGCGAGTGGGGAGAATGTGGGACATGAGGAGGGTCTGGAGTGAGTTGAGGTTTCGAGGTTCGAGAAGGAAGCGCTTGAACTCAGGGTCGAGGTCTCGCTCGAGAGCATGGTTGCGTGGTGCGAAGATTGTGATGTTGTGGTTGCCGACAGCTTCTTCAAGCTTCTGAAGGAGGAGTGCCTTCTCTACTAGCTCGGTGAGTTCGGTGTAGTGAGAATCCAAGAGCGCGACGAGGATGGAGTTTGAGTTTATCTGAGGAGAGGTTGAAGACGATGCGGAATGGAGAAGGAATGGGACGAGGAATACGAGAATGAGGAAGAAGGAGAAGTTCTTGTGGTTGCAGACACCATAGACGGAGGTATCCATGGCGCTGGATTGAAGAAGAGGATACAGATACCGAATGCAATGAGACTTTCTTTTCTGTATTGGAACAAGAACAAGAACAAGAAGGAGGAGAGTAAAGTGAGGGAGTTGTGGGGTATAGCTGGTGAGTCTCTTTCTTTCTTGTTCCAATGGGGTTGTGTGCAGAGACTGGTACTGTGGGGGGGAAGATGTTAGATGTAAAATGAAAAACTAGCAATATAGAAAGCATACAATTCTTTCAGTGACAGCCTGTATGTGGGGACCACACGGCAATTGGTGTGCTGTTATTATACTCACTACTCACTACTCCTCCTACTCTTTGCTTGTTTTCAAGCCACGCCAAACCCGCTTTTTTTTTTATCCTCTCCTCTGTTTAACATGTGTAATCACCAATAATCTATTCGGTTAGTAAATTCATTTTCCTGAACCCATGCAAGTGTCATGTTATACCATGTTCATGTTGCATGTAGCCGTAGTAACTCCTTTTTTAAGTCTTTCAATATTGCCATGATGCATATGAATGTTGCTTAATTATTGTTACATAGGGTAAAAAGGAGGGCAGGCCAAAAAAACGTGTTATGTATGGTGTGGATTGTATTTGACTATTTTAAATTTGGGAAAGAAAAGGGAGAGTGCAATGTGGCAAGGTGTCGGTGTTGGAGACCATGAATGAATGATAGAGAATGGGGATGATGCATCATAGTACGCTCCCTCGTGAATTGATAGTTGGTGTTTACATTGATTGATAGCTTCCCTTCCCAGTTCCCAGAAGTCTGCTTAGGAAAACTGTTTCACGCAACCATAACGGTGACTTCCCCCCCTGCGGTGGTTCCTCAGTCAATTCTCTATCTTCACTTCACCTTCACTCTCACTCTCATAGCTTAATTAGCTTCCCTCACCCCTCCACTACGTTTCTTCTCATTTTACTTCCTCTGCAAATCACCACATGCATCACGTAACACTTTGCATTTACAGACAATGAATACTACCATCCATATGCGATGCTCATATTCATACAAACTTACAATAGACACCAATATCCTCCCTACTTTCCTATCTGTATTCTTAACTGTAACAATTTTTTTTCACATAAAATCATATCAATTTATTCATTATTAAATTCTTTAATTCTACAAAATGTAGTAATATCTACATCAAAACCACTAGTGTGAAAACCACAAAACAAACTTCCTGAAGCAACCTTGTTTGTGAATTTAACGTTATTATTTGTTGCCATGGGGAAATGTAATTAGATCAACAACATTTTCGCTCTTAATGCATGAAATAAAAAAGAGGTAACTCATTATTTCGTATTCCCTTCCCTAATGTTTTTGAAACAGCTGGTTTAACCGAAATTGGGATGACACAAATCAATCATAATATGTAGAGTAACTAATTAGGACAAATATGGGAAAATGTTTCCAACTTTGGGCGCACATTCATGTCACTTATCACAGTATATGCCCATGGCTTGCCAACTTCATAAAACATTACCGGTATTAATGTATATTACATGTTACGTATGCATATATACATGAAGATAGTAACATTATAGGTTCAATCACAGCTGCATCTTTCAGATCCTTTTAACTTGTTATTGTAAAACCATAACAGACATATATTTCCATTTTGCAATCACTATTTCCAAAGCATCTGCTCCTCAGTATGTCATGTCCGGGGAATAATTAACCTGAGGACCAAAAACACTATTAAGCGATAACAACCGTACAATAACATTAACCTACTAGCTACTATTTCACAATAAGATCAATGCAGAAAATAGTCCCTAAAAGATTATGCATGAATCAATTTAGTTGCCAAGAAATTTAACACTCCAATTTGGTCGGACTGGTCGTTTATTATGCATGAATCAATGAGTCAAACTGGTCGTTACGTTAAGTTCTTATTGACTTGACCCAAAATTCCAAGTCCATCACCTTTTCACCAATAACTGATTAGTGGTTAAACCATTCTCCCATCCCCACTAACAAAATAACAGGCTAGCATACTGAACCACCAAAATAGCCCAAATTTGTGGCCAGCAGACCAAAGGATTGAGTTTGGCCATGGTGTTTGTTCCTTTTTTTTTCCTTTCTTTGTCTAAGAGACATCTCATATCCATTGGATAAATTGCATATAGGAATTAAGTTCTTCTAAAATATCAAATAGCTAGGAACAAGTAAGATGGAGTTGATAGACGTTAAAACTTAAAAAAAAAGATTCAAGAAAATTTCCCCCGAAATCTTACTGCCATATGAAATCACGCTAAATAACCAAAATGCTCCCCGAAACACACCTTACTTATTGCCAGTCCCATTGTAATCTCAACTATATCTTATGCGTAGCTTTGTGAAAGAAAGTATGAAAGTGGTAAACCATCTCTTCAGTCTACCAAGCACATTGCCAAAACGCCCTAAAACCACTTGCACTAGGGATGCTTAACCATAAGGACCGAAACAGGTATTGAGTTTACAAATGGTGAAAAGCAAGAAATGCTGAATCTGTACAGAATCTAAAAGGTTAGACAAGGATCAGAGCTCACCTTCAAACATGAGATGATGAGGAAAGATTTTATCGACAGAAACAAAATAGAGCTCAATTCGAACGTGAGCTAGCAGAACAAGCAGCTGGAGTGTTATCATGCGATGCATTCTCTCTTCTAGCTCCCCTGTTCTGGTTGGTCACCTCTCCAGTGGGATGATCCTCCAAATGATTTGACAAAGAGGTAGTCGCAGTTCTATAAGTTGCTCTATTTTGAAGAGATTGGGATTGCACCAATTGTGTGACGCCGGCAATTCCAGCCTCTCTCCTAGCTTCTGAGCCAACTTTTGACATGGAAGAACCATGACAAAACAGCCTCTCCTTCCATCCCCTTGCGCCTTTTGAAATTGACTCTTTGTATCTTAATCACAAAGATAGGTTGAAATCAGAGAGAAGTCAAGCAGGAAATACACAGAACTAGGCACATCCACTATTCTCTAACAAACCGTACCTCATGGACAACGCACTAAATCGGGCCCGCAGAGAATCAGAAATGGACTGGGATTCTGATGGCCCTGCTCTATCTTGGTTTGCTGGAGAAGATTGCACAATAGAGTCTCTGCAAACAACCAGTAGAGTAGATTACTTCCATCCTGTATTTTTATGTTAACTAGCATATTTCCCCACTGTTATCAGATATGAAGAACTATATAAAATTACGACATTTAGAGAAAAGTGTCACGCTGAACAAGTTTTCTTAGACTTAACACATTCTTTAAGGATGTTTTAGGGTCAAATGGCATTCCCACCATTCTTCACCATCATATGCTGAATAAAAGGGAAAAACACATCAATTATGCAAATGAACGTGCTTTACCCTTGGCTCAACTTGATACACTAAACCGTTCAGGAACTAAGAGCTGAGACAAATATATTCTGGACAACATTTTATATTTATTTGCATAAATAGTGAGGGAAGTTTTGAATGGGTTTTAAATAGGGGGAGAGGAGTAGCTTATTGTTTTGCAAATAAATAACATGGTCACAACTACCTATCCCGAGGAGCTGAAGAAGAGCTTTGAGTCTGAAGATGTGGGATCTGCCGTGATATTTCACCTCCACGGGATGTCATAGGACTAGATGGAGTTCCTAAAGGATTTGTAGCTGGTTCGTCTCCCCCTCTAGGAGCTGATTCAGGGACTTGCGGTGCACTTGGCTGAGATGACAAAACGATAACGGGTGGATGACCATGAGCAGATGCCCTAGTTTGATGCCCTTCCCTCCAAGCATGATGGTGTGATCTCCCAACTGCTGCTGCTGCAGCTAAATGTTGAATTATTCGTTGTTCAAGATCAGCATCACTTATGCCTAACTGCAGGAAGAGAAAAATTATAAGCATGATAAACAAATGGGAGAATTGTAATGTGCTTAGCTATAAGACAGCCAAACCAACACTCAATGTCTGATAGATAACCGACATGCTGCAGTCCAAAATCACCAAAGGCAGGGTGGTGAAAGATAGCAGCAGTCCTTGGTGCGATAGCCCTCAACTTCCTTTCCCGTTCTACTGCCTCAAACAGCTCTTGACTGCAAGAAAATGCACAAAAAATTAAGAACAGCATCAATTTAAAAAAGACAGAAAAGATCCAGAAAAGCTAAATCACAACAAACCTGGTTGGATCCTTCATGCTAATAGGTTGCCAACACATAGGGCACTGAGAGCTTCTCTGGCACCTACAAAAAACAGCCCATAACAATTGCTAAAATATAATCTTCCATTTCCAATGATATAAAGTAAAACACGTCTAATATGCATATACTTTTAATGCATGTGGAAATAACAAGAATATCTTTAGCAGTGAGCAGATCCTCCTCCCACACACAAAATACACAAGCAACTCAATTCACTAGTTTTCTAGTCAATGCAGTCTGTACAGAGTGTAGTTCTAGAATAAAGTCATAGCCATATATCACCTTAGCATTGACAAAAGTCAAAAGAACAAGAAACATAGGACAGCATTCTAACCACCTTAATATAAATCAATGGAATTAAAACTTACATGAATGTTCAATCAATAACCCATTATAATTGGTGATGTTGCCATATGCAAATTCCAGAATGTATTAATTTTATGGGATACTACCAGACTGATTGTATGGAAAAGGGTAAATTTGAAGGACCTAAGTGTTTGTTTGTGGAAGGAAAAAAACAACAACAAAACAAACTAACCTTGGTATGAATATCATTAAAATTTATGCTGTTAGAGAAATAGAAATTAGAAATCAGACTTCAATGTAAGTACAACCTGCCTCAAGTTAGTTACTCTCATCCTATCTCTATAAGTTGAAATTTAGTTCTCTTAATCTCTCTCCTACCACTTCCCCAGCCAGTAGAATGTTTGCCTCCCTATGTCGTAACTCTCGGACCCTGCTTTAAGAGAACACCATACAATTTATATCCTTATCATAGCCATTTGACTCTAAAAGGAACCAAGCAAATCTAATATCGAGTAGGTCAACCAACATAATACACAAACTCACAAGGATATAAAGGAAAAAATAAAATAAGCTAAAATCAATCTATATTTTGAGAGAGGCACTCGAAAAAAATTATTCATATATTAAGGCATACCATTCAAGAACACATTGAAGGTGAAACTCATGCCTGCATGCAGTGGTCTGAAAAGTAACAGAGGGAGAAAAAGAAAGTGACCAAAAGTTATATTTTAGAAACGAGAGTAATTTGCAAAAGCTGAATATTACTGTCGAAGGATCACTTTCGGAGAAATCCTCAAGGCATATGCTGCAAGCATCATCACATGATTCTTGAATCCCTCCTTCGACGAAGGCCGCAGCCGAAGTCATTTGACTCTCAGCGTTGCCTTCCATCCCTGGTACCTTCTACACATCAGCCGCACAACTTCAGAGTCAGATGAATTGTTTTGCAAGTGTAAGTAGAGCTCTAGAATTCGTCATATTTTGAACAAACACAAGGAAAATAAACCAAGGGATCAATAGATCAATTCTACTATGTCAAACTCCAAACCAGTTTGAGACAAGTGCATTTAACTAGTCCTCACAACAAGTGTCACCACAATCCCAAATACCAAATATTTAGTAACAAATAAATACAGTTTCTACCAGCAATACATACTATTACGCCCCAGGAATCTTCACGAAAAGCTTCTAAAATTTGAGAAGACAACTTGAACACAATTGTGTGATAAGTTAAATAATTTTTTTTAAATGTATTCCTGTTATAGAATTGTGCCTCAAACATTTGATCATCATCATCATCATCGTCGAAAATCGCGGAATATCCTTGGTAGCAAAAAACCGTTGCTAACCGCCACGAGGAAACGTCACTAATAGTACTTTCTATATTGGCATGACGCTAATGAAAAAAAAGGATCACCACGCAGGACAGGACAGAACTCAAATCGACGCAGATAAAAAAAAAATGAAACCTTTGGCATGGGGAAATGTAGTAGATAGAAGCAGATACAATAATGAGACCAAAATGGAAGAGAATAAGTGGGTTTACCTCCATGGATAGGAACTTAAAGGTGTCAAGAAATAGAGGGCAGGGCCATCAAGGGAAGATCGAGGCTTGAACGCTAGAGATCCATTGCAGAGAAGAGGAATTGAGTGAGTGAAACAATTTTGATGACGATTGAAGATGAAGAAAAGGAATGAGAAAGAGAGAGAGGTGCAGAAACTTTACCTTGAGAAATGGCAGAAGTTACCTGGTCCCACCCCGCAGTATGAGAGAGGAGGGAAGAGAGAGAAAACACAAAACACACAACATAAAAATAAGAAGAAAAAAAATGGAAAGGTTTTACTATTTTTTATTTTTTTCTGTTTTTTTCACTGTAATATTATATAAGGCTCAATGCCCAACTTAAGAGAAGCCCAAATACCTTGCTTCCTTTTAAATATGCATTGGGCTATAAATAAAGGATAAGAATCACGGTGTTGGTCGGAACAAACAAGCCCAACAAATGACCCAAAAAAGGCCTTTGTTTCTCATCCCGCATTCTATATGTTTGTTTCTTTCCAAAATATATATTTATTTGAGTAAATAGTCAAAATCATTTTTGAAAAATATCTCGATCTCTATTTTCGTTTTCGAAAGATAAAATTAATCAAATTTATCTTTGAAAGATAACCAACCTGGTCGCGTTAGTCCTTCCATCATCTCCTGCGCTGAGGTGGCTAACACTCGCTGACATGGCCTGTTAACTGCCAGCGTGGCACTCGCTTAGTGTACCCTCTTATTGCTGATAAGATAAGTTTATTAAATCAATTCAAATCAGTCCCTAAATCCATGAACCCTAATCCCAAATCCAAAGAGAAGAACAAGAGAAACTTTCTCCTTGAGAATGGCAATGCTTGGTCAGGTTCTGGAGGCTTCTGATTTGTGATCCAAACAACATCAACACCAACTTTCCTTAGCAGAAAAACCAACTCCATCAGTAACAAAGGACCACCTGAACAACAACACAGACAAAAAAATAACATTCTTTTCTTTCTTGAATTCAATTGGCGAATGGAAAAAAATGAAAGAGATGAAGAACTACCTAAAAAGGAGAGCTCGTGGGAAACCATGAGAACGAACTTGGACTTCATGAAATCAAGAGGAGAGAGAGTTTTTTTGAGTTGGAGAGAGGAGCGAATCTGATTGTCTTAGTCTATGAAGTGGTTGTTGTCGGCGGCGGTAGTGGTGGTGCAGAGAACGGAGCTGTTGGGTCTAATGAAGAGAACCATGGCAGTGGAGAGAGACAAGAATGCCACTAACATATCAGCGGCCATCTCTTTTTCAGCATTCCTATTCATGCCTGCATATGCTTTGCCATTGCTTTGCTTCTTACTTCCCAAATTTATAAATCTCTGACCTACTAATTCTACATTGTCATTATGATTCTGGTATCTAGGGTTCTTGCTGCTGCTGGATCTTTGGGTTTCAAGGTCTCGTTGCTAACTTGGCCATTAAATGCCTTCGTTTCGCAGATCAAACATACTAATTAATCCACAATTTTTAAATTCTACCACAAATACCAATAAATCTACCATCGATGCGCAGGCGATGGCGGCGTTGAAGGCATAGGCAGTGATGCGGGCAGCAGCAGGGACAACTTGGGAACATGGAATCTGCTATGGAGGTGAGGTTCGATTCCTTTGGATTTGGGATTAGGGTTCATGGACTTACGGACTAATTTGAATTGATCTAATAAACTTATTTTATAAGCAACAAAAGGGTATACTAAGCGAGTGCCACGCTGGCAGTTAACAGGCCATGTCAGCGAGCGTTAGTCACCTCAGCGCAAGAGATGATAGAATGACTAACGTGACAAGGTTGATTATCTTTCGGGGACGAAAATGGAGATCGAGATATCTTTCATGGATGATTTTGACTATTAAGTATTAACTCATACTTATTTTCACTAGGTATACTAAAAGGAAAAATAATATTACCATTTTAGAAATGGCCCTGAATTATTAGGTATTTAAATGAGTGACGAAAAGTTAGTATTTTTGAATATTTACATCATTTTTGGTGTGTAAATATTTGTCTATTTTATTCGTAAATAAATTTATTTGTCTATTGTTGTTATTATAATGTTATTATTACAAATTATTATGATTTTTTTTTCAGATTTTGATAGTTATTATTATTATTATTATTATTATTATTATTATTATTATTATTATTATTATTATTGCAAATCATAGCCATTCTTCAAATTGCAGGCAAGAAAAATAAATAATTATAAAAAATAAATTATAACCTACGTTTTGCAGGTAACAAAAATGAAAATAATATTATACATAAAAATTATTTTATCTGTATTTTTTTCTAATACCATATCATTATAATTACTTTATATAGATTTATTTCAACGTACGTGTTTCACCAACATTTTTTTTATATTTAAATTAATCAATTTCATATCGATTCTTTAAAATTTTTCATATTTTTTAACCTGACTCTTGCTATTAGACTTTGAGAAATAGTGTAGAGTAATAAAAATATCTTTATATGAACTATTATATAATGCTTGATACACCTTCAGAATAAATAATTGTTTTTTATTATTAATTAAGAAAGCGAATCAACCAAGTCAAAACCCGGGGGAGAAGAAAAATAAATGAATCACTCATAATAAGATAATGTAGTTCATTAAAAAAATATGAATACATAATAAGATACAAAACAACGCATTAAGCAGACAATTATTTTAATTCGTTCTTCCGGAAAGGAAAATTCAATCAAGATGACAATTATATAATGCTTTTGCTTTGCTTGTGCATGTTGATATAAAATTGAATCAATAAAATGAAAAGAGAAGAGCGATAGATAAGATCAGAATAACCGGGGAGATCAAAGATGCCAAATATTGTCACATTCTTTATAAATTATTAAAAGGAAAAGTCTACGGACCAATAGTTTTATTGAATTTTGGCCAGCTTATAACCAGCAGAGAAAGATGAACTATTGGATGAAATCTCATACCAATCTCATACTATCAAATCATCATTGATGACTAGTTGATGGCTAACAATCACAAAAATTCCTAGCCCCTAACATTGTTCATATTAAAATTATAAAGTAATCAGTTTATCTAACGATATCAAAATGTTTTAACTCATAATCAAAATGTTTGCTTTATTTTAAAATTGATCAAAATAGTCATCTGATTTTTAATCACATATCAAATTAGTTTTTCTATCAAATATAAAATTAACGAAATTACCAACATGTTAGAGCATTGAATCATCACATTTATATTATGGGGATGTTAATATAAAGACGCATAAAATATCTTTTTTTAAAGATATTTTTTAATAATTAAAATTTAATATATATAATCATTTAAATTGTGTTATTTTTGTCAAAATTAGATCAGATAAATTAATTTGATCGAAAAATAGTGAATCAAATTGTGAATTAATCTAAACTAATATTATTTTTTAAATGAATATAATATTCCTATTATATAAAATGACTAAAATACTATTATTATATATATTAATTTTGAGAATCATAAATTCTAATCATTTTTTTCTTTGTCGTTATAGGGTTAGAATTTAAAATTTTTAAAATTAATATATATATATATATATATATGGAATATTTTAGTTGTATTTTATAATAAGAATATTGTAATAACTTTTTATAAAAAATATTAATTTATACCGATTTAAAATTTAATTTATTAATTTTTTACTAAATTGATTTCTTCGATCTAATTTTAATAAAAAAATATAATTAAATTGATTATATTTATTAAATTTTAATTTTTTAAAAATATTTTAAAAAATATATATTTTTGACGTTTTTATTTTAAGTGGTTCTCTATATTATTATATCAGCATTTTTAATACTCTGCTATGTTGACAGATAATGGTTCACGTTAGATTTTAGTTAACGGTGTTTATTGGATATTTGATTGATGTTTAACTTGATCTCTGACTCAAAATTGGAAGTATTTCAATTGTTACCTCCTTTGAATGCACTATATTTAGACGCCTCCATACAAAAAAAAAAATGAATCTTCTAAAAATTTAATTTTGATATAAAAATAAAAAATATTATATAATACTAAAAATTTATAATTATATATTATATATATATTTAATATATATTTTATATAAATATTTAATTTTAATTTAGTGATTAACTTTTAATATACATCTAGCATAATTAATTTATATATGTTGCTCTATTAATAAAAGAAATACATATATACATATGCAAGAATATATTATCAAATGAAACTTGGAATATTCGTGTTTGTATGCGGATGACATTGTCTTCCGTGATAATGAAAAATAAAAAGAGGATACATGAGAGAAATTGATAGCATTCATAATACTTGACAAAGTCTAAAAATTTATTTTGTTTGAAAAAAAATAAACTACAATAAAAAAATTTGATCTATTTAAAAAAAAAATTATAAATCAGATTCTTTAATTTGTATTTGATATTTTTTATTTTTTAAAATAAAAATAAGACGGTCCGAGAGATTTTGGAGTATAAAATTGTTTCGCTTGCATGGTAATTTATAATGAATTGTATATTAGTGGATTACAATATTATGATATTATCGTTAATACAATCACATAAGTACCAACGTAGCTCCTTGACATAATAACTTTTTTTAGTTAACTCGATCAACCACCATATGTCTCCCTTAAATGTCAAGGTCACTATTAAATTTATTTTTACTACTAACTTATCATAATTTCATTGAAGTGATATCACTATCTTACTATTTTTTTTTTTAAACATTGTGTCCCATCGACCATGAGAGTCCGCACGTCTAGGCGTCTAGCGAAAGCAACATCAAATGCCGTACAAAATATTCTTCTATTATTATTATTTATTTTAAATGAATGAAAAGTATAAAAAAAAGGGGGCATTCCGAGAATTGAACTCGGGACCTCTCGCACCCTAAGCGAGAATCATACCACTAGACCAAATGCCCTTCTTTCGTTATGATTTTGTCCATTTTAAAATTAAAGTTTATAAACACACACCAAAGTGAGTAGTTTAACCCTTTTCAGGGACGCTATGGTGTACTGTGTGGACCACTGTACTTTTGTAGCTCACTACATTATTATGGAGTTGTACCCGCCAGATATCCTTCAATTACTACTATCCCTAGGCCCTGCTGACTAGTGACTAGTACTAGTACTACATACATGATATTAATACATGTTTAATTAGTACTATTCCAATTTCAAGGGATATCGTATCAATATGGTAAAATAGTAGAAGCAATAACAAAGATAGCATGAGCCAAGTTTGTAAAATTCCTATATATATCAACTAAACAACTAATTTTTTGAAATTTTAAATTAAAAAATATTAGCTAGATAGGTTTGCATATTTATTAGGTAGATGGGTAGCTGGGCAGTTGTTGAAAGATTGTGTATGAGAATATAATTGGGTAATTGAGAGGGTGGGGAAGTACAAGAGGGACCGGATTGTGAAGATGGAAAT
Source organism: Arachis hypogaea (assembly GCF_003086295.3). Classification (NCBI taxonomy): domain Eukaryota; kingdom Viridiplantae; phylum Streptophyta; class Magnoliopsida; order Fabales; family Fabaceae; genus Arachis; species Arachis hypogaea. The sequence continues at coordinate 111,088,869 of NC_092045.1, read as the reverse complement.
GGTACAAGGAGCAACATGGTATGGTTTCCATGTTGTGAGACAAGGTGAAGAGGACCCATTATTTGAGAATGGTAGGGAGGGGTAAGTGCTTCTAACGTGGACATTTTGCACGCCCGGCCCACCCTTTCTATTGGTGGCTCTTCATTTCTGAATCACCTGGACCCTGTTCTCTTTGATTGTGACCCATAAATTTATCAACATGGGATACTCATCATATCTCCAACCTACAATATCCATCTCTTTATTTATTTAGTTAAGAATGTCCTTAAAAAACTTTGTATTTTTTATAAATATTTTTCAATTATAAAAAATAACAGTCACTTTTATGTTATAAAACGGTATTATATTTTTCAATTACAATTTCTTTTCTATACATTTTCACAAAGTTATGTTTTTTTTTTCGTCCATTGAAGATAACAAGTTTAACTTTATCTAAAAGTTATATATCAAGAAATTTACTAATACAAGAACAATATTTTGAAATTTGACAAATAAGAAAATATTATTAAAATATAAAATATATTTTTTTAAATTTTTCAATCCTTTTTAAGCAAGTATTATCAAAGTTGTAGAATTATTATAACTACCACAATGGTAATCAGTAATCAATATAGAGTCTACCATTTTAATTAGTATTTTTAAAATAATTGTTAACATGACTCATTTAATTTAATCGGTAATGTCATGGAGACATCAACTTAAAGTTATCTTTTTTAATTTATTATTCATAATTTTGTATATTTACTGTTATTCAATTATTTTAACTATAATTAAAAAATACAAAATAAAACAATTTTAGCTTATTTTAGACTATTTTTTATTTTAAAATATTTTTAGTTTAAAAATATAATTTAATTTTAACGCAATGTTTTACACATTCCTCTAATATCATCTATTCTGTTAAGATTTAAAAAAAAAACGACTTTACTCTTGTTCAAGTTGGTAAATGGGATTCATTTATGGGAGTTAAGGAGTTCATTAAATTATGGGTCTTGATTCTTCAATCAGTTAACTGCCCCTTCTCTTTTGAAAGGAAAGGATTAATGGCAGAAAGAGATTCAATTCCCGAACACAAAATTACAGAAGTACTTTATTATTAGTCAAATCAAGAGTTCATTAATTATTAGTACTAGTTGGGTCAATACTTTTTTTTGTTTCCAGATTTCACACAAAGCAAAACAAAACCCTTTTGCTGCCACACAAACCTGAAACCTGACCCCAACAACAAAGTTCCTTCATTTCAATATTACTCGTACTATATCTCATTGGAAAAACCAAGAACCAATTAATATATAACACACAAAAAATAAATGATAAAGAATCAAAGATGATCCATTTCAACACATTTCTTTTCATTTCTCAAAATGCCAAAATCCAAAACAAACAAATTTATCATCCATGACCATGATCATACCCCAACCTTCCCCCCTCCCCCCAAAAAAATTAAAAAAAATTAAAAAATAAAAAAAAGAAAATAATAAGAAGAAGAAGAGGAGAGAAAAGATCACATCTTTAAACACCTGCATCATCAAAAATATGGTTTTTTTTTTAAACTCCATTGTTGGGCAAAGATGCATGCTTTTTGAAATTTCAACGAACATATTGAGGTTGAAAAGTGGTAAGAACATTGCTAGAGGAATCCCTGCGAGAAGAGCTCCTCCAAAAACCGGTTCCATAGAACCTATCCCACATCTCATTCTCCAAATCAATGACTTCCTTATCAGGTTGAACAAACGAAGAGTATTGCACCGCTTTCACGTCGAAATCATCGTTGGCGCACATTGGTTCAACGATTCTGAGTCTGCTCGCGTCGCAGCACCCGCACTTGCACTGGATTCTGCGCCTCGCCGCCGGTAGAGGCAGACGCCCCTTCGCCAGATTCCGGCGACGTATCCCCCGTATCATGCGGCGGCACAGCCCGAATGGTACCTTGTAAAGGGCAAGTAGGAGGACGTTGAATGCCAGGCCGCAGGGGAAGCAGCAGCAAACCGCCACACACTCCGCCGCGGTGCCGCCGACCACCTCCCCCACCACCGAGCTTCTCGACGACGAACTGTCTCGCCGAAGCAGCGGCTGCCGGCGGTTTATCGAAGGCGGGGAACGAAGCACGATCTTCATGTTCGACATCGTGATGATGGTGATAATGGAGGTTTGTGTTTCAAGATCGAAACTTTGTCGCGAAACAAATGGATTCTAACGTGGGTTTCCAGCGGCGAGGGTTACTTTCTCGAAATGACTGATCTTGTGGATACAACCCTTTTAAAAATGGAGACTTTCTTTTCTTTTCTTTTCTTTCTTTCTTTTTTTTGGGGGGTTTTTTTGTGTGTTTTTGATCAGGGTGTGGATCCTCAATTCTTGAGTAATCGAGGAAGAGTGAGAAGGCCGAGGAAAAGACCCACACCCAGATTAATATCAAATGTTAGCAACGGTTTCTGCCATTGCAGAAAACCTCCGGGGAGGAGGAGGGGTAAGAAAAGGGAAGAGGAGGAGTAAAAGAATTAAGTGTGCTATTGGTGTGGAAGTTGGAAGAGAGAGAGAGGGGTAATATAGAAAGTGGAAAGCGAGTGCTGCGGTGGCGGAAACCAATTTTAGGAAAAGATTAAGAGGGATCGGAGTTGTGTTGGATGGTGCTTCCTACAATTGTGGGGGGGGAAAACCGCTCTCAGCTCCAATGAGAGAAAATTGGGTGTATGGGTTCTGTCTTCTCTCATCAGATTTTTATTTCTGTCTATGGTGGGTACCTCTTCAATGGAATTTCGTTAACCCACCTCATTTTTCACTTCTCAACATCATTCCTCTATTACCAACAAATAACTATTTTGACCTATCAAATATTATAGGATAAATCCCATAAATAAAATAATAGGTTTAATTATTTTTTTAACCATATAGTTTTGTAAAATTTTTAATTACGTCTTTGTATTTTTTTTCTTTTTAATTAAATTATTGTACCAATTTTTTTTAATGCACTTTTTTTTCTTTTATTTGAATTCTTACACCAATTTTTTTTTAATTGAGTCCATATAAAATTAAGGTAATTACTGTTAAAAATAACTTAATTGAAAAAAAAATTTAGTACAGGAATCCAATTAAAAAGAAAAAATTATAAGAATCTAATTAAAAATTTTGTGAAACTATAGAACCAACAAAATAATTAAACCAAAATAATATTACCTCAAAATTATATAAATTTCTTAAATTAGAAATTTAGAATTGATTATACGCCACCTAAATCAGAATTGGTTACATTGGTATAATTTTGAGTTAAAATTATTTTATTTGTGTAATTTATTTAATATTATATTTTGATAAAATCATTTTAAAAGATATAACTGATAAAATAATTCTCTAAAAAGTATATTTTATTTAAAAAAGTAAACCAAATATTTAGTAATTAAATATATATATATTTATATAGTCATTTTATTATTTATATTTTTTAAGATTTATTTTATTAAAATTATAATTTTTCAAAATAGTTTTAATGCAGTAAGGAGCTTCATGGAGATAATGGGGAGTTATGCTCCCCAAATATTTTATAAAATTGAAATTGTGATCACTTATTTTATTTGGTATAAGTTGTTCAATTAATTTTTATTTTTGTTGTAAGTTTTTCACAAACTTTTTAGATCCTAGTTCAAAATTTATTATAAACACATTTCCTTCTTTGTGTGTGTGCATACATATATTCTTTTCCTTTCTTTTTAAGGTCATCAATTTTATTTTTATTTTTATTTTTAAGTTTATAATAAAAAATAATTTTATTATTTTAAAGTATAATGAACTAAATAAAATTCAACTATGAAATAATAAATCATATAAAGAAATTATTTCATACTATTTTATTAATTTTAATATTTTATAAAACAAATTTATTTTTTAACTAAATTATAAAATAGATAAACTATATATATAAGATTTATTAAAATAAGTTTAATATTTTATTTTTTTATATCACCACTATCTTTAATTAATATGTTTCACAATATAGTAATTGGTGTCATAATATCAAATAAAAAAATTTATTATATTTTAAATTTATCATTTTATATTTTTTTATTGATCTTTAATAATTTTAAGAAAATGATTTGGACAAAAAAGTATATATTTATTATAGTTTTAGATGCTATTATGTTAATTATAATTTCTAATTTTTTAATAATTTATTCCTATAGTTATAAATTTATAATGTTTAAAAAAATAAAAATTAATACATTTAATTTAAATATAAATACTCTTATATAATATATATAATTAATTATATATTTGACCTTCTTAATTTTTTTTTCAAGATCCGCCACTATTTTAATGTATATACCATAAAGCTTTTATTTTAAAAAGTAAATATTTAAAATTTTGATTTTTATTTATTTTTTTATATATTCATAAAAGTAAAAAATTTTAAAATTTTCTACTATAGATAAGTTTTAGAATACTTGTTAATAAAGACAAAAAAGAATTATATAGGGGAGAAGTTTGAGTTAAATTCTAAAAATTGAGTTTTTTTTTTGTTTTTTCAAAATATTGGGACATAAGGAAATTAAAGTAAATTATAAATTTTTTATTTTTGAAAAATGAAATTATTGGAAGAGAATTATATTTTTTTAATTTTAAATTTTTAAGAATGCAATTTCTTGAGACAAATTGTAATTTTTTCAATTATTGAAAAAAAATTATTAAGATGAATTGCAATTTTTTTTTTACTAAAGACAGGAAGACCCAAACTTGTAACTTCTTAGGTGAGTATGAAAAAATTATGCTACTTGAACTATAATTCATTGAAAGAATGAATTATAATTTAAAAGAAATTAAAAAAAGAAATTCATCAAGAACAAATTGTACTTTTTTTAATATATATATATATATATATATTAACAAATAGAATTTATATATAATTATTTTTAAATTCTGCTATATTTGTACAATGTGTATAATGAATTATTTATTTGGTCCAATATGAGTTAAAAAATGAACATCTAGGATAAAATACTATTAATTTTTCAAACACAATACACCTATACTATCCAAAATAACCATCCGAATACAAAAGATAATAAACATCTGATATCCTCCTTATACTCTATTATACATGTTGTACATATCTTTCATTAACTCCCTATACTTCTTCGTTATTTTTATTTAAAATTCACAGTTGAAAGTTATTAAATAATTGTATATTAAGTTATTTAACAAATTTTAACTTACGTAAAGATAATTTTTGCCACCGTAAAAAGTGAATACACTATGTGCAAATTCCAAGCACCACTATGTTTACGTAGGCTAATTTTTTTTTATATTAGTTAAATATATGTGTAATACATTGATATTAAAAGATTTGGTGTTTTTTTTATATGGTATTTTATTCAAATCGAACGGTCCGATTTGTTTGAAGAAAAAAATAAACTACAAATCGGAGGATCCGATTTATTTGAAGCAGAAAATAAACACCAAATCGGAGGGTCCGATTTGTATTTTTTATTTTTTTTTAATTTGTTAAAATAAAAATCAGACGGTCCGATTTCAATATTAAAATTTTTTTATTTTCGAAATTACAAATTAGACCGTCCGATTAGGATTTTTAACTTTTTTTTTATTTTTTTTCAAACTCAAAATGAAAGATCCGTTTTCTGCTAACACCATATATTTAAAAAACATTTCTCTTCTCCAGAGTATTGTATTACTTCATTCTCTTTTCTATATCAAAAATAAAAAGCGTGTTTACGTAATTCACATGTTTACATTATTCTTTTGTAAAACACAACAACATGCAGAATTATATAAAAATTAAAAGGCGGTTAATAAAAATATTTTCTCTTGTATTCATTATGTAAGTCATCACTCTTGTTAGAGTTGAGTATCCTTAACTAAGTCTAAGGCACCTCATTGTCCTAATAAACTACTTAAACCAGAATTTATATCATGTTAAATTCAATAAGAATCTAGTATAAATTCTTTCTAAATACACAACGAACATATTATAAATATTATGTAGAATATTCACGCTAAAGTATTATATTATTTCTCTCATTCTTATACAGACTTGATCATCGAAACACCTTGTAAGTATACCACTTTAACCACCTTGCTATATATATATATATATTTTTTTTACCATTTTAATGACCTAATCGCTATTAAGACGTACATAAATTTCGTAAGCAATATAGAAAGTAGATATTAAGCATATTATTAGACACATTTATTTATACAAAATATAACATCATTTAGATAGCATTTTTTTTAGATAATTTATCTTCGTAAACCAAACCAACTCCAATATTATTTGTATCTTTCAAACTCAAAAATGTTATATAAATGCCTCGCTTCATGTTTCTATGTAAATTGAATTCAATAAATTCGAATTAAAATTATAAGTAGTAAATCAAATCTATTCAATTCGAATTACTTAAATGTGTACTTACTAAATTGAATCAAATAACATCGATTTAATATTTTCTTTAGTAAATCGAATACGTTGAGTTCGACTTACAACGGGTTGGTATATATTTGACTTTTGCCCCTAATAAATCGAATCAAACGGTTTCGATTTAGAGCCAATAATAAATCGAATGTAAAGCTTCGCTTTACTACCATCCATTGCCTTTAGTAAATCGAATCAAATGGGGTCGATTTACTTATGTGTGCCTATACATAAAATTCGAATTCAGTTCATTCGAATTAGAAACCAACATTCCCACCCCCACCGCATCCCATCACAGTCTTCCAAAATTTTGGAAAGAAACTCCAGAAAATTCAAATATGAACATATGGAGGACGATCTGAATCGTCTCTACCGATTAGATGGAGTCTCGCATATTGCTGGTGCCGTTCATGAAGAAGTTAGTGAGCAAAAGTTTTTGTTTTGAACATAATTTAGTCATGCTAGTAATATTAACATGCTTCTTGTAGTAGTTGTTTAAAGTCGTTAGTTAAGAATTAGAAAATTAATTTTTACAATATCATCGCTGGTAGGAAGTAGTAAGGTATTAGTTGGTTCGATTTTGAGAACTTGAAATGGTACCTAAAATTGTTAGTTAAGATTATAGGTTATGTTAGATTTTTTAAGTTATTAGTTTTATGTTTAGCGAGATTTAGTTTAGGATTAAAGTTCAATATAACCCAACTGTTGCAGGCATGATGCTGATTAAGTATTGTGATATTTTTGATACATTAAAGATAAATTTTTTTCAGAGCATTTTCTATTTGTTTGAACGTGTGACATTATACGTTTTGGTTAAGTTTATTTTTTTACTGGAATTGGGTCATGCATTATTTAGCGTGTTGTATTGGTTCCATGAACAATTTTTTGGGGGGTTATTGTAAACAATTTTTTAAAAATTAGGGCGTGCAATGTTTAGCGTTTTTAGAATTTTATTAATCGAACACTATTTTGTTATGGTTGTAATAAACAATTTTCTATCATTGTCCAGCCCCATCGATATATCACCAGCCAGGATCGTTCCGTACTTGCAGATGGTCAGTTTATACCATCTTGTAAAGCTGAACAAGACTTGGTTCAGATTGGATGAGCCATTGGTGAGCGCATTCGTGGAGAGATGGTGTCTGGAGACGCATACTTTTTATATGCCGTTTGGTGAGTGCATGATCACGCTGCAGGATATGGCGTACCAGTTAGGGCTCTCGATCGACGGTTAGTATGTCAGGGATGCCTCATGAACTTTGAGCGACATATCGAAGATGGCCGCCCAGCATGGGCATGGTTCGAGGAGCTGTTGGGTGTTTTACCTCCTGTGACCTGCATCGCCAAGTTCAGGGTGAAGCACACTTTGATGCAAGAGACATTTAGTGAGCTTTCGCAAGGTACAGACAATGAGATGGTTAGGAGGTATGCCCGGACATATATTGTGATGCTCCTATCAATGTAGTTATTCGGAGATAAGTCTGGTACACGTCTTCACATTCGTTGGCTACCCTATGTCGCCGGGCTAGAGGACATGGGTCGGTATAGTTAGGGGTCTGGTGCACTGTCATGGTTATACAGGTGCATGTGTCGTGTGGCCACCAGGAATGTCGTCAAGTTAGCAAGTCCATTGTGTGTAATCGTGGATCGTTTGGAGGTTCCCTGGTTTCCGACCGGATGGATTTGATGTCTTTCATTGGCCGTTGGCATCGAGGTACTAGCTTTTGGGTTAAGCATCATGTTTTTAATAAGTTATCGGTTTTCTTCCTTGTTGATAAAATATTTTGGTTTGTCAGATGGTCAGATTATCAGCCAATGTTGAGTGACAAGGAGCCTCAAGTAGCATATTGGAAGCTTAGGATAAATTTACTTCAACCCAAAGATGAGAGTATTTATGGTTTCAAGTTGTTCACCCCAAATGTTGTGTATACACTTTTTACTGTTTATGATGACTAATGATAAGTACTTCTGTTACAGTTTGTGTGGATGCCATATAGCTTGCTTGATGTAGTTCATGTGGTGCACGCTGAGATATTGGAGCCACGTCATATGGCATTATGGAGGGCTGCGACAGCATTGATCTATTTTCCTGTCATAGAGTAGCATCAGGTGGATCGGGTGCTGCCGCACTAGACATAGATTTCTTTATGTCAAAGAATGGCAGGGGCAAAGATTGATGATTTTCTGATACATTACAAGGTTGGCATATTCATTGGGCTAACAAGACGCAGCATGTGTTTTAGTTTGATGTTGTTCCAGACCCAGGACCTTCACATGAGTACTTGGAGTGGTGGCATCAGTACGACATGAGATTCTTGTCGCATGAGCTCTTCCTCGGTAACCCTAGGGGAGCTGCGATACCGGCCAAGGCGATGCAGCGAGGTCCTGGACGAGTCCCTGATATGGACCAGGTGCCTAATGTCTCGGACAGACGTCGTGTTGATTAGAGACGTCATGTTGGGACACGTTTGAGTCAGGGTGAGTGGAGGTGGCTTGACAATGCCATCAATGCATTGGAGGGGATGGGTCATGGACGGCGAGAGGGGAGGGGTCGCGGCCGTAGAAGAGTTAGAGGTGGTGATTGGGGTAGAGCCCGAGTGGAGGGAGAGGCGGAGAGGATGACAGTAGAGGTGAAAATGAGGGTGGTAATAGGGGAGATGATGGAGGTGATGACGATGGTGAGGTAGGTGGTGGGGGTGGTGGTAGAGTGTACGATGGTGGTGATGAAGGTGGTAGTAAAGGTGGTTATGGGGGCCACGATGATAAGGGTGATGGTGGTCAAGGTGGGAGTAGCAGAGGTGGTGGTCGTGGTCATGCTAGAGGAAGTGAGGGCAAGGCTGCTAGAGGTGATGCAGGTGGGAAAAGAGATGTTTATGGTTGTGGTGATGTGTGTGGAGGAGCTGAGGCAGGTGGCGATGTGGTCGGACGAGAATTTGGTGACTATTTCATCGGAGTTCCTACCAGTGATGTGGCGATATACGAGAGAGTCAGAAGTACATTAGCCCAGGTCAGATGCTATCGGACTTGCTTGGCAGTGAGAGCCTTGACGTAGAGTTCAGTGGATCACACTTTCTTGATAAGATCAGCATGATCATGCAGGATGATGAGTTGGCTAGACGCATATCTCTAGTACCTGGATCACAGGCACACCTTGATGTGGATCTGAATGAGCCTCCTACTGGACTTGTGAATGACACATTTGCATTGGGTGGCACACCCCCTCGGCATTCGCAGCACCTACTTTGGCACAACCCGATCCATCCACATCACATGAGTGCATACCAGACGACATGGGACAGGCCGAAAACAGAGATGGAGACAAGGATGAGGTCCCTCTGGTCGAGGGAGCACGACGGATCAGGTATCCCCGCCGCTGCTTCACTGGATCGCATCTCTTTTAAGTACTGAGTAGCGAATATTTCATTTTATGTTACGTATTTCAGTTTTTATTATGTATTCCTTCTTGTTATGTATTCCATGTGGTTATGTATTCCTTGTTGTTGTGTATTGCATGTAGTTATGTATTCCCTATTGTTATGTCTTCCATGTAGTGATGTTATGTTCATCGTATTGGCTTGAAAGACTGTTTTCGTTATGTTTTGTATTCAGACCGTTTTTATCGATGTTATGTATTCCATAATATACGATCAAGCTATCTTATAACACAGGTCCATAATGCATAGTATAGCAACATTAAAATAAATCGCACAAATGACACTAACATTAAAATAGACCATACACGTGACACTTACATTAACATAAACCACACAAGGGACACTAACTTTAAATTAAACCAAACAAGGGACACTAACTTTAACTTAAACCATACAACGGAGACTAACATTGAACAAAACCATACAATGGACAACAGGATTAAAATAAACCAACATGGGTCTGAAAGACAAAACAGTACAATAAACAACCACAACCTACACATTACTGGCAGATGCAGAACTGATGTTCACACCTTCATGGGGATACCTCCTACGTGTGTGGTCGGGCTGTCTGCAAAGCCCATATCTCTTGGGCCTGTTCGAGTCAGACTCGTCCATGGTAGTACAGATCCTAGTGGTCCTGGGACGCCCTTCAGACACACGTCTCTTGGTGAGATCATGTATGACGGTTGGACCATCATATGGTGGCCAAAATCCCTCCAAAATTAAAGGTGTGAATCTCATCCGATAGACATAAAACACCGAGTTAAGGCGATACACCTCATGAAAATAAGTGGACAAAGTCAGACGTGTGTATGCACAGCATGCTAAGGCATGGCGACATGGATAATAAAGTGCCTAAAAATAGCCGCAATCATAGGTCTACTTCATGAGAGACACTCTGTAAGAGCCAAGTGAAAAGCTACCGGTCGGAGTGGTCTCAGTTACAATAAATTCAGAGTTGTTCCTGTCATACAAAGTCACGGTAAAACACATTGACGCCTTCAACTTAGCCTATATTGCCTTCATCAAATGTTGACTAAACTGCTGTCCAGTTCCTAATTGTGCCTCAACTTCTCTTTCTTTGTGAACAAATAGCTCAGCCAATCTCCCGTGAGTGGACTTCACCAACGCGCATACTGGAAGGTTCCTTACACCCTTTAATATCGAGTTTACATACTCAGAGATATTCGTAGTCATATACCCAAATCTCCGACCTTTGTCCCTATACTGAGTCCACTGTGCATAGTAAATACAATTAGCCCAGTCACACATTGTAGGATCTTCATGTCGGATGATGTCAAACTAGTAGTGAAACTCGATCTCAGTCTTGGCATAAGCAGCACTCACTAAAAGCCTCCAACGCAACCTTTATCCTGTTGTGCTTATCTGATATGACTAAAATGTCCGGTTGAGGCATTACATACTGCCAAAGGTGAGATAAAAAGAATGACTACAACTTTGCATTCTCACCCTCTACATGAGTGAATGCAATAAGAATGATATTGGAGTTGCAGTCCTAAGAAATCGCGACAAGCAATGTACCACCGTATTTGCCACACAGGTGGGTCTCGTCAATACTGACCAACAACTTGCAATGACAGAAGACCTCGATACACGGTGAAAATGTCCAGAAAAGCCGATGGAAATAAGCCGATGAGTCATCCACTTGCCCACCAACCCACAGAGGACTTGTCCTCAACACTGCGACACTACCTGGCATCGTGATCTGGACACCTAGTATCCATCATGGCAAATCATTGCATGACTCTTCCGAATCTCCGTAAATCTGTGCCACGACTTTCTGTTTAGCCATCCAAACTCTCCTGTAAGTTGGTCTAAACCCGAAGTGTGTCTTTGTTGCATTCTGTAATACCTTGATTGAGACGGCAACATCAGCTCTAATCATGGGCAGTATGAAGGTCGATATGACATGTTAATCAAGCATCTTGTGATCACTAGATATCGATGTGGGCAGACAAGTATGAGGACTATTGTACTGTTTTACCTCCCAAATACCTCTGCGCTGGCGGAGGCTAACCCAAATGAGCCATGTGCATCCATTGCTGAACTCTTTGTACTTGCCATAGTACTTGCGATGATCAGATTCCAACACTTTGTACTAAATTCCACGATAGATGCTATAAGTCTTTACGCTTAACACAACCTTCTCTTTATCCTGAAATTGCAAATAAACTTGGAAATCAGATACAGCTCATGTATTATGTGTATCTCTGGCCCTGAAACCAACAGATACTCCCGGATCTCCCTGCTGTGTCATTGCATCCAAGTCTAAAGTTAAAAAATGTTGGGGGCACTAATGAATTCCTGAACTAGATGTTCCTCCCCCCCACAACTAGAGCGGTTCTTGCTATGTCATCATCACTATCATTAGCTATCGTGGCGCGCTCTACATCCACTACAACAATTCCTTAAGATATCGATGGTTTACAAAACCGCCGCGAAAAAAACAAATTGCGGTGCATATAGCGGCGGTTAGAGGTTGGGGTTGCAATCAGGCCGACATTTAGCGGAGGTTTTTTTCAAACCGTCGCTATATTTCCATTAGGTTTGCATTTCGCGGCGTCTTTTCGAAAACCGCCGCTATATATCCAGGGAAAAACAGTCGTAACAACAGATGGTCATATACATCCTCTCTTGTTTACATAAGTTGAAACCCACATTTAGAACATGGACACTTTATCATGCCATCGGAGGATGCATTCACAAACGCAAAGTCTAAAAAATTATTCAATCCTTGCCTATATTCCACACTACTCCGTGACTTTGAAATCCAGGTTTTATCAAAATCTAGTATAGTATCAAAATATATCGAACTAATTAATAGTGACGTAAAAAATATGAGAAAACATACTGGTAAAATTTTGCATCCATCAGAATTATGACGATATAATTTTAGCTAGCAACTTAGGTTTAGCGAGTTACAGTTGATATGAAATTTAAAATGGTTTGCAAAATATAAAAAATATGTTTCTTTCACTTACTGTCGTAAGGGAAACTGTGACTAATAATACTCTCATAAAATAGCACCACATATAGTCTTATTAGCATTTTTTATGGTTTTGGCATTGTTATTATTTAAATTTTTGTCAATGTACTTTAAAGTGAACAATGTGTAATTAATTTCTTTATTAAATATGTTATTACTTCTACTTGTTTTAACTAAGTTATTGTTTAGGTGTCTAGCAACTTGGTTGAAATTGTTTTGGTTTTATGTTAACTACTATTGAAAAAATTGAATATTAAAATCCAATAATGATTTTAATTTTTATTTCAAACGAAATTGTAAATTCAAATTCATAAATTATATTTTATTCTCATCCACTTTTTAATTTGGAATAAAAGATCCCTTACAGTTTCAATTTGGATTTATCGATCGTTAGTTGATTATCAAACATTATACATTTTTTTGTTAAATACCATTTTTAATTATACTTTAACATATGATAAATTTTTGTAATTTCCTCCGTATAATTAATAAAATTCAGCGTTATACAAAAATTAAAGTTTTTATTTATATTTTTAAACTAGAAATCTAAATTTAAGAGTTGAAATTAAATTATAAAAAAATAAATTAGTTTATGTTATTTAATAGGTAAATGGAAAGAAAGAGTACTACATGTATTCCGTAGAACAAAGAAAAAACGATGACAGTATAATTAATGTGTAAATAAAAATATTGTGAAAAATAATAATTACATTTTTGACCAAAATTTAAGATAATAGTTATAGTTATCATTGTTTAGTAATGGGAATAAGATGAAAAAGTGAAAATTGAACACCAAACTCTCTTAATCCCTTTCTATATTGTGATAGAAATGATTTCAGCAACAAAAAATTGAGGGAAGACAATATTTACTAGATTTTTATAACTTGCAAAAATTATTATACAATATAATAATTAATAATGTTATAGGTTATAAATTAATATACGAATATTTTAATAGTTATAAATTATAAGCAATTATTATAATAAATTATAATTATTATAATATTTATAATTATATTAATAAGGATATTAATAGTTATAATATTTATAATAAACATTATATAATAAATTATGATTATTATAATATTATGTTCATTAATAAGGATATTATTTATAAATATTTATAAGGATATTAATATTCTTATAAATATCTATAACTATTATAAATTATAGCTATTATAAGCAATTATGATTTTAATATATTTATAGGTATTATAAGTATAATAAATATCATTAATTTATAATTATTAGTTATTTATAGGTATAACATAATAAAGATTGCTAATTATGAAATCTTAAAATTAATTTCTATCATTAATTTTAGTTTGCCTAGTTTGAATAATCCCTCAAAACATTAACGTTTTGATTTTTATTAAGAAAAAAAAAACCATAAACCTAATGGACTACCCGCAAGCCCCCCACTCCTCCCAGGCCCCAATTCATCTTTCCTCTTTTCTGAAAATTGAAATGACAAAAAAACAAAACCTAGCAGTCATTGTCCTCTCTTAACCCCTTCCGCAGCCATCGTCCAGCGCAACCACCGCAGCCCCACCGCTTTGCAGTACTGCGTCAACCTCATCGCCGATTAGGTTTGGACCTGTGTCCGTCGGTGTCGTCTGGTCATCAGATGCAAGGTTGAAGATTCCTCCGTTGTCGAACTCTCTCTTCCCCTCGCCGTCGCCGCCGAGTTTACTCTTCTCTTCACCGTCAATGCCGAGTTCTCTCTTATCCTCACTGTCGCCGTCGAGGTCTCTCTTCTACTCGCCGTTGCCGTCGAGCTCGATTTTTGTCGCCGTCAAGCTCACTCTTTGTCTCTCTGTCCCTTCCTCTGGTTAGCTTAAGCACTGCTTCCTGAGTTTGGTTTTTCTTGTTTTGTTGATCTATTCTTAATAATAATGAATTACTGATTGAGTTACTATTGAGTTACTAGGGTAGTTCACTGAAATTAAGTTGCTAAGATTTTGATATTTTCTGCGTATTATAAGTTGCTAAGATTGCCATAATGATATTGTTGAGTGTTTTTCTGATGTCTCTCTGTCCCTATCTTTAGTTATCATCTATTCAGCATTAAGCACTTTTTGAAAATTTTGATATTGACTTTATGCTTGATTTGTTCTCTTAATTTGTTGTTGATAATATTGTTTGAGCTGCTGGGTTAAGGTATCGATCATGAATTGTATTAGATTTTATGAATTTTGTTAATTTTTACATGCTATTGTGAACAGGTTTTTTAGTTGTATACTTTTTTCGGTTAAAGATTTAATTTTTCAAGGGATGTTTATTTTTATTTAGACTGAAATTAGAAAAACTATAAAGAAAGGTTTCAAATAGTACATACATGAGACGCAGAAAAACAATGTTACTTACCTGGTTGAAGATCCATATAATTAGCTTTTGGTGTGAAAATTAAGGACTTCAACAAACTGAGAAACAAAAATCGAGTTTCATCGTGAGAAATCAAAACAATTTAATGTGAAATGGTTCAAAGTAGCATATATAAAAATATTTACAGAGAACCCCAAAAAGAGGAGAACCAGATAGGTGAATTTGGCTTCAGAAATAATTTGTGTTGAACTTGTATAAACTGATTGTATTGCTTATCAGTGAAATATATTTAATTGAATAAGCATGTTTATATACCTTTGAGAATCACAAATTTTTATAACAGATTATTTCAACAAACTTTTGAAATTAAACCAATATTCTCTACCCTTTTGTTATTCTAACCGTTTAAGTCCATTTAAATTATGCAGGTGGTTCAGTTTACTTTTTTAAAGAAGCAATATTTAACTTGTTTAAGTTAATACTGTAACTTCATAACAGATTTGGTGCAACAATAAAGGAACAGATACATTGCATAATACAAATTTAAAAGTGATTTAAAAATACAAAAACAAACTATTTGAAATGATTAACATTAAACCAATTTGTCAAATATTGTTGTGATCTCCTCTTATTTCTCCTCATTTTCTGTTTTATCCATACACCCCAAAATTTCTATATATCTCAAACTCTCACATCAGTTGCACGTCATTCTCAGCAGGTGAGAGACTTCTCCATTTCAAACTAGTTACGTGAGTTCAATTCCCTTTTCTCTTTGAGAGTTTTTTCCGTTGCTGGTTAAACGTAGGATTGTCTTTCCACAGTTAAGGTACATTGTCTTTCTTCTTTTGTTTATCTTATTTTAGGTTTCATTTACATATCATTTAGCATTAAGTAATGTATAGTATCCAAATTACTCTAATTTAACTCTATGAACCTCCCGTGTTACATTTCTGAATTGTTAAACTTTTTTTTCGTAAGATAAAAATTCATTTTTATCCTTAACTTGTATTAATCTTGTTCACTGCTTTTTGGGTATATTATTACTTGTATTAATCTCATATTAATTCGACTTTTCATAGGCTACGAAGGACAAGAATATTGATTTCTATTCTTATGAGTTCATGTTTGCGGGTTTTTTTTAATTGATTTACTTTGTTTAGGTCATTTTTTTGTTTTAATTATTTAAAGGGGACCGAATTTGATAATTTAGTTTACTTGAGTCTGCTCTCTCGCATTATAACTAAGTTCTGATGACTTTTGAGTGTTCTATTGTTATTTATTTTTGTACATTCTTTATGTTACACAGTGCACCCGTGTTTTATCCACTTCTGCAGAGCTGGCTTTTTTGGGCGGTATACCGGACTCGTCAAGCGCAGGGCCATCTTCATCTGGCAATCACGACCCGCAACAAAAATTTTGAATTTCAATTAATGTTCTTAGATACTTTTACATTTAAGTTGGTTTAGTCCTTTATGCTTATTTTATTCAACTTAAACATTCTTACTTTGTTTTGGATGTTGTTATGACAATTTCGTTATATATGTTTTGTTTGCATATGTTTAATTTGGTTTGTTATGTTAATTGAGTTGTTTTACTTGGTTGCAATTTCTTAAATTAATTGAAAAGTAAAAAAAATTAAAGTTTAATAAACATACTTTGTCCAAATAGGCAAAATAATAGAAAATCTAAAATTTTAATGGGAAATTTGAATTTGGCGGCGGTTTTGAAACCGTCGCAAAACAATAATATGTTGTCTTCCTGTTCGACATTTAGCGGCAGTTACAAACCGCCGCAAATTGAAAAATAGCAATTTTCCTCCACATACTGCGGTGGGTGATAACCGCCGCAAAATCCAAATTACATTTTGCGGCGATTATTCCAGCGGTTGAATAAAACCGTCGCTATCCATTTTGCCGCGCCCTATCTTTCGACGTTTCATTAAACCGCCAGTAAATGCCGCTTTTGTTGTAGTGATCATCATCCTCATGCAGTGCATCCTCAACGCCATCCGGTACTCCACCATCTCCGAAAATAGGGACCATAATCGGAGTACCTGGGGTAACAATCGCAACCTCACCCAAGGGTACAGTCTCACCTATTCCTCCGTTATGACTGCGGTTCAAATTAGCTGCAAAGGACGGAGATGCAACTAAAACTACCTCAGGTACAATCACCGGCACAGCTGACGAGGCACTAACAGATATGGAACTAGAGCAGGTTGGCATTCTTGAGGATTGAGAATTCCGGTTCAAACCTCCAGAACTACATACCACATCCATAAGCTTGCCAACAATTCAGGGATCCTCACCTCAGGAAACTGACGACGACAATGGAACAAAACTTGCAAATCTTCGTCATTGCTTATGATGAATGAATCGTACTTTACATCATCGCGGAACACAGAAATCAGGATTCTATAAAATAATCTCTCCACTCGTTTCATGCCATGCAGTCCCAGTTTTCGGAGTATAGTATTCTGAAACTCAGTGAAACTCGTCGAAGGTTTGAGGAAAACACCTAGCAGGTCCTTATTAGTAAATTTAATTTCCGGTTGCGTTTTTTTCTTAATCGACCCTCTATAGTGCACCAGAACAAAAAAACTCTTATCACTAGCCATTATGAGTCCCACTATGGTGAAAAATTCACGTTCATCTCGTATTTATATACGTTAGGACTCTACTAAATCGAATTAACCCCTTTCGAATTATACATATAGAATATTTTATAGTAAATCGAGTCTAATGACTTCGATTTATCATAAGCCACTAATAAATGTAAATCGACTTTGATGGATTCGATTTATTAAGGGGGCTAAATCGAACCTGATTGATTCGATTCAGTATTGGCCATATAAATCGAAACTTATAACTTTATTTTAATACAGGATGCCGTAATATGAATTCTTTGAATTCAAATCCAATAGATTTGATTTACTACTGATAACCCTAACTCGAATTTAATGAATTCGATTTACATAGAAATATGCAATGAGATAAAACTTAGAGTTGTTTTTGTTTAGACGTAACTAAGGAGTAATTCAAGAACATTTAAAGAGATAAAATTTTAAATATATATATATATATATTTTAGGGTGCTTTAGATGAACTAAACTTCTTTTCTTAAGAGAATTTAAAGAAAATATTTAATTCTAAATGTTGCTATTTTTTAAAAGAAAAAAAATTATTTTTTAAAAGAATGGGTTCCTTTATAATATTTTAATTATTAACAAAGCTTATATTTTTGGGTTAATGTAGCATCAGGCCACTACATTTAGTGTGGAGTAATACTAAATCAGCAACTACCAAAAAAAAAAGTCATATGTATATCTCTACTTTACGATATTTGTACGTATAACTTTTTTTTCTTTTTTTACATATAATTGATGTAATAGTTATATATATAACAAGCGATTTTTTTTTCTAACTACCACGACAACAATTCAAAGGAACTAGAGTATATAAATTGGAATTTTTTTTTTCTACCCGTCCGGCTCGGGCCAGGAACTAACAACATATGATGCTGATGACAACACATCCTATCATTTCATCTCCCTCATCGTTTAATTATTTTTTTTTTTATCGAAAATAAGAAAATTCGAACTTATAATTTTTTAGATAAATAAAAAAAATTATATCATTTAAACTATAACTCATTAACTCTCATCATTTAATTTGACTTGCTCTCTAACAAATTTATTCACTATAATTTACTCCTAAATCCTGATTGTTTTTTTTTCAAAGTTAAATTTTATTATTCAATAAAATAAATTGTCTAATTAGACTTACAACAAAGAATAAATAGAGAAATTTTAATTAAAAAATAAATATCTAATAAAAAAAGAAAATGAACAAAAAACAGCAACTAAAGAAAATAAACTATTGACAGCAACTGCTGTTCGTGTTTGGCTAATAATCTTCTGGAGAGTCGATGATTTATTTTCGAATACTTCTAAATTTTTAGCTTTTTAAATATGGCAGGTAAGAAATGCTACAAATTGGAATTTTTTTGTGCATTACTTTTTCTATTAATCTGATTGGGAATCCACAACCACTATCTCTATGGTTCTAGTTGCTGCGATGGAAGTAGAAGGTCATTTATTCTCCAAACAATTTTTGAGTCTAGGAAAAAAAGAAGACAATGAGCAGTAGACTCCTTATTCGCCATGCATTGAAGGCATAAGGGAAACATCGAATTGATCCTGGTAGGTAACCTCTCCTTTACTAGTATCCCTGCATGCATCACTTTTCCTAAAAAAGATTTAATCTTTGGTTGACATTTTAGGTTCTAAATCGAAGACCAAACCTCTTTTATTCTGCACTGTTCTGGTAGAAATTCAGCTGGAACATGGTATAATTGGAAGGCCAGTAAATACCCTAAAGCAACGGAATAGTTTTCATTCCTCTCCCTATACCAGATAACACAATCTTCACCTTGATAAATTGTTGTGTTTAAAATTTTCTATGTCACTGTTGATTGAAATTTTTCGTCTAATAGTATAATATCTGATACCCAATATAGTTTTAGGCCTATTGTGTTATTCAAACGAATGTCAATAAGGTTTATTTGATTAAGCCAGTTATCTTCAGAGACCTTAACCAAATTACCTCTCCCTGTTTTTCTAAAAATACCTTTTTTCAAGACCTTTCTGCCTTCAATAATATTTTTCCAGTCCCAAGAGGAGTTAATGCCTAGTCCTACTCTCAAGAAAGACGAGAATCTAAAATACTTACTCTTATAAACTTTGTGAATTAGGGACTGAGGTCTTGCAATTAGTCGCCATCCTTGCTTCCCTAACCTTGCCAAATTAAAAGTCCTTAGATCTTTGAAGTTCAACCCTCCTTCACTCTTCAATCTAGAAGCAATTTTTCAACTTATCCACGCATCTTTTTTCATTATTCTTTTGTCCCCACCAAAACTTCATAGTTGCCTTTTGAATTTCCTCTAAAAGAGTCTCCAATAGCTTAAAGTAACTTAGTATATAGATTAGAATCGCCATAGCAACTTTTTAATTAGAACTTCTCTATCACTAGTGGAAAAAAGACTCCTCTTCTAATGCTGGAGCCTCTATGCAACCTTATCTTTCACGTAGTTAAATATTTTTTTCTTGGGTTAGTTAATCTTAGCTGGGAGGCCAAAGTACTTGTTTTAGCAACCTACACGTGGAACTGAGAGTAGACCAGCCAACTGATCCCGAACAATAGAAAGAGCATTCTCGCAGAAAAAAAAAACAGAAGATTTGTCGAGATTTATTATCTGTCCACTAACTTTTTTATAAGTGCATAGTACTTTCAACAAAATTTTACAGTCTCCAGTAGTAACTTTAATAAACAAAATAAAATCATTTACAAAAAATAATGACTGATTTTAGGACATTTAAAATTCAACCTCAAATAAAAAAATTTTAACCTTTATTTTTTTCTGTGAAACAAATAGGATAAACAATCCACACAAAACAAAAATAAATAGTAAGAGAGGAAATCGCTTTAACATAAGTACATAACCCTCTACATGACATATATCTAAACTAAATAGTAATGTGCATTTCCAAGGGCGGCTGATCTTGGCATGGTGTTAATAAAATGTTTATGGACAAATATATACTATTAGTTTCTCAAAAGTAGGACACATCAGAATATTCTACAACAACATCCTATCATCATGGTTATAAATTTTGAGAGAAGACAATGAATATAACAATATTTATGTTGTGATAAAGATGGATGACCACGTTGAATTTCATTCTCAAAATTGAATGAATCTATTTACAATACAAGAAGCAATAAATAAAGGTTGAAAGTAGCATTACTTTACTTGTATAAATACCAAGCATCGTCAGATGCTTTTTACACACACACAAGTAATAAAACAAATACTTCTTCTCTCTTTTCTTCTTATACAAAGCATTTCTTTACTTTCTTTTTTTATAAATTACTAATATATTATTAATATATTATCTTTATAGTGGTTTAATAGTGTTAGTAACTATTAATAATAGTATTTTTATTTATACTTTTATATTTGTTACATCTTCCTTATTTATTTATTTATTTATTTACTTATTTATTTATTTTACAACACGTTATCAGCACGAGACTCTGATGAAATTTTTAGGAAGACTCAGGTAACAAATTTTCATTATGTCGAAACTCTCTCATCTTGAATTCAATGCTCTTGATATATCTGGAAATAATTATTTATCATGGATACTAGATGCTAAGATTCATCTTGATTCAATGGATCTTGGAGATACCATTAAGGCTAAAAATAATGCATCCCAGAAAGATAAAGCCAAAGCCATGATTTTTCTCCATCGTCATCTTGACGAAGGATTGAAAAATGAATATCTCACATTAAAAGATCCTGTAGATCTTTGGAAAGACCTTGAAGAAAGGTATAATCATCAGAAAACGGTGATACTTCCTCAAGCCCGATATGAATGGACGCATTTGCGTTTACAAGATTTTAAATCTATAAATGAATATAATTCTGCAATGTTTTGAATCACCTCACGAATGAAATTGTGTGGAGAAAAAATAACTGATCATGATATGTTGGAGAAAACTTTCTCAACCTTCCATGCCTCGAATGTGCTCCTGCAGCAGCAGTATCGAGAGAAAGGGTTTAAAAAATATTCTGAGTTAATTTCTTGCATTCTTGTTGCTGAACGCAACAATGAGTTGTTATTGAAAAATCATGAAGCGCGCCCAGCTGGCGCTGCCCCATTTCCTGAAGTAAATGCGGCAAATTACCCAAGAAGAGGTAAATGGCAAGGTTTTAATAACAAGAAAAATTATGGGAGAAAAAAGAATTATATTCAAAAGAGAGGATCTCACCAGAAGTGGGATAAAGAAAGAAATATCAGGAAGAATAAATCAACAGAGGATAAGTGTTTCCGTTGTGGTGGAAAGGGCCATTGGTCTCGTACCTGTCGTACCTCAAGACACCTAGTTGATCTTTACCAGGCATCTTTGAAAAAGGATGACAAAGGAAAGGAAACAAATTTTGTTTCAAATGATGCTGAAAATTCTACCACTCATTATGATGTATCTGATTTCTTTGAGGATCCTGAAGGGAATATTGGTCATTTGATCAATGATGGAATAGTTTAATATGTGAGATTGTTAAGTATCCATGTAAATAAATAATGTAAAGAACTTATTGTTAAGTTTTATTTTCTATGTATTTGAGTTTCAAATATGATGTATATAAATAATGAAATATCAATGTTTATGAATTTTGAAATCATTAAATATGTCATGTTTTAAAATAAAATTTTAGTATATGATATTATGTGCAGTATTTCTTAGAAAAATAATTCCGATCAAGTATTCAATTTAACTGTGCATACTGCTCATTTTATTATTATTTTTTTGAAGAAAATGACAAGGATATATAATGAAGATGTATGCCTTGCGGATAGTGCAAGTTCGCACACTATTCTCAAAAGTGATATATATTTTACCCATCTTGTGCCAAAAGAGGAATATGTTAATACTATTATTGGCTCAGGCAATGTGATAGAAGGCTCCGGAAGAGCTATAATTTTGTTTCCTGGAGGAACAAAATTTATAATAAATAATGCACTTTTATCTACCAAGTCTTTGAGGAACTTGTTGAGTTTCAAAGATATTCGCCGAACTGGATATCATTTTGAGACAATGAATGAGGGAAATCATGAGTATTTATGTATCACAACTCATGATTCAAATAAGAAAGTTATATTAGAAAAATTACCCTCACTTTCATCTGGGTTGTATTATACTAAGATTAGTGCAATTGAATCGCATGCCATCGTAAACCAGAAGTTTACTAGCCCAAATGAATTCATAACTTGGCATGATAGATTGGGTCATCCAGGAACAACCATGATGAGGAGAATTATTGAAAACTCCCATGGACATTCACTAAAGAACTAGAAGATTCTTAAAACTAGTGAATTTTGTTGTGCTGCATGTTCTCAGGGAAAGTTAATTTTAAGGCCATCACCAGTAAAGATTTGATTTGAGTCCGCTGAATTCCTAGAAAGGATTCAAGGTGATATATGTGGACCTATTCATCCACCATGTGGATCCTTTAGATATTTTATGGTCCTGATAGACGCATTTTCGAGATGGTCTCATGTGTGCTTATTATCTTCTCGCAACCTGGCGTTTGCGAGATTACTGGCTCAAATTATTCGATTAAAAGCACAATTTCCAGAAAATCCAATTAAAGCAATTCGTCTTGATAATGCTGGTGAATTTACTTCCCAAGCTTTTGATGCTTATTGTATGGCTAATGGAATAAGTGTTGAACATCCAGTAGCTTATGTTCACACACAAAATGGGTTAGCAGAATCACTTATTAAACGCCTCCAATTAATTGCTAGACCCTTGCTTATGAGAACAAATCTCCCAACTTCGGTTTGGGGGCATGCTATTTTACATGCCGCAGCACTTATTCGTTTGAGGCCAACAAGTTACCATAAGTTCTCTCCCATGCAATTAGCTTTTGGCCAGCAGCCAAATGTCTCCCATTTAAGAATATTCGGGTGTGCGATATATGTTCCCATTGCACCACCTAATCGCACCAAAATGGGACCCCAAAGAAAATTGGGGATATATATTGGATATGATTCTCCCTCTATAGTGAGGTATCTTGAGATACAAACGGGAGATGTATTTAAAGCCCGGTTTGCGGATTGTCATTTTAATGAATCAAAATTTCCAATATTAGGGAGAGAGAATAAGCTTCCTGAAAAGGAACTTAATTGGAATGCGTCATCGTTGATGCATTTAGATCCTCGATCAGGGCAATGTGAACTAGAAGTTCAAAAGATTATACATTTGCAAAGAATAGCAAATGAATTGCCTGATGCATTTTCTGATACAAAAAGGATAACCAAATCTTATATACCAGCGGAAAATGTCCCAATTCGAATTGATGTCCAAGTAGGACAAATAGCCACTGAAGCAAATACACGCCAGAAGCCTGGCAGGCTTGTCAGTTCTAAAGATAAAAATCCTCGAAAGAGAAAAGAGGTAAATAATATTCCTGTTGAAAAAGACATAGTAGAGACACCTGCAGTTGTCAAAAATTCTGATATAGTTTTAACGCCAGAAGACGTTCAGGTACTTGAAAATTGTGAAAATGACGAGATCTCAATAAATTATGTCTTAACAGGAGAGAAATGGGACCGAAATAAGACAATTGTCAATGAAATATTTGCATATAATGTGGCATTAAATATCATGCATGAAAGTAAGGATCTTGAGCCAAGATCAGTCGAAGAATGTCGACAAAGGAATGATTGGCCAAAATGGAAATAAGCCATGAAGGCTGAATTAG
The DNA here is from genome assembly GCF_003086295.3 of Arachis hypogaea. Classification (NCBI taxonomy): domain Eukaryota; kingdom Viridiplantae; phylum Streptophyta; class Magnoliopsida; order Fabales; family Fabaceae; genus Arachis; species Arachis hypogaea. The sequence continues at coordinate 111,064,352 of NC_092045.1, read as the reverse complement.
ACTCACTTGCAAAACGTGAAGTCTTTAGACCTGTAGTCCGTACACCTGAAGATATAAAACTATTGGATATAAGTGAGTATTTGTGAGAAAACGAAATGAGAAAAATGAAGTTGTGCACTACAAAGCCCGACTTGTGGCACAAGATTTTTCACAAAGGCCCGGTATAGATTATGAAGAAACGTATTCCCCTGTAGTGGATGCGATAACATTGCGTTATTTGGTCAGTTTATCTGCATATCATAAACTGCGTATGAATTTAATGGATGTGGTAACAGCCTATTTATATGGCTCATTCGATCGAGATATCTATATGAAAGTCCCTGAAGGACTAAAGATATCTAAACCATCTAATGAATATTCGCAAGGGTTATACTCAGTCAAATTGTAAAGATCTTTATATGGTCTAAAGCAATAAGGACGAATGTGGTATAATCGTCTTATTGAGTATTTGGCCAAAAACGGATTCAAGAATGATGATATCTGCCCATGTGTTTTCATAAAGAAAACTACATCTGGGTTCATTATAATTGCTGTGTATGTTGATGATTTAAATATCATTGGAACTCCTAAAGAGATTCCAACAATTATAAAAACTCTAAAAGAAGAGTTTGAGATGAAAGATCTTGGAAAGACTAAGTTTTGTCTCGGCCTGCAGATCGAGCATATAAAAAATGGGATCTTTATTCATCAAACGACATACACAGAAAAGATCTTGAAAGGATTTTATATGGATAAGTCACATCCATTAAGTACCCCAATGATCGTAAGATCTTTGGATATGGAGAATGATCAATTTCGTCCTAAAGAATAAAATGAAGATATCCTTGGTCCTGAAGTACCATATCTTAGTGCCATTGGAGCGCTAATGTATCTTGCTAATAATACGCGACCTGACATATTATTCGCAGTGAATTTACTGGCAAGGTATAGTTCCTCTCCAACCAGAAGACATTAGAGTGGAATCAAGCAAATTTTTCGATATCTTCATGGAACGGTTGATATGGGATTGTTTTATCCCTACCGATCCAAGTCACAACTAGTTGGCTATGCAGATGCCGGATACTTGTCTGATCCACACAAAGGGAGATCTTAAACAGGATACCTGTTCACATATGGTGGTACAACTATATCATGGAGGTCCACGAAACAGTCGATAGCAGCAACCTCCTCTAATCATGCTGAAATACTAGCGATTCATGAAGCAAGTTGCGAGTGTTTTTGGCTTAGGAGTTTGATCCAATATATCCTGTCATCATGTGGACTGATTGATCATAAGATAGCTCCAACTGTCCTGTTTGAAGATAATACAGCATGCATTGCTCAACTTAAAGGCGGATACATTAAAGGTGATAGAACAAAGCATATTTCTCCCAAATTCTTCTTCATTCATGATCTTCAAAATCAAGGGACAATTGATGTCCAACAGATCCGCTCAAGTGACAATCTAGCAGATTTATTCACAAAGTCACTCTCAAAATCCTCCTTTGAAATATTGGTACATGAGATCGGGATGCGCCGATTTCGAGACATTAAATGATGTTGACAAGAGTGGGAGACTGTACTCTTTTTTCCTTAGTCAGGTTTTTTTTCCCATTGGGTTTTTCTTGACAATGTTTTTAATGAGGCAGTCCCCATCACAAAGGATATGTACTCTTTTTCCTTCACTAAGGTTTTTTTTCACTGGGTTTTTCTTTAGTAAAGTTTTAACGAGGCAATAATCCTAAATGGTCATCCAAGGAAGAGTGTTGTGATAAAGATGGATGACCACGTTGGATTTCATTCTCAAAATTGAATGAATCTATTTACAATACAAGAAGCAATAAATAAAGGTTGAAAGTAGCATCACTTTACTTGTATAAATACCAAGCATCGTCAATGCTTTTTACACACACACAAGCAATAAAGCAAATACTTCCTCTCTCTTTCCTTCTTATACAAAGCATTTCTTTACTTTCTTTCTTTATAAATTACTAATATATTATTAATATATTATCTTTATAGTGGTTTAATAGTGTTAGTAACTATTAATAATAGTATTTTTATTTATACTTTTATATTTGTTACATCTTCTTTATTTATTTATTTTATTTATTTATTTATTTATTTATTTATTTTACAACAATTTATGCATATTATGTATTAATTTTGTAAGCACAAAAATATTTGGGAGACACTAACTGTGAAATTAAAAAACAATAATAAAAATTCACTTTTATCTCATTAGTTATACATACAAAGTTAGGATTAAAGAGATTTTAATCTGCCAACGAAATGTTTCATTCTTTTTCTTTTTCAGCAAAAATGCTGACAAAATTTAGTATCCATATGTTTGTTAACAAAATCTGTACGTATAGTTTCAAATAAAAAAAGAGAAGGCAACATGATGCCCCAATCACAGTTCTGAATTCTTTAGGGCTTCCACAATTGTTGGTAACAAATTAAGAGATAAGGGTGCGTGCCACGTCTCATATGGCGGGGCCTTTAAACTTAGTGGCCAACCATGAACCTATGCCTAATAACATTTTCCTACCAATTTATTGCTCAACAGCTCAAGTATTTTTTATTTAATTATTTTATTTCACAAGAAAAAAATATATTTTTTGTATATATTAAAAATTAGTTATCATTATAAAATATATATTAAAATATAAATTATATATTAAAAAATAAATTAAACAGTATATATATATAAAATAACTAATTTTAATATATACTTAATGTTTTTATTTATTTAATTGCTAATGTGGCTCAGCTCCCTTCAAAGGCTTAAATTTTCTTGGGTGATGATTTTTGGAATAATAATGTATATAGTAAAGAGGAAAGAAGATAAATGTTAGAATATTATATTGTCATGCTCTGTGATAAGGACATATTTGTTCAATGTGATTTGTTTTCTTTAGTATAATTACGAAGTTAAATATTTAACCTCTTGAAAACTATTTCAATTCTTGGAATTATATATTCCTCGTGTTTTTTCTTGATTATTTATGCTTTAACAATCAACTTAAGAAATAAATCATGCGAGTCTTATCCAATAACCTTTAATACAAGAATTGAGAGTTAAACTTTTATATTTAAAATAAAAATTTTTTTAAGTAGATCATCCCAACTAACATAATAGTTACCAAAACTCAATTTAGATTAAATATTTTATTTTATTTTATTTATATAACGAGAGGAAAAAAATATAGAAATTAATTTATTAATGAAGATAAAAATGATGATATGAAGTATTATTGATGCATGACGTGTAATCCACAAATGTGGGTCTGCCATATTCAGTAACTTGAAAATGCAGGTTACGTTTTTTATGAGACAAACAAAGACAAAAGCTGCAGCAGCTGTAAAACGCAGTTTGTGTTTGTCAGGAAGGGACATCCAGTTCACAAAACGTGTTCTAGCTCTCTGCAATCTACTGTGTTGACCGCCTTGGAAACTCATCAAACGCAGGTTGCGTTTGTCATGTCGCAGTGGTAAATCGCAGGTTGTGATTGTCAGCGCCGTGGATGCATGCATGCACAACACAAGTTGCAGGAAGGTGTTGAGCGAGCCTTTAAAATAAAAAATGCAGGTGAAAAAAGAAAAAGTTTAAAACAAAACGTAAGAGTGGGTTACAAGTTTTCAGCGAGTGATTGTTTACTGAGGGGAGAAAAAGAATTTGGAGAAAGTGTGGGAGGAAGAAGAATAGAAGGTTTAGGGTTTAATTTTATAAAAAAAATAATTCGTGATTTTACGTTACCTGAAAAATACATTATTGAATATTTGGATCATTCTCAAATAGATAAATATTTTTTTAATTTTATGATGAATGAATATATTTATTTGTATTTTATTTATTTTTGTTTGAACTAGTAATTTTATTGTTATTATTATTATTATTGTTTTGGTAATTATTATTACAATATTATTGTTATTATTATTAGTGACGTTGTTGTTGTTATTATTATTATTATTATTATTATTATTATTATTATTATTATTATTATTATTATTATTATTATAATTTATTATTTATTTTTAATAATTTATTATTATTTTTAATGATAATAATACTGTTTAATTAAGAAATTGTCATTATCTTGTTCTTATTAATAAAATATGTTGATAACTGTTATAATTATTTATTAATATTTTAGTAACAAAGTATTTCTTAAAAAACAAAAAATGATACGGATCAGATTATTATTATTATTATTTGAATATATTATTAATGTTAGGAAATTATTAGTATTAGTATTATTATGTTAGTTGTTGTTAATAATTAAGAAATAATATGAATAAATATTATTTTTCTTTTTGCAGGCAATTAGAAATTTGTTGCCTAGAAAATTTGATCCGTCTGATACTTTTAACGAGAGAGTTGCGGTAACACTAGCATTAACTGGATTTCAACACGTTTCGCAAGTTGGCGAAATGAGAGGTCATTCTACACTCCTAAGTGCGTTGGTGGAACGATGGAGGCCAGAAGCCCACACGCTTCACCTTCCAGTGGGCGAAGTGACGGTGACGCTGGAAGACGTGACACATATACTTGGCCTATAGGTTAACGGGGAGCCCGTCACGAGTAGATCGGATAGCAGTCACCAGTTTTTTGGTGGAGAACTGCATTGCTTGTTTTGATCAGCAGTCGGGTCCGGATGATCACGTCTTGGGTAAGGTAAATAATCTTGCATGGGTTTGGCGGTGCAGAGACACTGAACCGTGTGACACGCAGCAGTCTATTGAGCGATACGTTAGGGCTCACATTTTCTGCGTGCTTAGTACAGTGGTGTTTCTAGATAAGTCTACCACGTCTTTGAACTCGAAGTTTTTGCCTCCACTTCGAGATTTTCACCAGATTCCACAATACAGTTGGGGGGCAGCTAGTCTGGCACATCTATACAGATCGTTGTGTCGTGTATTACAGTACAACTGTAAAGAGATGGATGGGCTACTCATTCTGCTTTTTGTTTGGGCATGGGAGTGTATGCCGTTCATGGCTCCTATTCCCCGCAATGAGCTCCTCGATGTTGGTGTTCCACTTGCGCGACGACATATGCCCAGTAGTTTCAGGCACCGGCCTACGGTCAATAGCAACAGTTTTTGGCATACGAGGAGCAACAACCGTACATATCGGAACCACAACCACATCAGATAGCAGAACCTTACATCACACAGATGGTAATTCCAGCCGATGGTCAGTTCGGTCCGTTGGGTGGACCTGACTCGATTAGCTTCTCTCAGCTCATGAGAAACACAGCTTATCTATTTCCGGCGCCAGAGCAGCAAGTGCTTGCTGGTTCTAAGCCGTCTGTTGGTCATCGTGCCACATCAGGTCATGCCAGTGACTTCGAGATGGATCGATCATCGGGTCATGTAGATCCTCCTTGTCCTTCCACACTACCGTGCACTGAGTTGTTCGACTTGAATGAATACCCGCAGCCAAAAGAAGGATTTATGGGACATGACCTTCAACACGAGTGGTTCTGATTTGTACGAAACTGGCGGTGCCAGCATGCCGGATGTTGGTGCTGCTGACACCAGTATTTTTCAGGGTCATCCGTATAATTTACGGACACAGATTGCGCCCCCGAATAAATGTACCCCATCTCAGTATTCGAAGAAGGCGCTGAGAAAGTAAGTTGTTGCAGTTTGTCTTAAACTGTTTGGGTTTAATTTTGTATTCAGTGTTGTATCTCGTATTCAGTGTTGTATGTCGTAAGTATATTTAGATGCTTCTATTAGCTCTCGTAGTTATTATTGTATATTCAGCTTTGTATTGTATTTTTCTGTTTGAGTTTAAGCCTGTTGCACTATTTATCTAACTTCATAGTTATTATTCAATGTTTGACGCATACATAAATAAACTGCACAAAGACATAAAAAGTACACGCTAGTTTGAACTAGGAAATGACGGTACATAAAAAGTTACATAAAAAGTTACTGACTAGTTTAAAATGCATTAACATACAAAAGGCTTAATCACTATTGACCTCTGGCAGAGCTTGAACCTGCGCGCTGAGGACATCGGCTCCGGCTATGTCCCTCCCGTCCACATATAGTACACCGGCGAGGACCACACATATCACGCGAATCCATCTCATTCAAGTAGCGGGTTGACTTTGGTCTTCCTTTGGTCGCGCGCCTCAACATCTATTTCGCGATCACCTTCGCTCCTTCATACGGAGCCCATGTGGATGGGCCACCCATCGGGACAAACTGGCCTTTGTAAACCTTGCAAATTTCAGACATCTTGTACACGTCATGCACATATACTTGCCAATCAAAACGTTGGTTAACGCAACATGCAAGGACGTGGCGACATGGAAGTCGCTCGACCTGGAAATGTCCACAATTACAGTGTTGTTGTGCAAGGTTAATAGTGTAAATGGAACCATCTTGCATTTCGCGAACCTCAAACATCTCATTGCGCCTGTCGAATCATTGACAACAATGTTTCCTGCACGTCTAAAACTTTCTTCAACTCTTTTGGTGGCAAATTCTGAATACGTGAAACCATTGTGGACACGCTCATGAGCCTCGGTGCTCTTTCGAGTGAACAATTCGTTTAGTTGATAGAAAGTAGACTTAAAATGGCAGTCATAGAAAGGTTTCGTGCACCCTTCAAGACAAAATTAATGCGCTTTACCAAGTTTGTCGTCATATGTCCCCAATGATGATCTCTGTCGAATGCCAACACCCATCTCTGAACACTGATTTCATCGCACCATTGAGTATATTCCTCACCCATCTCTTTAAGCCTTTGGTAGTTTTTGTTGTACTCCTGTTTCGTCCTAGAATAGCTTGTTGAACAAACCATGTAATCATAAGCAGATGCCATAAAATTACTATGAAAACGCCCAGCACAATGAATGTAGTTTCCTGTGTTAACCACGAGTTTATGCAAATACGGAGCCTTGAACCTCCGTAAGAAATTGGACCCGATGTGCCTGATGCAGAATATGTCACGCTCTTGGTGGCGACCATGCACCGTTACTGCGAGCTATTGCTGCGTCGATGGAGTTATGGCGGTCAGAAATGATGCCGACGCCATCAATGTTAACAACATATCTCCACAAATTGGTTAGAAAAAATTCTTATGCAATTGTCGTCTCACTCTCGACTATCACAAACGCAATCGACACAATGTTTTGATTCCCATCTTGTGCAACCGCAACTAGAAGTGCACCTTTATATTTTTCATACAGGTGTGTGCCATCAACCTGCACCAATCGCTTGCAGTATCTGAATGCTACAATACACGGATAGAAGCTCCAAAAAATACGATGAAGAACTCTTACACCTTGAACCTCCTCACTCTCACGGTAAACAGGGAGCGTTTTGATTTGAACACAAGACCTTGGCATCTTTGCATTCGTTGCCTTCAACCATACTGGCAGAGAGTCTAGTAAGAAACTTTCCAATCACCAAAAACTTTTGCGACAGATTTCTGCTTTACTAACCAAGCCTTGCGGTAACTTACAGTGTAGTTGAACCTGGATTGAACTTCTGCAATAATAGACTTCACATTTATCGACGGGCCTGTTTCGACCAATGGCCTAATACCCTCTGCAATTGTGTCTGAGTTGAAATCGTGCCCATTGGCACGACTGCACGTGTGTTTGTCATTGTATCTTCTGATCTCCCAACAAGCTTTCTTTCGAATCAAACTAGCTCGGATAAGCCAATCGCACCCTGCACCATAACCCTTGCAAATCGCATAGAATGTCTGCGGCTAAGACTCAAACACAGTGTAATCAACTCCTCTAGAGATAGTGTAGCTTTTGATTGCAGATACACCGATTTTCTAGAACCAAATTTAATTTCGACACTAAACTCACCATCTTCCGCCGCAACGTTGCCTTCACATACGACATGTGCACCACCATCAGTCAGAGAAGGTAAAAAAAAAATACACACTAGTGGTAACTTGAATTAATAATCATAACATACTCATATTCGCATACTCAGGAAATTCCGGGGCATGCATGGATTTGAGATCCAGAGTACGCATAAAAGACGAAACATCAAAGGGGTGCCGGCTAACAATCGCATCCGCTTAATTTTGTACCGCCGGTCATCGTTTTCGTCATCGACTTCATAGTTGGCTTCGAACTCCTCTTTACTGTCGTTGTTATCTTCTTTCCAATCTATATCTCCGAGCTCATCAACATTGACCTCCTCGCCAACCGCGTCCAGCCTCGACTGCTGTTCGAACTCAACGTACAGCTCTATCATCGACACGTGAAATCGAGTTTGTTGATAAATATAGAACATCTGCTTCATACTTGCGTCGTCATTGATGGGCATTATTTCAAACTGTATCAGCCCACCAAATACTTGTACAGGATTCATGTATAAAATGTTGCTCACCCTTTTCGAAACGTGACTTTATATGTTATCACAAAGACCATTTTGCAACTCTACAAAACTCATTGTGCATGGAATAGCAAATGAAAACGGACATTCACAAACAAAAATCACCCCTTCGTGTGTGTTTGGTATAATTTTACCATTATAATACACTCGCAAATTCGCAATACCTTCCATAATTCCAACCTCACATAACTCGACTTTTTTGACACAGTTAACTGCCAAAAAATTCACAACTATGACATATATGCAAGAAAGAGGATTAGGAGGAGTAGAAGTGGAGGGAGGAGCTTCGAATGAATCCCGTTTCGTATTTATAAGCAAGACTCTTACTTAAAATATTTTTTCTTCACAAAACACAACTTGCATTTTATACTTTAAAAAAGTTTTTTAACACTTTAAAATCACAACCTGTATTTTGTGGTCTTAAAAAAATCTGACAAAAAAAACACAACTTGCGTTTTGTTTTTTGTTTTTTTTAAATAAAATCAATAAACGCAAGCCCTGTTTTGGACCAAAAAGAAATTAAAAAAATTTGAAAACTCTCAAGCAAATAAAACGCACGTTGCGTTTGTTTAGTTTTATAAACAAAAAGAAAAAAAAAAGCAAATGAAGAGGGTAAAATGTATGTTGCTTTTTATATTGACATTATAGCAGTAAAGTTTTTTTTGTAAATGTTTATTTTATTGCACTACACAAAAATTTTTTCTACATAAAAAAAATTAACCGAAAAAATAATGCTAGAGAAGAGATGAAATGAAAAGTATTTAATTTTAATAATACAATTTTTATATAAATAAATATCTATATTATAAATTAATTATTCGTATATCATACGTTAAAATATAAAATATATATTAAAAATATATAAGTAGATTAATCCAATAATTAAATGTATGCATAATATTTTTATATAAAAAAATTTATTGGCAGCGTCATTTTATAATGGTACTGCTGTTTATTGCTATGATAAATAATTATTTAATTTTAATAATATTTAAAAAGATTATTTAATAATATTTTAATTCAAAATAAAAATGAAAAAATTAATAAAATTTCGAAGAATATAATTTTAATTTTAATCATTTTAAGAGTATAAAAAATAATTAAAAGAAAAATCTTGCTAAAATTAAACAAAGATGGTAACCATGATATTTGTGATGTTTAGGTTTAGGCCTTACGTATCCAACGCAGCACTGACAGCTAAGGTTGACAAGTCACCCACTCTCTCTGTGATCCCACGTGTCACGAGCCCCTCTTTCACTATCATCCATCAGACCATCACCTTTCACCTTTCACCTTTCACCACCATTTACTATTCTCACTCTCTTTTCAGCTTTTCTCTTACTTCTATTTTTTGTCTACTCTAGACTCTGCCATTCTAGGTTGTAGCTACACTTGGATTCTTATTTTAAAATGTAAATTTATTATTTAACTAATCGTGTTATTAAATCTTTGTTGTTTTTTCCACCCTATAGTTTTTTTTTTCTATGGATAGGACCAGATACCCGACCCAAAAGCAACCCGCATCCGGAATAGAACCTCCCTCCCCCCTTAACTCTCCACCCTAAACCTAAAAGAACCACCAAGAACCCTATGGTTATGGTTTAATATTTACTTATTTATCTTTTAAATTGAAATGCCTTGCTATTCATTCTCAAGCCAATTGTTATTGTATACAATTCCCTTTATGTTTTTCAGTTATCGGCAGTAGGTTGTTATATGTATAAGGCGGATTCAAATTTCTAATACTTGTTTAAGTAAATAAGTGAGTTGGCCACTCCACCAACTCAAGTTGGTTAGATTTTTAGTATGTTAATGGATACAAATTTTTTCTTTGTCAATAGATTAGACAACTCTCAATTCTAAACATTACCCATTCACACACACTATATTTACGCACACAATACAAGTTTTATCACACCCAACTACAGCTGGAAATCGAATCTCGAATGTGGCTATATAAGTCCAACAAATAGGTCATCGGCACAAAGCCTCTGCCAATATTGGATACAAGTTTTAGTTGGGGTATTGTATAATATTGGGCTGAAACTGAAAATCATAAAGTACTCAAAATCAAAAGTCCAATGGGTTTTATTGTTATGACCCAAGAAAGAAAGCACAATAGGTTTGATATTGGCGCACCCTCAGACCCAAAGAAGAAGGATAAGTATAACGTTGACGCCACCAAACCCACATGTAAGTAACTTGTTAGCATCAGACCAATTAAAAAAAAAAAAAAACAAAAACAAAAAGAAGAAAAGGGTAACAACTAACAAGTTAGAAATTCTTATAAGAATTCAATTGTAATGTTAGTTATAACTTATAACTACGCTATTATATAAAAGTTTTTCTTTTCAAAAAACTTTGTATATTTTTTAAAAGATTTTTGTATTAGTTATAACAACTTCATGTGTTAGTTTTATAAAATCTATAGGTTTCTCTTTTATTTAAAAAAAAACGATAATAACTTTTTGGCGTTGTAGATTGGAAAAAAAATTGTTAACCCAATATCTCTCTTCTTTAAATACTAACACATTCATTGAAATACCTAATTAGATCCTGACCCCAAAAAAAAACCCTAATTAGATCCCAGTATAAAATTTTACACTTAACAATAAGAAATAATAACACACTATAAAAAAACGAAAAAAAACATGACAAACTTTGTTCTGTTCACATGCTTAAAAAATAACAAAGAAAGCAATTTATTTGCAATATGCAAAATTATTGAATTTTTTTTTATTGTTAAGTTATCGCCTGAACCTAAACGGGAAAAATAGTTTTAAGAATGACTTATTGTTAATTACATAATTCCTTTAACATTGACATCGAAGTTATATAAATTTCAAAAATTTTCACATGTAAAATAGACAAAGTGTTACAATACAAATATCAAAACAAAATAAAAAAATATTAAAATACAACACCAATCTATATATAATCTTCAAAAGGTTACGTCTTACTTATAAATTTGTACATCAGAGAGAAAGAAACAAAAAAGTTTTGTAGATAATTTGACAGAAATGAAAAAAAAAAGGTTTATTCACAATTATACCGAACAACTTTATACACAAAATCACTTGCATGACAAAATTATTCAAAGGGACAAAGATATAAACATCTATTTTTTTTTTAAAAAAATTCACATATCTTCAAAAATTTTGTCATGTAAAATGATTTTTTTTATACCTATACATTTGCTATTTTAAAACCATGTATCTAATTATGATGAGAGTATAAAATTAACATCGAAATCTTCCCTTCTTACATTTGAGAATCCCTCTATATAAAGCTGCCCTGTTAGGAGGCATGGTGTCCTCTAAACTTGGGCCACGCCTCCATTTTTGAATGTTCTCCAAAACAGAAACCTCCTCAGCCAAGAAAGACAATTGTGATGATGTGATTTTTCTACGACAACAACCTCTGCTCTCTGTTGGAACTTCTAACACTTGTTTTGCAAACCGCACCTTCTTCTTTCCTTGGTTTTTCTTGCACCCTTTTAAACTCACAAATTCAATCAACACTATGTGGCCTTTACTCTTATAAAAAAAAAAAAAAAAGATAAAAACCCAAATGCAGTCAACTTCACGTAAAGTTGATAATTGAGAATCGTTGAATGATTTGACTGATTTAACTAAATTTTCATCTAACAACTTTCAGTTATTAACTTTATACATGAAATTGACTGCAATTAAGTTTCCACCAAAAATAAAATATATAGGTTTATTGTCTCTTTAGTTAGTCAAACATCTATTTGCTCATAAATATTTGGATTTCGACTAAAAAAAATTGAATATTTACAAATAAAGTTCGAAAATTGGCATTTTATTTTTGTCATTTTATATGTATATGACTAAAATTATTTGTTTTCAATGTATCTATAATGGTGAAAACTCAGGTACAGTCGACTTCACGTGAAGTTGATACCTGAGAACCGTTAAATGATTTGATTAATTTAACTAAATTTTCATCTAACAACTCTGAGGTATCAACTTCACGTGAAGTCGACTTCACCTGAGTTTTCACCGTCTATAATATATCACCGGAAGAACAGTTAACCAATATGTATTATCGTATAAGAATAGATTCTGTAATAGATCAATCAAAAGAGATATGCATAAAAGTATATGTACCAAGAAAAAACTTTTTAATTCCGTTTACTTACTGAGTTTGAAAAAAGTACCGATTTTTACTAGAAAAAATCTCATGATATCTTAAAAATCTCTTATAAAATAAAAATCATCCGAACGTATTTTAATACCTGTGAGATTAGTTTTGGCACGTGGGCATAGGACACCCATTTCAAACTCAAATTTCTTCATGAAGTTAGAGAGAAGGCGCTTGTGGACTTGATGAACCAACAAGACCATGCTCCCAGATACAGCAAATACAGCCATCAATCCAAATCTCATTGAAGTCTCCATCATATTTCACTTTCAAATTATGTTACATGCATGAACACATTATGAAGAATCAAATCTCTTTTGATTACTATCTATTTTGAAAGATGAAAATCTAACAATGCATTGATCCCATGTTAGGGGATGCCTCAATTAGTGAAACTTAAATGGTATGGGATTTAACGATGGCTAGATTTTTTCTTTAGTTTTTTTATCTTGAATCCTTTCTTAAGCGTATCTAAATATTCATATTTATTACTGAAATAGATTGTTGGATAGATTTATTTTTACTAAATGGATAAATCAAGACAAAAGATACTTCTAAATATTCATTACAAGACTAGATTCTCGGATAGATTTGGTTTTCCAAAAGGGTAAATTAACTATAGATACTTACCTTCTAATATAAACTTATTAGCACTAAATGTTGTGTGCATTGGAGCAAATTATGCGCAAGGAGAAACACATCTTATCTATTAATTAGTAAGGTGATATCCCAAATAAGCGCCGTGTTCTTTTCCGTATTTTATATAAAAAATGTTATATTTACAAAAAAAAATGAATTACTATATTAGTCATCGTATATTTGTATATAAATATAGAAAAAGTATATAATACTAATATATTATCTGTCAACTTATTGTCAACAATAATTAATTATTATATTTTAATTACAATTAGCATTGACATGTATAATAAGAAGACATATCCACAAAGATACTTCTATTATACAAAACTATAAAAACGATATATTTCTATTAGACACATCCACAAAAACATTTCTATTAAACACAATTGTAAACAAAAGTTGAAAAATTAGTTCTAAAGGGACCAAGTTAAAAATAAAAGAAAACGACATAAAAAAAAACATAAATATATGTTAACCTTACTTAATATTATTTTATTCAGAAAAGCTCTGCATACAAGCCATTAGGACTTGTATGCTTTACAAGTTCATTAACCAATATACCCCCAAAACGCGTTGGAAGCCCTACGTCCAATACACGCGCTATATAAAGATCCCGCGTATATATAACTACCAAATTTAAAATATTTGTTTCCTTCTTCGTTCTTCTTCTTCTGGTTCTTCTTCTTCTCGTTCTTCTCTCCTTATTTCTAGATTTGTTTCCTTCTTCGTTTTTCTTCTCGTTCTTCTTCTTCTTGTTCTTCTTCTTCTCGTTCTTCTCTCTTTCTAACTCCAGCATCGTTCTTCTCGTTCTTCCCCTATCGATTTTTGTTTACTGAAATCAAAGTTTGGATTCGTTTTGAAGATAATGGATGATTCAACCTCAGATTCTCAGCTGAATCAGGGCGAAGTGGATTATGAATTTGAATCTAACGAAGTTCTTGAGGTTTGATTTACATACGTTTACTCTGAATTTTGTTGCAGTAATTTCTATAGCATTGTGTAGCTGAATAATTCGTGAACATTGACTGAGACTAACGCGTCAACATAAATCTATTGATTGAATGTAATGTATTAGCTTTGATTGATTATCTGGAATTTATACCAGACGCTCGGGTGTAGATCAGAACTTTTTTGGGTGTATTTGTTTCAGTAGTGTGGGTGTATTTACATTTATGGCTTTTTCTGTTATTTTAGCTGAGTTATTGTCGTTCGGGTATATTATATCAGACATGATTGGGTGTGTTTTTAGTTTTTTATGATGGTGTATTCTGCAGCATGTGTGTTTACAACTTATGGCTTTTATTGTCATTTTAGTTGAGTTTGGTGCCGTTCAGGTGTATTATATTAGCAATGATTGGGTGTATTTATAGTTTTTGACATGGTGTATTCTGCAGCCTCTCTCTGTTGTTGATGACCAGTTTGTTCCGAAGGTTAGAATGACCTTTACCACCCTTGAAGATGCTGGAAAATTTTACAGGAACTACGCAAAGGTTGCAGGTTTTTCTACAAGAGTTCGGAGCACAAATAGGAAGGAAAACGAGATTAAGAATCAATTGATTACATGTAGCAGATGCTGCATCAGTGGTGCATTCAAATTCCAGCCAATATCAAGGACATGTTATGAATTATCAATTCAGGGTACCAACAGCAGGGGACAACTCTTTGGGTGTATAGTTACAGAATATGGGTGTAAAATCAATGTTCTTTTGGGTGTATTTTTGTGAATTTTATTGCGATTCACATTTTACATATAGATACATATATATACTTCAGAATCTTCTGTTTGTTTTTTTTACAATGGTTTAATGATTTTAGGTATTAGGGTTTAGGGTTTTAGGGTTTACAGGTTAGGGGGTAAGGGTTTAGGTTTTAAGTGTTTAGAGTTCAGGATTTTAGACACAAAGCATCAGGGGGATAGATTTAAGGGTGTATATTCAACTTTCTTTGGGTGTAAAAAATGGCAGGTTATGGGTATATATTTGATTTGATGTTTTCTTTCATATTATAGTACCTGTAATTCATACATTTTGAACACAACACACAGAGTTTAATAATTGAAATTTTTTTTACAATAAAATGCATTATAATTGTCAATATTTACAACATGTCTTCCATTTGTTACAAGACTATATAAGATTTACATTAAGCAGTGTCAACATCCTGAGAATCTATTACATTAAGCAATGTGAACATCCTCAAAATCTATCTGACAATATGGACTCAATAACAACGAGGATGACTTGGACAGTCTTATTGCATTACTCCCCTTAATGGCTTCATGTTTGTCTATATTCATGTCATGGAATAGAATCCGGAAAGCATATTCCACTCTAAAGTGGTCCACCTCGTCCTACATTAAAAAAGAATATTCTGTTTAATCAACCATGTTAATTGAGTAATGTAATACAGAGTTATTTAGTTTTAATCATATTTACCTGAGTCCAACTGATTTCATCTGAGGCATATATTTGTTCTTACATTTTTTCAGCTTGGTTTCTGGCTGCCATTTTTTCTGAAACGAAAAATACACCCATAGATGTCAGTAATATACACCCATAGATATGAGTTAGATACACCCATAGTAATGAGTCAGATACCACTCAAACATGCATTAATATACAAGATCAAGCAACATTAGAATGTCAAGCAATATACACCCATGGACAAGCAATATAAGAACAGTTGCATCAACTGACTATTACAGTATATCAGTTTAGAAATATACATCCAACAATTTATGCCATATACACCCAACAGATTATTCCATATACCCCACCAAACTACGGAATATACCCCTAAAAATCGGTTACCAGAATAACTACAACAACAAGAACAGTAACAATTAGAAGAACTAAGAAGAACAGTGTAACATAGAACCAAGAATAATAGTAAAACTTAGAACAAGTAGAACATTATAAACTATAAAATGAGACGTAGAACAAGAAGAACAGTAAAACGTACAACAACGTAGAAGAACAGTAAAACCTAGTTCTTCGATTTCGAAATGTGGAAAATATACTGGATGAGTAAAATAGTAACGTAACGTACCTTGAGTATTATAACTTTGTTTTTTCTCCAGATTCTTGATCGAGAATTCTATATTGTGTTGATGCAGAATTCGAATCTTAGCGACGAGTTGTATATCTTCAGTTTCGAATGTTGCTTGAAAATGGAACGGGTGTTTTTTCTTTGAATGGTTTTGAGAATTAGAAGAGTGCGCCATTAAGGAGCGCTTTACGCGAAGTGCAACCGTTTGAGTTGAGCGCGTGTAAATGACGCGCCATTCAATGTATTTCACTGCGCGTGTGCAAGGATTATGAGTTGGGGTGCATGTATAACTTATAGGACTTTTTGTTTGTATATGTAGCAGGTCCGTATTTTATTTACTAAAGCAATTGTAATTATACTTAAAAGATAAATATTAATATTGCTTAATAATTAATGATTTTATCTTTACTCGTATTTTATACTCATCCAATTTACCAAATTTTTGTGAAGTTAGGATAGTGCCACTTTTGGGATTAGAAACTGCAAATTTTGGTTTCTTACCCTTTTAATATCCTTCAAAAAAAATAAAATTTGAATTGTTAACGTGAGAAACTATAAAGTTTTGCCTAATTTTCAATTTTTTAAAATAATAAAAATAAAAGTCTACCATTTCTTGATTTGTGAAGATAAAAAAGAGTAACATAATTCTGTAATATATTAATGGATCAAAATTTAACAACAAAGGGTCTATAGCTCAGTGGTAGAGCATTTGACTGCAGATCAAGAGGTCATCGGTTCGAACCCGGTTGGGCCCTTTATTATTGAATTATTTTTTATTTTTTCACTAGTGAATTAGGTGAAAAACCATAATATACTTGTTTGCTTTGTTTATCAAAATCAGTGGAACAACATTGAATTACAATGGGACAATGATAGAAAAAATTATAATATTATTCCTAAATCCTATCTGAAACTTTACTAGTGAGTAGCTGATAGCAATATCACTAGTTCTTAAAGCTCAACAATAGCATATAGCCATACCCATATTTAATTTCTAGCTACTAATAACTGCTAGAGTTATGGCTCCTCTGATAAGCAAGTCTTCGATTCTAAGAGTTAATACAATTCTTTCAAAAATAGCATCCTGTTCATCTAAACTGTCCATATACTAATGTGGCTATGAAATTGAAATACAGGAAGGAAGGAATAAAGAAAGGACAGAAGCTGCATAATCCCATCAGTGCAAAGGCACATCACTTGGTAAGTCCTCCTCAGGAATGAATCTTGAGTCAATATATTAATGTTTTCCATTCACAGTGTTAAGCTCCATATTATGAAACATTCATCCAACGCAAGGAAAGATATGCCAATAGACGGTAACCAAAAACCATTGCTATCAGAGCAACCACCTCTGTTGAGCCACTATCAATTCTGATTCCATTTATCATTGGTGTCACTTCTTCATCATATTGCACCTTCAGCAGAAGTTTGTACGTGTGGTAGTTGAAAGATATGTACCGGATCCATGATATAAATATCGGCACCCTCTGCCGAATTTCGAAGCATGTTAGTTACTTGTTTGAGTTACCATTGAAACTACTCAACAGGTTAATTAAGTTTACCTTCACAAAAAAGCCTCCAGCAAGCATGAAAGTCATTACAGTAACTGAAGCCAATGTTGTTGCCCTTTTCAAGTCCATTAGTGTTGCCCCAATAGCAAGTCCAAGTCCCTTATTTACATTTAACAAACAACCTTAGCTCATTAAAACTATAGTTGTTATCTTTACTAGTAGTTGGTTCTAGAAATAGTGATGCGTATATAATATACCTGAGCTGCAACTATGCAGAGAAAAACTGTAAGGATGCTAAGCAAGAATGGTCCTGCACTGAGTCTCAATCCAGCCATGAAGTAAACAACTAAGAGGAAAAGCACTGGTAAGATAAGGTCTAATGGAAGGTCACTTGTAGTTCTTGCCACAAAATATGCACTTAGTCTATACATATCTGTTGCTCTTTCCTTATTTAACATTGCTCTCTCTTGTGGGAATGTGAATATTGCAGTGAAGACAGGAAAGAATCCCCAAAACACAGCAATAAAGAAAAGTAGTCCTGCCTGAATTGACAAAATGTGAAGATATATATAAGATGTTAAAACTTATCAGTACATGTTGTGATTGGTGCTGTCATAGTGAAGAGGAGTTTACCTGGTCTTGCATGCCTTTTGGGTTTTTAGCATCTGATTGCCACCATAGCAATCCTAAGATGACTGCTGTGGATAGAACTTGTGTGATTCTCAACCAGCTGAAATAGTCATGCCTCCTTTCTTTGAATCCTCTCAAGAACAAGATGGAAAATTGCTCACACCAACTTGCTCCCCATTGTCTTTTAGAACAAAGAACCTTAGACTTGAGTTCTTCATCAAGGGGGATAGGAACCAGTAGCTTTTTCTTTTCTGTTTCAGCAACTCTAGTCTCATACGCCTCCACTAGATACTGACAAAAAATTGTAAATACTGTAAGCAAACAAATACTAAAATAGGTACAATATTTCTGTCTTATCTCTCAATTTTCTGCGCTAAAACATTTACCAAACAGAATCTTACTTAAATGATATAAAATGGATAATGAGAAGTTAGCTACCTCTTGCACAAGTGCAGGTGATGGTTTCCCATTGCGAGTTTCAGCTTCTGACAAATTCCCCATTTGAACTTTATCCTCTAACTCTGATGGAACAGAAACATCATTTATGTTACCATTTGCAAGGTCAAGTAGAAACTCTGCTGGGTTCATGGTGATGAGAGGTGAACACCCTATGTACTGGAAGTAAGACATAGCTTCAGATGCTTTTCCAAAGTAAATCAAGCTCCCTTTTCCTAAAAGGATCAACTTATCAAATTTATGGAAGAGCCTGCTTGATGGTTGATGGATTGTTGTCACTACCGTTTTACCAGCCTGCAAGCAAGTATAGGAATGTGATGGATCCTACTTTCAATTTCTATGAATTGAAAAGGAAATGAATCAGAATGAGAATGAGAAAAAAGAAAAGTACCTCTGCTATGTGTTGTAGCATCTGAACAATCCTCAAGGCTGTTGTAGAATCGAGGCCAGAAGTTGGTTCATCAAGAAGAAGAAGAGAAGGGTTGATTATGATCTCATTGCCAATACAGACTCTCTTCCTCTCTCCCCCAGATACTCCTCGAACAAAGGATCCTCCTATCATAGTGTCTTGGCACCTGTTTCATGTATCATACTATTACTATTCCTATATTGTTGTGTATAGAATGATAATCAAGCTATTCATTATTTAGTTACTACTACCTTTCCAAACCAAGCTCATAGATGACATCTAAAGCACGTTGTTCCTTTTGCTCCTGAGTTAATGTATTTGGCAATCTTAGTCTGGCTGCATATGTCAATGTTTCTTTTACAGTTAGATGAGGAAACAGAACATCATCTTGTGTCACAAATCCAATCCTGCCACCACATGCATACAATCAAACATGTCAAATTTTCTAACGATTTTCAACTATCAAATTCATTTGAAGACATCTCCACGTGAGTTTTCTCCAAAATAGTATAAGAAAGTGAAGATAGGTGTTGGAATCTTACCTACTCTTGAGGAACTTAGAATAAGGCTGGTCATTGTAGGTGATAGATCCACCAACAGTGGGGTGATGAGTTATTCTTCCTCCAAGAAGATTCAGCAGTGATGTTTTTCCACTTCCTGAGGGTCCCATCAATGCCAAAACTTCC
Source organism: Arachis hypogaea (assembly GCF_003086295.3). Lineage (NCBI taxonomy): Eukaryota > Viridiplantae > Streptophyta > Magnoliopsida > Fabales > Fabaceae > Arachis > Arachis hypogaea. The sequence goes on along the minus strand of NC_092045.1, from coordinate 111,044,448 downwards.
CCTGGACTCACACAACCAGTTATACCCTTCAGTATATCCTTCTCCTCACTTGTTGTCATTCCTTTCATCACTACCTTATATGTCACATCACTGAACTGCACATTTATCCCCATAATCACAATTTAACTCTTATTTACTAGTAACTAATTATTATTATTATTATATCAAGCATAAAATTAAGCTCAATGCACATATCTTATAAAGCCTCTCAAATCCAGAAGATGGTTTCCAAAGCCTCAACCTATGTCTTTCTTCAAGGGTATGACAAAATAAATTTACACTGATGCCCTGTATGTGTGTGTTAGTATAGGCATCATCATCAAAAAGAAAAAAAATGTAAAAATGAAAATAAAAAAGATTATGGTAGGTAATAATGTTATTATTAATTTTGGGTGAGAGGAGGGGTAGTCTTGTACATTGACATCACAAGAAATATGAAACATTGTACAAGACTGAACCTGATCATGCTTATATTGCTAGCTTATTGGTGGCGTTGATCAATGATTGCTATAATGAAGCTTCAATAATCGTTCCCTGCCCAAATACATATATAGCACCATATCAAACTCACGCTCTATTATTCATCAAGGTTTGGATACCGGTGCAGGCAGGGAATTGAATCAACAGCAACAAAAGCTTTTATTATTATTATTATTATTATTATTATTATTATTATTATTATTATTATTATTATTATTGTTATTTATATGTAAAAATAATATGTGGTACCTTTAGATATATTGGTAGAGTAAGATCCATTTGAAACTTTGGCTTATGAGTTCCAGCTTCAATATCTTCCGCTGCAATATACATTATATGCAACCTATTTTATATATAATTTTGGATTAAAATATATGTTTCCTCTTCAAAAGTAGAAGCCAATATATACTAGGCAGTTATTCTGTGTAGTTTATTACTTCATTTTTCTCTAACTATGTATATATATATTATATAGTGTAAAGAAAAATGATTGAAGGTGCAATGATATTCACAGCAGGTCTATCTGATCTATAAAGTCCAAATGAAAGAAAATTGATTGAGACCCTTAATAATAATAATTAATACTTTATGGTAAGTCAAACAGATTCCACTATATACGTTACAAAAAATCAAACTGAACTCTAATAAAGGGGCCCAAGATTGAAACAATATACTGTGCTTTTCCATAAAAAAACAATGAAGGAAGAGTCATCATATAGGTCCAGTTATGAAGTGCTACATCAAATTGTCGTCAATGATCATAGTCAACAAAGAAATATACATAAACCTAATGTATTGAACTCTCCTAGACTAAATTAAATAAAATAATTTTCGTGGTTAATTAGACCGACGTTACTATATGTTATTAATTATTATGATGAATTGGTGACTTGTGGGGACCATGAAGATTAGGCTTAGACACAAGTGGCTCATATGGAAAAGGACATTAGCACAGTAACATTAATTATACTTGTGTAGTTGTTCTGGACCGTTAATCACGGGTTTGTAGTTAAAGGTTTGTTGGTTTGTAGTTAGATAACTGAGACACATATTACATCCAAGACATAAATTTTTATTATAATTTTGCTTTTTCAAAATTTTTAAAATGTTACTTTCTACTCTTATAATCTTCATCATTAATCATAAAGATAGAATTAGTTTTTAATAACAAGTATATTTTTTTATAGGGGTGTTCATACATCGGATCTGATTCATATATCCGTAGTATTTATTCGAATTTTATCCGAAAATTACGGATATATCCGATCTGTAAAGCTATCGGATCAGATCCAATTCGCACACTAATAGAATCGGATTGCAAATTTTGTATAGGTATCTGCATATTTGATCTACATATCTGCATATCTACAAAAATAAAGAAATAAATAAATAAATATTTTTTTATATTTTATTTCAACTAATAATTATCATATATGTTGTATTATTTTAATTTATTATTTAAGAAAAGTATGTTTAATATTATTTTAAAAATAAACATATTTAAAAGAATAGAAAAAATGAATTTTATTGATATTTTTTAATAAAAATAAATTTTTAAAAATATTTTTGTATTTTATGAATATATCCAATATTCAATCCGATTCAATCCGCACATGTCCAAATTTAAAAACCACATATATTGAATAATTTTAATATGGATCGGATCGAAATTTTAACCATATCAAATTCAATCCGATACACGTTCACCTTATTCTTTATTAATATCTTAATAATTGAACACTCTACATGTATTTATATGTGCGTATTTTTTTATTATTATTTTAAGAAAATAAACAACACATCTTTAAAGTGCATAAGCCTTAATAGTAATGCCAAATAAGTATATAAAAAAATAGTAATGTCAGATACCAGCAGCTTGTAAGTTGTAACCCTTCCTAATTTCATCTATCACTAAGTCTTTAATCAAATCTCTTGTCCATGAGAAAATAAATATATGTAATTGGAGGAATAAAATAAGATAAAAACTAAAAAAAAGTACTAGTTAAAGTTTAAATATGTAAGAGAATACTGTGGTGTTTGATGTTTCCATAATAAGGATGAGTAGGGATGACCAAATTCAGTGGTAATCACGGAGCCGTACTAATTAGGGATTGTACTTACCTATTTTTGTTCTTTTTGCCGTTGTTATTTCTGTGTATAACAATAATGTAAGTTTTACTTGAAAAAATGTTTATTAAGTACTTAAACTGCAACGCCAATGGGGACCATTATTTAATTTGTCACACAATTTAAACAAATACTTAAACTGTAATTGATGTTGCTTGCTTGCTTAATAATATCTAAAAAGAAATCGATTAAAAATTAAGTATAATTAACATGTCATCAAACTAGATATTTATATCATATGGCTTTTAAATAATAATAATAATAATAATAATAATAAGGGATTAATTTTTTAATGATTTAAAGTAATAATAGATAATTGTGTGTGTATATAAAAAATATTTTATATACAAAATAATTCCTTGAAGAATAATTCTGTTGCTGAAGACTAACGTTAGGGAATCAATATTATAATAGTTAATTTCAACTAATATTATAATAGATTATTAAACAAATTTAATATGAAATTTATTAAATATGATTTTTTTGTTAAGTTTAAATTTAAAAATATTTTTTCTAATTAAATTTTATATGTTCTTATTTTTAAAAAATTTAAATGTTTTTTATATTAAATTAGTTCATTTATTTTGTCCTGAAATGATATTTAATTAGTTCATTTATTTTCCTTCCAAAAGTTCACTGTTTATAGGATGAAAGGAAAAGAAAAAGGTAGGAAAAAACTAATCAACATATATATCAGCGATGTAATAAAGAACACGAGAACTAAATATGCATTCATATATAATTATATATCATCAAATAATTTTTTTGGTGGCTTAATTTTTTTTTTTGGATGACATATATCATCAAATAATTAAACCCAGAATAATTTATTTATATATTTTATTACTTCGTGGTTCTAATAAGGACACAACATATATATTAAGTTCTAGAGCGTTCGTAACCTTTAATTCTTATTATTAAAAGACTGATGAAATCTGAGCCTCAATTCGAAACTCAATTAATGTAGTATATACTATCATATTCATACTCGTGAAACATCATTGAAAAAGGTACGTATAAGCCTTCACCCCCTAATAATTAATTAATTTGTACAGAAGCGCATGAGTAAATATAATAAAAAAAAAATCCAACGTGCATTTTGCTAATCACTATCTATACGCCTCTAGATAATTTGATTTGAAGTTTAATGAAAGATAAAATTGAATCTTTTTAAATCATATTGTCAATCGTATTTTTTAACAATTAAATTATGACGTTTTTTTTATATAATTTACTGCGTTCAAAAAATACAATTAACAAAGATAAAATATTTCCTAAAATGTTAATAATTATTATTTAAAAATATTTAATTTAATTTTTTTATTTTCTTTTATAAAATTATTAAGGTAAGTTAAAGTTGCCTTCCTATAAAAGACAAAATGTGAAAATAGTTAAATAACTTGACTATTTGACTAAACTTTTATTTGCTATATTCAGATGAATAATTTTGTAGTTACCAATTATTAATTATAGGTAAAAATTTACATGGAGTAATTTTTTTATATAAAATTAACAATTAAAAATTATTAAATAATTTAAAAAGTTTGAATAAATTATTATTTATTAATTATTAACTTCAGACTAAGAAAACTGTAAGTAAGTCTTCATCTTAATCCTGTGATATAAATGTATTTGATATTTGGATTGAGAGAAGAGAGGTATGAGTTATTTGAGAGGAAGATAGTTGTAAGTAAGTCTGTAGCTTTAACCATGTAATATAAATGTATTTAATATTTAGATTGAGAGAAGGGAATTAAGAGTTATTTGTGATGAAGATAGCTTTATGTAACACTGTGTGTCAATCACATAATATAAATGTATTTGATATATAAATTGAGAGAAGAGAATTATTGTGAGATATTTATGAGGTTGATAATTAAAAATAATTAAATAATTTAATATATTTAACTAGAATTTTCATCTTATTTTAATTATATAAAAAGCAAGTGGAAGAAGAAGTTGAAAGAAGAGGCTTACGAATATCATCATCGTCACTGAAGGGCTTGTAGTCGGAGATTTCATCATCAGGAGGAAGAGTGAAGCCAGTGAAGGAGAAAGACAGCCCCAAGCTCGCACTTGACGCTCTGCTAAGTGCCGCACCGCTGCTCACCTCATCCACCTCTATCTTCATCTGCGCGCTCCGAGACTTCCTTATGTGCGTCATCCTCCTGCTCGATTTCCGAGACAGGTTTCCTCCTCCACCACTCTCCGGCGATGATTTAATACTATTCGCCGCCGTCGCCGATTCCATCATCAATAGCTGATCCGATTTCGTTCTTGCTATTCCTGACGATGACGTGTTTCCATTCTCCATATCTCTATAATAAATTTAAACATTAAAATCATTTTTTACTGCAACTAACTGGAAAGTGGAAAAGAAGATAATCATTGAAAATTTGAAATTCTCTTACCCTTTCTTTCTTTCTTCGTTTCTTTTCTGTTTTGAGAGAAGACCATGCTCCAATAACAACTGAATAATTAGATCCACTACTCGCTCACGCTTTTTATAAAGGAAAGTTTGTTAAGACTTAAGACGTATGTTGAGCAAAGTTACCAAACCACCCCTTGATAAGTACTGGGACTCGTGGCCCTGCAAGTTATCTACATGAGGATGCATCGTGGACGTTTGTTGCATCAATACGGTTTTTCCGTACACGTGTCAAACATGTGAAGAATTATTACTCATTTAATATTTCCATGCAATTAATTATAATTAATAAATTGATTTCCGAGAATTTTGGAGGGACATTAGGTGACTATTAGCATGCATTATGACGTCACTGTTTGATCGAGATTCAAGGTGGTAAGCGCGTCAAAGCTTTTAGTATTAATGGTAGGTTTAACCTTATACGCGCGTGGCTATTCATCGCTGATGTGGCGGCTAATACGGACAAATTGAAGGTCATGCAAGTCTTTAAATAATGAAACCATGCATGCATTATTAGTTTTGGATAATTGATTGGAGTTACAGATATTTTTATTTTTAATTTTTATTTTATTATGGAACAATTAATATTTGTAATTTATACAATTTTAAATGTTCGAATATGATTATATGCAAAATAATTTTTGCTATAAAAAGAAAAAGCTTCGAGGGACTTGAGGCCAGTCATCTCATAAGCTTGCATCGCATGCTTTGGATCACATGTTAGCTACGGCCGAGGGAACCTAGCTAGGTTTTGGAATTTTGCATGCCAAAAAGATGTACGTTTTCATTTAATTTATTTCCTCTAAAATAACTAGAGCAATCAATACGCTAAAAAAAACCAAAATTTATAATAATTAACAAATATTAAATAAACTAAATTTTGATTATTTTTTATTTTTTTGTTATTAAATATTTTCGATATCCATAATGCAATATTTATGTGGTAGTTGTTTTATTATCGTAAATAGAAATGATTAACGCTAACGCAGGAAGGTGTCAACTGTGTATGTGTGCTATGGTCATCTTTGACGTGCTGCGATCCCTATCATTTTCTCACCATTTGAAGTACTCATCAATTCATCACTTGTGACATTTATTGTATGTGTTGTTAGCTTCGCGAGATTTCTTCTAATCTAGCTTGAAATATGTATACATGTAATTTGCTAAGCTAGCCACTTTAATTTGCACAAATCAGTGTCCGGCGCTAGAATAACGAAAATGTTTAATAACCAAATTAAATTAACTAAAAACAGTTAGAATTGATCTTATTTAATATTTATTAATTATTATAACAAATAATAAATACTAAATAAGATAAATCTTAACCTTTTTTTGGTCTCTCTAATGGTAGCACACACAATTTGATTGATAATAAATAATCCATCCGCCACCCTAATTAATTCAGTTATACCCATTGTCGTTTTGATTTCTCTTGTACGTTTATGAATTAGTTTGTGGCTTATTTGAATACAAGTTGTATTTGGAGTCTAGAATTTAATATAAATAAAATATTTTAAAAAATTAACTAATATTAATTAAAAAAATAATTATTTATCATTTTTTAAAAATATATTCATACTATAAATGAAAATGACTATTATTAATATGAATAAGCATATAAAATTAATTTTTAATTAGTCAGTTAATTTTCTTCCTTTTTTTGGGCTAAAATGACCTTTGAACTTTTATGTTTTGGTAAAAAAATATTGACCTTCTAATTGACGCCTTTTAATTTACATATGGATGTATAATAAGTGTTGGACTCTGATACGAGAGAAGAGTGTGCTTCACAAGTTTGTGATATCAGCGTAGCAACAACTCGGACCCTGCGAGTTGCGTTCACCACACGAACCGTCCGAGTTGCATGCCACCAAACGCACGGTCCGATTTGAAGCAGCCTGGACACATGTCGTACAGTAGCGTCTCTCCAAACGGTGTCCTAAAACCAAACAAAGACCAAGCAATCTACTCTTACCATCCAAATACACTCACTTTCACATTTCACTTTCAACTTCACTCCCACTTTCTTCTTCTTCCTTTTTCCGGTTCTGAAAGTTATATGTTGGAAGAAAGAAAATTATGCCAAAAAAAATAAAATTAAAGATGTTGATCGATTTGAGCTTCATATTATTCATTATCTCAATCATCCTGATTATGTAAGTTTTATTTTTAAATTTTTAAAATTTTTTATGTTTATAATTATTATTGTTAGAAATTTCATTATTATAATTGTTGTTAGAAATGCAATTTAGGAATATAAATAGAATGATTATTAGGATTTTTCAATATTTGTTAGATTTTTTTCTAATTTCTTTGAAATTATTTTACTAATTTTTAATTATAAATATTATTATTAGGAAATAAATTATTATTATACTTGCTAGTTTTTTAATTTGAAAATGTAAACAGAATGATAGTGATTTTTTATAGAGAATGTAATTTTTTTAATTTTTTATTATTTTTAATTATAATTATATTTAGAAAGAAAGAACGTTTATTTTTTTAAAATTATTAACTATAACTATTATGGATGAAGTTAAATGTTATTGTTAATGTGAGAAATTGTTAGTACTGAATAATTAGTAAGATTATTTTTATTAAATCACGTTAGATTTTATTATAATTATTAGAATATTTAAATTTTGTTAATTGTAATCATCATTATTAGGAAGTTAAATTGTTGTTACCATTGTTAGAAAATGAAGGATGGCATATGCCATATATTGGTTAGTAATATTTTTTTATAGTTGAGGAAAAAGTATTTAAATGATAATAAATCAGTAATTAATATTAGATATTACGGTAGATGTTGTATGTTGATAGAATTTTGATTAGGAATATATGTATTGGTAATTATTTTTATTAGTAGTTAGTTATGAATAAAATTAAGGATTAATAATTAATTTTAGCAGTTAGAATAATCTTTTCGATTTGGACCAACAAATTTGTAGTTACTTTCGAACTTTTCTTCACCGTCACTATTATAATCTTTTTGTAGAATATTTCGGTCGGCCTTAGATTGTTCAAACTCAATATACAACTCGATGAACGAGATCTGAGCCCGATTTTCAATATACATTGAAATATCTCTTGCATGCTCGCTTCGTCCGTCACATATTTGGTTTGAAACTGGACGAATCCACCCAACACCGGCATGTGATATCTGTATAGAATATAGGATATTTTTCTTACCCTCTCAGAATCAATCTTTTCACAGATCACACTTTTTAGCTCTTCAAATGAGATGATAAAAGGAATAATAATATCTAGTGGATTTTCAGAAATAAATTTTATTCCTTCAGACGTTTGTAGCAAAATCTGACCAAAATAATACAATTTTAGTAACACTCTGTCACTCATTTCTCTCAATCACAAAAAAAAGCATAACTTTAGCTATTAGATTTTCAAGTTCAAAACAAGTAATGAAAAAACGAGAAAGAAGAAACAGAAGAAGCAGCCATTCAAGAAGCGAAAGAAGACGCGAGTAAGCCCCTACCAGTTCACTTCACACTTTTATATAGGTCTCTTCAACGAACTCGCATTCTTCGACTAGGTTAACCTGATTCAAAAAAAGTATTAAAAAATGAAATCGAACCATGCGATTTTTTCTAGCAGTTCGTAAAAAAATCCTCAAACTCACACAAAACGTAGGGTCCGAATTCAATCTTCCCAAATTCAAATTCTACGCATGGAATTCGGACCATGCGATTTGTTGTCCCATTTCATATTAAAAAAAACAAACTAAAGCAACACGGAGGGTCCGATTTTCAACCTTCCGAAATTTTAATTCTCACTAACATACAAATCGGATCGTGCGATTTGCTATGCAAAAGTTTATAACGAGTTCTTCAACCTCACATTGCCAAAAAAAACTGTCCTACGTATATGTCTAGTCCTCTATAAATTCATATCGAAAAATACCACACATATGCGAGCCATTTAAATAAAATTGAGCCTCTAATTGACCTTTATTAATAAAATTTTGAAACCTTATTAAATGGCGCAATAGATAGCCTATTAACTAGATACATATAGACGATGATGTATGTGAATTTTAATATTTTTAAAAGAAAAATGTTGAGCATGTTTGTGTAGGAACATAATTTAATCGAACAATAATTTATTTTAAAAATTCCTACCTCATTTTGTTTTAAAAAAATTATGAAGTGCTCGGAGTTATTTTTTTGTTTTGAAACAAAATTTGTTAATCAAACGTACATACCTAGATGTGTATTTTTCTACACAAGTACATATAGACCAGACAAGACTAGGGATTACGGTTAAGGACAGAAACTTGTACTAACTACCATACTTGCTTTGCTAATTCATATAATTAACATTTTTTTTCTGTGGTATTTTTCTTTTCAATAAGTCAAAAACTAATTTGTTAAAGATTTGAATTTTATTAAAAAATTTTCGATAATCAATAAATTACTGTATATATAAAGTGAGATTCGAATCCCAATATTTAATTAAACAGATAAGTAAAATTGATTGCTGGACAAATTCAAGTTGGTTATTTAATTAACAAATTAACCATTCACATATGAGTGTGATCCAAGTGTGATTAATTACAACCTTACCCCACCTTTCATAATTATAGTTTGGCATTTGGTGAAGATGGACTGATGGAGAACATGGGATCGTGCTAAGTAGTAGTACAAACCATGTACTGTATTAGGTCCTTTAAATTTTCTCATAACACAGCTTGGGACTATGCTGGGATTTTTTGTGGTTATTACAATGGTGAAAATTACAGCTGTGGTACACAACCAAGAAGAAAGAAAAAAAAAAAAAAGAAAAAGGTGGTCCCAAAAGGACATATTTGGCGGTTTTCTTTACGATGAGCTGTGTCTAATTTGGCCTCTTTCTGGTGACTGGTTGGTACTCTTCCTTCCACGACAACTCGCCACGTATTATTCATTCAATAAAACCCTAAAAGATTATTACACTTACACCCATAATCCAACTATATTAAACTATGTCCCAATTCATGTCACAAATTTTGCATGTGACTTGCACCCTTCTTTTCCACTTTCCTTAGCTTGCAACCAATTTTTTCGAATTCAGTTAAAAAGGTATCTAATTTCTAAAGCTAGTTCAATGCTCTTATCTTCAATTCTTTTCATGTGTGCTAACAACTGGATAATTACAATGAAGCCCTTAGATACGCGCTTGTAATCAGATAAGATAAGACCAACCAGTTTTCATCATATATATCAACCTAGCTATATATTTATTTTCTTTTTTAACTTTCTGTGAAATTAAATCCGCTATGTATATAGATGCAATATCTTTAACTTTGTTCCTTGTTAATAATAAATTATACAATAATTATTATTTTTTTCCAATTAAAAGAAAAAGTATTGCTTTGTCCTTATACCAAATTCATTGTTCCTATTGAAGTTTTTCATTTATGTAAGCCATTATAATGATAACGAAAGAATTAAAAGGATTCTCCATGGAGGAAAAAATTGAAAGGAAGAAAACAAATTAAAATTTTCAATTTCCAACTCTCACATTCACATCACTGTATGGTACTGCTAAACATAAACTTTCAAGGAAAAGGGCGGTGCCCTGAGTGGGAGGGAAACTCACGTGACAAGGACGTGATAGTGACAAACACAGTGTGTTTGAGTAATAACTAATAAGGTCCACTCACTCGTGGATTTAATTTCTTAAATACAAAATTATCTTTTCAAAAATAAAAAAATTATTTATACACTAAAATTAAATATTATATTTTTTATAAATATATATATTATTTAATTTATTTTAATGCATATTTTATATTTTAATATATATTTTATATTGATAATTAATTAAAAAATGCGGAGCAAACCAGCGGGAGCATCATTTGGCGCCGCGTGTGGTGCGGAGAATTCACGTTGACACGTGGCAACTGTGTGGCTACAATTTCTGCAATCTTTTTCCACGTGGACCACTTGTTATCACGTTTATGATTCAGTGCCGTTACCCACTTTTTGCCTTTCCGACATTTCACATTTTCTTGCTTTAGGTTAGCTACACATAAGAATAATACACTCAGAATTTATAAAGTTAATGACTTATTAGTCTTAGTTTGGACTACAACAGTTGTAGTAAGGATAATGAAAGGAAATGCGAATATGCTATATTGCTATTGCTATGGATTAATGAATCAGTTTAGAAAAACTCATTGAGTACGTGTTGTCGTGTTGATATGATGCTATTTATTATATAATGATTATATAGTGTTATTAAAAGTGAATTAAATGCATTGGAATAGAGGTTATTATTTGTGAATCTCAGACGTCGTTACAAATATAATAAGTTTAGAGGAATTATGTGGCATGTGGTATTTGATATGAGATGATATTTTGACCCATAAACAAGTTTAATCACCCGTGCCATGCACGTGATAAGATTAAAATTATAATTTTAAATTGTTATATTAAATTTTATTTTAATTCTAATAATTTAATTAATAAAAAAATAACTTGTATGCGTTGTTTTTTTTTTCTTAATATAGTGTTAATTGTATTAACTATAAAATAGTTATTTAATCTACTTTTTTCAATAAATCAGGCATATATACTCAATATGACCATAAATAATTTAGTAATACTTAAATCTACCAACAAAATTTTATATGTTGGTATACTATGAAGTAAGAAAATATCAAAATCAGCTCAAAATGAATAACAAATTAATAGGGAATCCTAATGCAGAAAGTTTTGTAATAAACAATAAATAATTTAAACTTACTGAATAACAATTCAATGCTATCCTTTAATACTTGCAAAATATATACATGAAATAACATTGTATCAATGTTTGTATATAAAATTATATGATTAACGTAATTATAAAATTGTTTGTCAAGAGAATAAAATTATACAAATTTTTATGATAATTTTAATATTCTCAAACTATTAATGTACAATAAGAATTCATCTATTAGTTCCTAGAATTTCTAAATTTTTTTAAGTGATAATAATAAATTTTAATAAATAAATAGATTTAGTAAGACATTTTGTTATTACCTTTTTATTATAGGCCTCTCAAAAATTTCTCTATATACCACATTTATCGTGCAGTAATTTCCAAGTGTATTAACCCGTGCCATCCACGTGATAAGATTAAAATTATAATTTTAAATTATTTTATTAAGATTAATTTAAATTATAATAATTTGATTAATAAAAATATAACATGTTATGTATTATTTGTTTTTTCTTAAGCTAGTGTTAAATATATTAACTCTAAATAGTTATTAATTGGTTTTAGTAATCTACTTTTTTCAATAAATCAACCATATATACTCAATGTAACCATAAATAACTTAATAATACTTAGACCCATCAACAAATTTTTATATGTTATTTTACTGTCAAATAAGAACATATCAAAATTAGCTCAAAATAAATAATAAATTATTAGAGAATTCTAATGCACAAAATTCTCTAATAAACAATGAATAATTTAAATCTACTAAAAAAGAACTCAACACTTTTCTTTGATACTTGCAAAACATATACATAAAATAATATTATATCAATGTTAGTATACATTTTTACAATCATCGACCGTATTTACTATACATGACTCCTTCTTAAAAGTTATTATATACACGTGTGCAGTCGGAAGATAAATTACTGGAATTTATTTTATTTTTTTAAATTATTATAATTATGCATTATTCATTAAATGCTAATTGTAAGAATATAATTATAATAAATATATTTTTCTAAAATAAATTTAGAAGAGAAAATAGTACTTTCATTTTGGAGGAAAAATGAATTCATGAGAAATTGACACCTCAATTTTATTAGTTGATAATGTATTAAATATTGATTTTATATAATTATAATAAAAATATTTCTCTAAATTAGTATAATCATGCATTATTCGTTAAATGTAAATTGTAATATAATTATAATAAATATATTTTTTTTAAATAAATTTAGAAAAAAATAGTGATTTCATTTTAGAGAAAAAATAAATTCATGAGGAATTAACACCTCACTTTTATTAGTTGAAAAAAATCCAGTTTTAGTATATTTTGTCATTATTATACATTTTTCTCTAATCATATATCCACTATTTTCTTTTCTTTGTTTCAGCATTTTGAACCTGGGTTTAACTTCTCGTAGTTCTCACTTCTCAGTCATTCTATTAGATGTAGTTAATAACTATTGAAATTCTTTGATTAATATAGGAGAAAAATATATTATTATATGATAGAATTAATATGAGTATATTTTATTATTAAATAAACAAAGTTAATATAAAATAAAATTATACATAAAAAAAAAAAAAAAAAAATTAAAATAGCAAAAGTGATAAAAAATTATTTTTATAATTTTGTTTTATCATTTTTATGTATAGAAGATTAAAAAATAGTAAATTTTTAACTAAATTAATTTATATTTGTTGTATTCAATTTAAATAAGTAATAAATTATCTTATTTTAATTTATTCCTTAAATTTATATATCATAAAAATTAAATCAAATAATTAATATGCATAATTTTAAATTATGTGATACTTAAACATCTATTCAAATCAATTAGTTGATATAATTAATTCATCATAATGAATTGACTTTAATGAGTTAAACAAAATAATATAGAAGCATGCTACGTTGATTCTATCATTAAAGATAAAAATTCGATTTTTATATGATAGGATAGATAATATAATAGACGGCGAGAAAGAGAAAGATAAACATTTTAGATCCTAATTTGTTTCATTTGAATGTTGCAATGTGGGTATCATATTATTTTACTTATTCTACCCTATGGACCCTTTTGTAACTTTGTTTCAATATCAATAGAATTTCACTACCTTTGAGTACTAAATTAAAATTCAAAATGAAACTAAAAAAAAGTAAAGAGTATAAAATTATTGATTGAAAAACACTCTAAATAATAAAAAGCCAAATTAACTTTAATATTAAATTCATTAATACGATTTTAATTTTATATAATAGTTAGAAAATATATTAGTAAAAGCAAATGGAAGAATAGCTTTAATTAGTATTTGATAAAATATTCATTTAGAATAATTAAAAAATATAAAATTATGATATTATTAAAAATAATACATTTTTATGTTAAAAAAATTATATTTAAATAAAATATTTATAAAATATAAAATTTAGAGTAACATAACTTTATAAACATTAATCATTAATCAATTATGAACTAACATAAAATTATAATATAATTTATTTATGAAAAAAATCAATAATTAATATTAATAAATATAAAAATCATCCAAACACTTTAATTAAAAGTATGAATGGTTAATTATTATTCATTATTAATAATATTTTGTTCATAAAAAAAACTGAAAATATAATTATTCAGATTTAGATTTTAAAAAAATAAACGTATAAATAACAAATGATCTATTTTATCATGTATATTATAAATTAATGAATTAAACTAACTGATATAACGAATTATAATTAATTAATTGGTATAAATTATAATAAATTATATGATATTTAAAAAAAAATAAAATGAATAAAAGAATATAAAAAATAGAAGAATAGAAGACTACAATAAAATAAATTGAATGTAAGTTTTTTTTCTTTTTACAAATTTTATATCACATCTGCTTCAATAATAATAAATAAAAATATATCAACTTAATATCTAAGAAAAAAAGATGAGATAAAATCATAACACAATTCTAAAATAAAAGTTTAAATTAAACTATAATATAATTGCACAACACAAATTAAAAGTAATTTCACACTACAAAATACCACACAAATAGATAAATGACTTAAGCTTAATTATGATTTTTTTATTTATTTATGCAAACATGATAACACCATGGTCTATAAATGTTTAATGGATAACATATCATATATTGCTCTAAATGATGAGCACGGGAGTTGAAGAGTGTGTGCTGATTTGTGTTCATGATAGTTACCTTCTTGTGACGGCACCTCATAGGAAGAAAAAAATTGTTGTAAAAGCTATCCAATGAAAGAGTAAGGTAAATGAATGATATTTTCTTCTAGCATATATGGTCTTTTATAGCGGTAAAATAAAAATAGAATGAATAAAATTTTGTATTTTTATATTAGAAATAGAATTTGATATTTATCCTAATAAAATTAAATAATTAATTAGTTATATTTAAATAAATAAAATAAATTAAATAAAAATATTTTTAAGAATTAATCAAATCAATTAGTCAATACAAATAATTAGTATATTATTTGATTTATTGAATTCAAAAAATAAATTAAAAAATAATTGATTGAATTAATTAGTTGATATAATTAATTTATTATAATTGATTGGATTTAATAAATTAAAAAATAAATAGAAAAACATATGAGACAGTGACTTTTTTTAACTAAATTAATATGTATTTATTGTATTTAATCAGTATAAGTAACAAATCATCTATGTTATTATATATCTTATTTAATCTTGCATGGCACGGGTAATTATAAGTTATATTTTGATTTCTAATTATTTACGTACATTAATGATTAAAATATATAACATAAATATCGTAATTATTATAATTCTATGATATAATTATAATTAACATATTTTATCATAATTAAATATTGATTTGATATAATTATAATGAAAATACTTTCCCAAAATAATATAATCTACTATTATTCATCCACTAATTATTTGGCAATAAACCTTAATATGATTTTTTACATCTCCGCTATGGGAAATAAGTACTTAGATATAATATGTAATATATTACTACCTTAATAAGTTAAGGCACAAATACAGGATTTAATTAAGGTGATTGAAACTTTCACCAAACAGAATATGACCTCAATAAAATAAAAAAGGGTATTTGATTTTGCATTAATTAGCTATTCGAAAAAATAACATACTCATTCATTATTCATGTTTCATTATATTTTTTAAATAATATATAGAAAACATATATCCTGTGTATAAAAATGTGACTATTAATAATTTTATTAATAAACCTTTTTTTTAACTATTACTAATTTCAATTTTAGTAGAAAATATGAGGAAATAATTTTACTTACCATAAATAATATACTAAAACTGTTAGTATATTATCTTCTATATGGTTAATTGAATTTATCAATGATTTTCCCGTGTAAATCGTTATTACCCAATTTTTAATAACTACTTAATATATAAAATTTGAAATTAAAAATTGTTATTACTAATTTAATTAATTAGTTAATTGAATAATAATTGTCAAATTATTAAGGTACAAAATCATTGATTTACTCGATAGATTTTCATATATTATTTATATTTCAATTACCCGTGCCATGCAATTTTTGTAAAATTAGTATGCAATTTTTTATGTCAGTTAATTCAATTAATTAGTAATTTTTGTCAAATTAATATTATTTATCCAGTTAATAATACTATTATTAATAATTATTTTTTGCATTAATTTTTAAATTAATTATTAAATAATTATTTTTGTTAAGATAATTGTTTATAAATTATTTCAAATTATATTTTGTTAAGATATAATTATTTAGATTATTACTCATGGCACGGGTATAATTTCATTTTATACCAATTAATCAATTATAATTATAGGACACGGGTGTAATTTCAATTTTATCCACCGATTATTGGCAAATAAATTTTATTCCAATTATAAATAAAATCTGTTTTTATTAGCAAATAAATTGTCTTTAGGTCAATGATTTAATATATGTGTAGGTTCATTTTTTTGTCAAATATAATTAAAATACAAATAAAAAAATAAAGGATAAAAATAAACTTAATACACTACTTCATTTTATTAAATTATTTAAAAATACCAAATCCACAAAAAAATATCGTAATATATAAATTGAGGCAATAATTTAAAATTCTATAATTATAATTTAATCAAATACTAATAGTAAAACCAAATTACCTAAACAATATTGAACATATTCTAGTCCTTAGTCACGTATATTATAGAATCATTCTTGTAATGACAACCAACTGAAATAACATCGTAAGTTTCAATATTTAGAATTCGTGCAAAATCAGACCATCCTCTTATTAGATAAGCTTCATCATCCGCTATCCATGCAATGCGGCAAGGTATAGAATTGTCACATCGAGAAACCAAACTAACTCTTATTCCCCTCAATGGCATTGCATGCATGCAAAAGAAAGCTGATAATTTCTGAAAAAAATCAAAATATGTTAAAAAATTATTCTAATAATGAACAGCTTAAACTAAGAAAATTTAAATATATTACCAATAGTTGAAATTGCATATCTGAATTTGTCACGAATTTAGCAAAACTAAACTGAAACTGAGGGAATTCAATTTCATTATGTGCTCCACTTCGAAGATTTTCGAGCAGACGTAAAAAGCATGGAGGGGATGGAACTTGAACTTGCCCTATTAAAATTTCGTGGATGCAATTCCTCAGTCAAAAATCGAGCTCCTCCTAAGAAATCTAACTTTAACCACATTCCATTGGGTTAGTCATAATAGGTGAATAGATCTAACCATCCTTCGGTAAAGTAAAAACTATTGCCTCTTCTTTAAACGCTTATATCCATGTAGTTAGAACCCGAATCAGTGAAGACAATTCGATGAGGTATTTTATGGATGTGATGCATTGTAAATGATTGTGGCAAAATACAATTGAACTGGAACATTAGACGATAAGAATAACTTAGAGCAACAACAAATAAAAAATTATCAAAAAAATAATATAATAGAATGAGTATATGAAAAATATTATAAAAAATTATAAATTGTACCTTAAAAGGATCAACTTCAATAAAAAACGAAGAATACATTCTTATTATATGAAGTAGTAAAAAAATACTAAATATAAAATTATGAATTGATTCTCAAATTTAGATTCATGTATCACAGGAAAACACTATATATAGACTTTAGTAAGACAAAAATAAATATGTAAATTACCTATTATTAAGGTAATTTTTTAATAATGCATTAAATTTTGATTTGATACCATTATAATGAAGATATGTTTCTAAATTAGTATAATTATATATTATTCATTAAATATTAATTACAATATAATTATATTAAAGATATTTTTTATAAAATAATTTAAAAAAATTATTTGATATACGTGAATCGGGTAACAAAGATTTATTATTATTATTATTATTATTATTATTATTATTATTATTATTATTATTGATATTATTATTATCATTAAAATTATTAAAAGTATTTTTAATTGATAATTGATAAGTAATTTAATAGTGCATTAAATATTGATTTGATATAATTATAATGAATATATGTTGTTAAATTAGTATAATTATATATTATTCATTTAGTATTAATTATAATATAATTACAATAAAATAATAATTTAGAATAGAAAAGAAAATTTTATTCGTTTTGGAGGGAAAATGGAAGCATGAGAGATCGACACGTCACCTTTAGTAGTCGGGGGAAATCTCAGTTTTAGTATATTAAGTAGATAAACATAAATAGCAGTTATTTATAAATAGCAGTTCTAATGGAATAAATGAACGAAGGTAGTTATTATTAGAATATCAGTCCCTGAAAGTTACTAGAATTTATTCCGTAATTTATTACATAAGATATATTAAGTTCGGTATTATCTAAATTAAAAATATGATAATTCATTATAAGTGTCAGAAAATTCTTACTTTTTAAATTAACTTTTGAAATGAGTTACGTATACTTAATTTTTTTATAACATTAGAGTCACGTTAAAAATTGTTATTGAACTATTTTTATACCGCACAAAATTTAAGTAGCTTTTAAATTTTATATTCGAAGTCTTTGCCTAGTTCTTAAGAAAGTGTATTAAGTCTTATATTATCTAAATTAAAAGTCTAATAATCATTATAAATATAAAATCGAGTAAAGTATAGTTTTTACCTTTAATATTTTGGGTAAATTTTAAAATTATCTTTAATATTTAAATCGTCTTATTTAAATCCCTAACATTTTAAAATTAGCTCAAAGTTGTTCTACCATTAAGGATCTGTTAACAGAATTGACGTCGAAACAAAATTGAGACGATTTTAAAATATTAAGGATTTAAATAGCACGAAAACGTTGGGACAAAAACAATACATAAAAATAAATTTCAATTTTATCTTTCGATAATATCAATTTTTTACGATACATAGTTATTTAATTATTTTTTAACCACATCTAATTAAATTAAATTTAATCACATTACTTGTATTCTAAATAAATTTATTTTTTTTTTAATTTTACTTTTAAAATTTTTTAATCATCGTGAAATGTTTGTAGAATAGCTAGTGCATAAACTTGCAAAAAAAAATGATACATATACAATAAAGTATAAATTGTACTTTTATTTCTAATGTATCGAAATTCTTTAATGTTTAAGAGTAAAAGTATTTAAAAGAAAAATTATAAAAAAAATAAATCTATTTAAAATTAAAGCAATGTTATAAAGAGTAATTTACTTAGATGTGATTAAAAAATAATTGAATAACTATGTACCATAAAAAATTAATATTATTGAAGGATAAAATTAAAATTTATTTTTACATATTATTTTTGTCCCCAACGTTTTCATCCTATTTATATTTCTAATGTTTTAAAATTGTTTCAATTTTGTCCCACTGTCAATTCTGTTAACAGATCCCTAATGACACGACAATGTTGAACTAATTTTAAAACTTTAGGGACTTAAATAGGATAAATAACTTTAGAACTTATTCCAAATGTTGATGAAGACAAAAATAATATTTTAATCATATAAAATAACTGTTACTTTTTGAACTTAGTTTTTAAATAAATTAAGTTATACATCATTTAATTTCTTATATAGTATTAGAATCATGTTAAAAATTGTTTTTGGGCCACTCTTACACCACACAGAAATTCAAGTTATTTTTAAATTTTATGTTCGTTCATTCTAATAAGTTCTTGTCTAATATTGAATATAAAAGAATATATCAACTTTTATATTGTCTAAAATTAAAAATCTAATAATCCTCATAAATATGAAAAAAAATCTTTACTTCTTAAGTTAATTTGTTTAGGTAAGATAAGTTCACTTAATTTCTTATAAAATAGAATAATTTAGTAATAGCTAATCAGATTGTACTATAACAAATATATATATACGCTAGAAGGTATGTGAAAGAGGAAGAGGATGGAGATAATTTATTCAAAAATATTGTATATACCATTCTATGTATATACTTCATGCATATTATATGATGGGGGAGCAAATCAAATTAGTAGATTAAGTATATATATATCTTAGTTATATGATGGAGATAATTTATTGGATTTCAAGTTTTATGATGTTTAGGATATTAAATTTTGTTGTTATTATTAGTCTCATATTGTTTAGTTTATCAGACTTTTCTCATAGTATAAATAATTTATATATCTGTTCAAGAAATGTAATTGAGTTGAATATAAATTCAGTTTTCAACTTTTTTTTTTTAGTTTCTTTTATCAAATAAAAAGTTAGTTTAAATACTTGACCAACTAATGTGGACTTTTATCTATTTTCACTATAGTAAAAATTGTTACTATTACAAACACTAATAAATCTAAAAATTATGTTAAAGTAGTGGGGTTGTTACCCTCCAATAAAAGATAAAAGTTTCTTAAGTTACCTTATCTATATAACATGCATGGACTAGTCATAATAACTAATTAATTAAAAAGTGATAAGACATAAAAACAAAATAAGCACCACTAGTTTTTTTTTTTAATAGTATCTTTCAATTCGATAAGTAAAAGACTAATCAATTTTGATACTAAACTTCATTTAAGAATTTATTGTTGGCCAATAAATTGTTGCATGTATAAGACAGAATTTGAACCACCAACACTTATTTAAGCAGACTAGTGAGTAAATTTACCCAACTTGGTTTAAGCACCACTAGTTTTGTTGGGATGCCATGTGCTAAATATGGAAGAGAACATGAGGTGATGATGAGGAGGCACCATCAAGCAAAAGCAACAGCACATCCTCAACCGCGCTCCGTACGTATGTATTGTTCCCTCCATTTCTGTCATACACATGCAAGAACCACTAGAAAATAGTTCATTTGAAAGAAAAAAAATTATTAGTAGATATCATATATATTAGATTTTACATTAATTATAGATTATTGCTTTTTCTTTTTAGATTTTGTGTTCTTCATTTTGTTTTTTTTTTCCTTATTTATTTTTGTTATGTGTGATAACAAAATAATTCAAATAGCTAAAATTGTATTTGAAAAGGATAAGCAAATATGGTTCCAATGTGAGTACGGTCATGCTTCTAAAATAGATAGAGAAGAGGGAGAGTAATCTGAGAACTGAAGTATTACTTTATTTGCCATTATTTTCTCCTGTTTCTTTTTTGGCTCTTATTAAGGAACTCTTCCAATAGAGTAATATCAAATATAACTATACTAAATATACATTCATTAAAATTAATTACTATAAAAGAATGAGTCGTCACATTTATTTTATCTCATTCTCTTGAGGGGAGTCATTGAATGAACATGTTTGAATTTGAAATATGGTTGTTCGGTCTTCAGTAAAAAAATTTCTATTGCAACGAAGATTAAGAATATTTCAACATTTAAGATGTGGTTATGATAATAATATTCAAGATAAAGATAAAAAAAATTAAGAATATTTTGAATTTTTTTATTTTTTTGCTAAAAGTAAGGATTAATATTGTTTTCTATCTGACTTTACGATAAATATCATTATCATTATCATTATAAAAAATTTATCGAGTACCGTCAAATTTACTGACAAATTTACCATAAAAAACTAGCAGTAATATATTTATCATCAGAATTACTGTTAGAATAAATCCAACAATATATAAGCTTTGCTGGTAATTGTTTACCAGCAAATTTTTTCGTCTGCCGTTAATTACTATCGAAAAATCTCTGTTGGTAGAATTTATGTGATGATAAACTTAAATTTTAATTTTTTTAAAAATTTTGTTAATTCTTATGTATTAAAATATACTCATCAGCTAAGAACATAACTTCTAGTGAAACATAAGACGATAACAAGATAAATAACAATAATCCTAGATTCTTAGTTATCCCCATATGGGAAGAAAAGCATAAATACTAACAGATAACAATAATTAGCAACATATATTTCAACATATATTTCTTTAGTTTCAACAAAGTAGAAATACACTTAATTTTCTTGAATAAGAAATAAGTAGTTACTTAATGAACACCCTTGCCAGCAAATCTTAAAATCGGTATTCATACAAAATCCAAGCAAGGTCCTTATCTTAAAATCGGTATTCATACAAAATCCAATCAGTTTGATTTCCCTTAGGTGCGTTACTCTTGTGAAACATTAGAGTCTTTATCTTGTCCACAACAAGCTTCTTGTTTTGGACAAATCTATACAAAAAAAGGCCACATAAAAGGTAATTGAATCCTCGCAAAAAGTAATTAGTTATACCAAATACTTTATACATAAAATTTTTATATATAAACAAATAAGAGTATAATCTAATCACCGAATAGAATCTATACTACAATTTCAAGTATAAAAAAGATAGAACAAATTTTTCAAAGCAAAAATCTAATTTCACTTGCAATTATTTTTTTAGAAATAACTAAAAAATGTAAAACAGAAGGTCGTAACATCTATATCAACTTATTTTTCATTTAAATTAGATTGTAATGCAAAAAAGATTTTAATTTCACCCAAAATTAAAATTAAAATTAGATGATTGTTTAAGGTCTCATACATGACTATGAAAGACACTGCATAGGGTTGTACCATGAATACAAAATCTCAATGTAGTTTCACACAGCAAAACCAGAAACAATTGTCAAGTCAATTTAGCAAATTGTTCAAAATCAAATTGTACAAACATACCACAATATAACATGCAGTTGAGATAAAATAAAATGAGTATAAAAGTATATTTTAACTAGAATTTCACACAATTTAATCATTTCTACAATATTTGCTTATACAAATTAGATAGAATTCTCTAAAAGCCCTCGTCACTTGAGTGCGGAAGAATAAAGAAAGCTTAAATAGTAAAAGTTTCAAAATCCAACAACTTCTCTTCAATCAAACAATCCAACAAAAAAACAGAATCATAAAGAACCCTAAATTTAAAAAAAAACAAATCAAAACAGAATTAAAAAACTCTAAATCAAAACAGAATTAAAAAATCTTGAATCGGATACCGTCTGATGCATGCTGTTGCTGTGTGTGGAGGACGACGGCGGCTCTTGGAAGACAGAGAGAGAAGCTCTTTGAGGATGGGGAGGGAGAAGAAAGGGTCGTGCCGCCGCGAGACGCGAGTCAGGGTATTGTGGGGCCGCGTTGACGGCGGAGAAGAGGGAAGAGCTGCATCGTTGTTAGAGGCTAAGAAAGTGGAGGTGATTTAATGCTGGGAGAGTGGGAGTGGGGGTGTTTCGGCATTGTGAAGAGTAAGACTGAAGAGGAGATCCTTTGGATGTTGTTGGTGGCCGACACTGGTAGAGGAGGTTGTCAGCGTGGTTTAGAGGAGAGAGATGCAGAGAGAGAGAGAAAAAGAGGTTTAGAGAGAGTGTGGGTCTTTCAAAATGAGGAGATATGGGGGCGCGATTCTAATTTAAAGCAAAATTACTGTTTTATTTATTGGAGGATAAATTCGACAGTAACGTATTGCGTATGACCAAAACGCATCATTCCATTAACTGAACTTTACCGGTAGCGGTAATTCTGACGGTAACGATCCCGCCAATTTTTCGTTCTTTTCCTCTAATTATTACCATCGTGGTATTTAGCGTCAAAAAACCGAATTCGCTAATAAATCTGTCGGTAAACCTGACACTAACGTCCAACACTAAATTTAACAATAAATTTAACGATATTCAACATTTTTTTATAGTATATTATCACCAATATTATTACTACTATTCGTATTATTTTCAGTATTATTTTTACTATTATTATATTACACATTTTTTAAAGCTAAGAGTACATATATTCTTATAATTCTACATGGTGATTCGTTTGGCACGCACCATTAGTCCATTACTATTTACATTAAAATATGATCTTACGTGATTTAATTTATACTCGTAGTATTGTTAATCATTATTTAAAGTCATTAGATTAATAAGTACATGACTATTTTACGTAATTTGTATTGTCATTGTCATTGTTATGTCCAACTCTTTATTGCGGACGTCTCTGCTCAGCTTCTCTCTCTTTAAGTTTGCGTTTTTTTTATCTCGTTCTGTCTTACATGAAAACGTGAACATTTCTGTTTGTTTGTCCATCTCACCGTCACTTTTGTTTAACTATTCGGTGGTCACCTCTATTTAACTGCTCGACCGTCATTTCTTTGTGATCGTCTTTGTTGTTCGACTGTCTTTTTTTTTTTCAGTGAGCACTCCTTCATTGCTTCTTCAATTTTAATTTTTTTTCTGAAATTAACTATGATTAATCTATACTTCTGAGTTAATTATTTTTGTTAATTTATCTGATTTTTTATAATTCTTTTTCTAAGTTAATTTTTCTAAAATAATTTTATTGATTGTTGATGGTAATTGTTAATTCTGACTTTCGAGTTTGTGTTATGTATATAATTGTTAATTTTGTATGCTGAGACTTTATGTATCGTTGAGTTGTTGTTGATGTGAATAAAAATTTTGTGTAAATTTTTGTTAAATAATCAATACTTAGTTATTGACTGTATATAATTTGTATAAGTTTAGGTTCAATAATTAGAAATTTGTGTAAGTAGTGTCTAAAATTAGTTTGTTTTTTAATGGTGGAGCATAATGTATTTGTTAATTATGTACATTTTGATTTTTTATAGTCATAAATTTTAATGTTAAATTTGTGAATTTTTAATAATAAATTATAGACAAATTAATATGTCAAATTTTACATTTTATTAATTTAAAAGTCATTAATTTTAAATATTTAAAATTTTACATTAAACTTTTAATAATTTTATTTTATATTTAATTAAATTTATTTTATATTTGGGTTTGTGTTCGTTTCTTTGTTGACATTCTTCTTTTCGCCTTCGTTTTGTAACGTTGCTAATAGCTCGGCCATGCGTTGATTTTCCGCCAGTAAAGCGGCGTTGGCCGCCATCAGATCAGTGTTGGACCGAGAGTGTGGTTGGGTGTCCGACTGATCCGTCATGCTTCGGATTCTAAAAAGACAAACAAAGTGCGGGTAATGTGAAAGAATACTATTGCTAGGAACAGAAAGAGAAAAGAGAAGGGTGGTTAATTAAATTGAGCCCCACGGTGGGCGCCAAATGTTCCCGGTGAGATGAAACTTCCGAAGTGTGACCGGGGATCAACTCTGTCAGGGGCTCGGAAGTGCTTCTCCTCGGAACTTGGAAACCTCGACGTGGGACCTGCAAAAAGGACTCCGACACCCAAGTTAGTGCTCAGTGATACCAAATTCAATAAAAGAGAATAAGAGTAAAACAAAAGTGAATTATCGGTATTGATCTCTTGGTCATCTGTCCCATAAAAGGATACCTCGTCTGTTTAAATAGATCGTTCAGTAATGAGAGTGTGAGTAGTGTTCCAATTTTTGGGCGTCGAAGATCAATATATTCGGTTAAGTACGAGATTCTTGGCGCTTGGAACGAGTTTGACCTATTCTCGGTTGTGAGGTTGTTAGCCGAGGATATCGATAAAGTACATATATAATTGTTAATTTTGTATTCTGAGACTTTATGTATCATTGAGTTGTTGATGTGAATAAAAATTTTGTGTAAATTTATGTTTAATAATCAATACTTAGTTATTGGCTGTATATAATTTATATAAGTTTAGGTTCAATAATTAAAAATTTGTGTAAGTAGTGTCTAAAATTAGTTTGTTTTTTAATGGTAGAGCATAATGTATTTGTTAATTATATACATTTTTATTTTTTATAGTCATAAATTTTAATGTTGAATTTGTGAATTTTTAATAATAAATTATAGACAAATTAATATGTGAATTTTTGAATTTTATTAATTTAAAAGTCATTAATTTTAAATATTTAAAATTTTATATTAAATTTTTAATAATTTTATTTTATATTTAATTAAACTGATTTAACTACTATTTATCTTACTTAGACTATTAAATTATCACTGGGAAAAATATAAGGCGGCTAAGAAAGAGACAAAAGTGGCTGTAAGTGAAGCAAGAACAAGAGCATATGAGGGTCTCTACCAGTCTTTAGGCACGAAAGAAGGAGAAAAAGGTATATATAGAATTGCAA
Organism: Arachis hypogaea; assembly: GCF_003086295.3. NCBI lineage: Eukaryota > Viridiplantae > Streptophyta > Magnoliopsida > Fabales > Fabaceae > Arachis > Arachis hypogaea. The sequence continues at coordinate 111,018,215 of NC_092045.1, read as the reverse complement.
AGAGCCGGGAAAGAAGAACGAGAGATTTAGATCAGGTTAAGTGCATAAAGGATAAGGATGGAGAGGTGTTGGCTCAAGAGGAGAAGATTAATGAAAGGTGGAAGAGCTACTTCTACGAGTTATTTAATGAGGGACAGAAGACTCTTCCGAGCCTTGGTCGATTATGCACAAGCGAAGAAGATCAAAACTTTGACTACTATCGAAGGATTCGAGACTTCGAGGTAAAAGAGGCTCTAAAGCAGATGAAAAATGGCAGGGCAGTAGGACCTGATAATATCCCGATTGAGGTTTGGAAGGGTCTTGAAGGAAAAGGCATCAACTGGTTAACCAAGCTTTTTAATGAGATTTTAAGGTCAAAGAAGATGCCTGATGAGTGGAGAAAGAGCACCTTGGTACCTATCTACAAGAATAAGGAGGATATACAAAGTTGCGGAAATTATAGAGGGATTAAGCTTATGAGTCATACTATGAAGTTATGGGAAAGGGTGATAGAACGGAGGTTGAGAAAAGAGACACAAGTAACAGAGAACCAATTTGGATTTATGCCAGGCAGATCTACCACTGAAGCGATATACCTATTAAGAAGGATGATGGAGAGGTATCGTAGTAATAAAAGGGATCTACACATGGTGTTTATTGATTTGGAAAAAGCGTATGATAGGGTACCAAGGGAGGTCTTATGGAAGGTTTTAGAAAAGAGGAGAGTAAGGATCGCATATATTCGGGCAATTAAAGACATGTATGATGGGGCCACAACTAGTGTGAAGACTCAAGGTGGTGTGACAGAGGAATTCCCTATTGGTATAGGATTACACCAGGGATCATCCTTAAGTCCATACCTTTTCACATTAGTCTTGGAAGTACTCACAGAGCACATCCAAGAGCCTGTGCCATGGTGCATGCTTTTTGCCGATGATATCGTCCTTATGGGAGAGTCAATGGAAGACCTAAATAAGAAGTTGGAGTTATGGAGAGAAGCTCTAGAAGTGTATGGTCTGCGCATAAGCCGTAGCAAGACGGAATATATGGAATGTAAGTTCAGTCTGAGAAGGGAAAACTCTAATATAGAGGTGAAAATTGGAGAGAACACCCTACGAAAAGTTAAAAGTTTTAAGTATCTCGGGTGCATCATACAGGATAATGGAGAGATTGAACATGATGTAAATCATAGGATCCAAGCAGGTTGGTCAAAATGGCGGAGTGCATCTGGTTTTATATGCGACAAAAAAGTGCCTTTAAAACTTAAAGGTAAATTCTATCGCACCGCTATAAGACCGGCGATGCTGTATGGTACGGAGTGTTGGGCGGCTAAAGGGAGCACGAACATAAGCTGAGTGTGGCAGAGATGAAGATGTTGAGATGGATGAGTGGTCATACGCGATTGGATAAAATAAGGAATGAAGATATAAGGGAGAGAGTTGGAGTAGCACCCATTGTGGAAAAGATGGTTGAATCGCGTCTCAGGTGGTTTGGACATGTGAGAAGAAGACCGATAGAACATCCAGTCAGGAGGGTGGATGAGATGGAAGATGGACAAAGGGCGAAAGGCAGAGGAAGACCTAAGAAGACCATCCATGAGGTGGTCAGACGAGATCTACATGTAAACGGTCTCACTGTAGACATGATACATGACAGAGCACAATGGCGTCGTTTGATTCATGTAGCCGACCCCACTTAGTGGGACAAGGCTTTGTTGTTGTTGTTTGTAGACTATTAAATTATCAAATAAGTCATTTGACTAATTCAATGATTCGATCCGATTCTCACTATTTTAATTAAAACTCACCAAAATTCTAATGATAATGAAAATTATGAGGAGGTTGGAAACCAGTACCTCATCATAAACCAAACACATGGATCAAACGAGCTGAATGCTCCAAATCCAATCAAGACAAAAAAAAAAAAAATTAATGGATAAGTCCTAAACAAAATAACAAGGGAGAGGCTTGACCAAATTAAACAAGATCGTCCATGGTGGTGCTTTGTGAACTAGACCAACTAGTTTAAACAAACTCGTTTGTCAATGTGTGTGTGACTCTGTGTTTTGTGTATATCTATATTTTATAGAATTATAGTCTAATTGAGTTTGTAAAAAGTCAACATTTCCAGGACTAGTTTTGCAAATAAAACAAATAGTGTAATACGGTGAGTATTAAATTAATATATAAAAGTCAAACATTCTTATTATAATTATTTATAATAAATAACAGATGAATTTGTTAATAAATTATAATTTAAATAATATAATTTTTTTATTTTTGTTTAAAAATTTTGATTTGAGTGTTACTCCTAATTTAAAAAAAAATAAACAGGTGAACTTTATTTTATAATACTTTGTCTAAATTGAAACATGGTTAAATTGTTGGCCAAAGAGAAAAAAAAAAAAGACAAAAGCAAAGAGAAAGGTTGCTCTTTTTGAAAATTTTGACTTAATGATGAATATTATTCGCCAATTAAATTAAAGAGACTTTGACCAAGACTAACTATGTGAACTGGGAGAAGGCATGCCGAGTCAGAGGAGACAGCCTGCAAATTTCAACAGAGGACGGCAATAAGATAAAATATTATTATTGGTTAATTCATATTAGACAAATTCAAACTAGCATACATATATACTACTGCTGCTACTAGTATATTATACTCTCTCCTCAAGTCCTCATATATAAATACCAATACCACCAATGTCAAATTCTCAAAGTAGTGGGAATATGATCATGGAGACATCACGTGTAGAAGTAAGAAGAAGGGAGGTGCAGTTGCAGGGTCCAAAGCCTGCAGGCCTAGTAGTGAACAACATGAAGAAGATGAAGAAGAAGAAGCTGCCGGTGATAGTGCATTTGAGGTCTCCGAAGGTGATTCACGTGAAGCCTCAAGAGTTTATGGCTCTAGTGCAGCACCTTACTGGCAACTCTACCATTACTGCATCCCAGCAGAGACAGCAACATTTTCTGGATTTTCTATGACCACCACAAAATTATTTCATACTTACCTAATCAAGCATCAGTTTCAAGTACGAGGAGTGCAGCAACTTTTGTGATCTGTAAATCAATGATATTTTTAATGGTGTGAGATTTCTCATTTTTCTTAGACTTTTTCTTCCAAGTATTTTTAAAAGCTGCTTGAAATTGAAATTTATGTTGTATGCTTTGATCCATTTAGTTTAATTACATAAAAGAAACCAATATTTACCTTTTTCTAAGGTGTAATATTTACCTACAAAAATGTTTCTCTAGGTCAGTGAAATAATTCCTTTCTTTTTGGTCTTTAAATAATTCTTCAATTTACAACATGAATGATACTCTACACATTGGATTCCAATCATACAAGAAGAGCACTCTGAAATCGCTGGACCAAATGGAAGACAGCCGGCCCAATTGGAAAATTGGACACAAAAATACTATTTGTTTTTTAAATTTCAGTTTTTAATCAACTTTTTAATTTAAATAATATTATTTAATCAAAATTAATTTAAAAATATTTTTACAAACTATGATAGATACCTAGTTGTACCATAATATGATTATAAATTAAATTGAGTTAATTTAAATTATATTTCAAATTATAATAATTTAGAAAAAAGAATTTTGCTAACAGTTTTGCAAACACTACGGGTGTACATGGTCCGGTCCGACTCCGAATATTTTATGGGCTAATTTGGTGTGATTTCATCGAGTTTAGGGTCGGATAAGGGCCTCAAAAACAGATCCGGTCATTATTTCGAGTCGGGTCCGGACCATAGCTCGGGTCACTAGAACTCGGCCCAGTGGCCCGGTCATTGTACATAATTAATATTTTGTGTTATTAGTGATTGATAGTGGCTATTTTTATGTGAAATTTAAGTATTGTAAACTTTAATATTTTGTGTTATTAGTCATTATAAGACTATAAGTTAATATTTTATATTTAAAATGTATAAGACTTTAGACTAATGGCATAATATTGTCTTATTTGTATTTATTTAAAAATTTGGTGTTATTAGATAATATTAGTATTGATTATGGTTATGATTTAATTTTAGAGAAGGATTGATTCTTGTTATATTTTTCTAAGTGAATTTTACCATGTCAAATAATGGTTAGAGTTTTGGAAATTTGGATATTTTCACATGCTAGCTTACAAGAAGGTATCAAGGTAATGTAATGTTACGGTCCGGTTTTCACCTAGTTTTTACCGGTATAATCGTGACCTGAAAATGTATAGGTTTCATCGGGTCTAGGATGTGATTCGTGTCTAACAAATAGACCCTACATATATTTCGAGTCAGATCTGGATCACATCAAACCCGATTTTACCCGATCCATGAACACTCCTAGCAAACACTATTGAGTAGCTAGAGACAATAACTAAGCAATCAAATAATATGTGAGCATTATAATATGAATCTAAAACAATTAAGCCTAAATTTGCTATTAATAAAAAAAGTTGGTTTAATTAGTCTGTTGATTCCTATAATTTTGTGAAATTTTCAATTAGGTTCTTATACTTTTTTTCTTTTTAATTGAATCCCTTCATTAATTTTTTTTTTCAATTAAGTGTAGGGACCCAATTTAAAAAAAAATTTGGTGCAAGAACTCAATTAAAAGAAAAAAATATAGGGGCCTAATTAAAAATTTTATGAACTATAAAGACCAACAGAATAATTAAACTACAAAAATTTGAAATAAAAGTTTTTTTTCTACAACTATCAAAAAGTAGAATTCAATTTACATTATCCAATGACTAAATATTTTGCACCTCCACATGATCTTCAATAATAATATTCTTCAGTGGAATAAGAGTAGGAACATGGCTAAGCATTTGAAATTTGCCATAAACCTTGAAATCTTACAAGGAGCCGCAAAAATCCTAAAATCTTGATTTTCACCATCACCATAGCCCATGCAATTAGGTGATTGAAATGTGGTTATAGAATGCTGGAAGATGAAAGTCTAAGATTCTCCAATTCCATGTCTTTCCATCATCCACATTAAGACAAGCAATTCATTAAAATACATGAAGTAAAGAGAACCCTTGAATTCTAATATGGCGCATTTACCTTGATCTTTGGGCGTGGCGTGGTAGAAAAGAATTGGAACTGTTCCGTATCAAAATTGAAAGCCCATATTGAGGCATTTTTATCATCTCTACCAATCCAATAAAGTGTCCCATTAAAATAAGTAAGATGTCTGAACACATTTGTCAAATTCTTGGGATAATCTATCTCAATATTTACCCATGTCCATGTTCCAACAGTGTGCATTTCAACAACCATACGATAATTGTGTTTAATAATATAGAGACTCGAACTCGCGACTTTTTAAATGAGTATGAAAAAACTATACTATTTGAATTATAATTCAAAAAATAAAAAAATCACTTTACCTCATAAAAAAAATTGACTCATTCAATTTTATTTATGCATTTTATATTTTGTCACAAATGCTACAATAATTTGATAAATAGTATTTATATAGAGTTTACATTAAGTCGAGAAAAAATTTAATTATAAATCTATAAATATAAAATTCAATCTTTTAACTAAATTAAAATTAAATTAAATATTATAACAAATAAAAATATAAATAACTTGAAGTTCACCCAAAGGAATATGTTAAATAGGATTATTAAGTTAAATATAAAATATTATACCATTTAAGTTATAGTTTGTTGGGGATAATTACTTTCACATGATTATAACAAAATTTTAAAGTAGCATACGATCCAATCATGGGATTTTTTTTTAAATAATGAGATCTTTGAGAAGTTATGCCAATAAGAACTGTAATGGGAATAGGGAATATGCGAATAAATGGGTGCAAAATAATAGAAAAGGTTGTTGAGAAAAGTGTATTAATTTGTTGCTGATTGTTTTCCTTGGTTTTTGTTTATGAATAAACTATTATTTTTGTTTATGAACCTTATACTATTATCTTCAGAAAAATAAGATTATTTTGATAAAATTATGTAAACTTTAAAAAATATTAAATTTTTTAAATTATTCAAATTTTAAAAAAATTATTAATAAAATAAAAATTGATTAATTTTTTTTATTTGTAGAGCCAACTATAATGTTGATAATATATGAGATAAGTGAATATAAAGATTTTGTTCCTCTTTGATGCAATGCTGAGTAATGAAAAAAAAAATATTCATATTATATATATATATATATATATATATATATATATATATATATATATATATATAAAATATGAAGTCATACAAAAAATTTATTTAATTCAACCTACTTTGTCATGCATATCGCGATACATAAATGATAAATATATAAAATATTTATAATATAGTTATTGTGAACTAGCACATATTAAAAAATGTTAATTCATCTCTTATAAAAAAATTTAAATTATGAATTGGATAATAAACTAAATATTTTTATTAGTTTTTAATTTTCATTGGCTTTTATTTTGTTGTAAAGTGAACAATAAATAAATTTCGAATTCTTTAATCTCTCTTGTACTTTTTCATTCCTAATATTTAGTTATATTTTTATTTTTATTGTAATATTTATCGTTATAATAATAATAATAATAATAATAATAATAATAATAATAATAGTGATAGTAATACAAATACAAATAGAATTATGTCTGCTAGGATTTTATGTGGGAGAACATGTGTAAATATTGAGTAACAGAGCCAACTGTAATGTTGATGAGTGGATCAGTGATAAGTAAATATGAAGATTAAATCAGTGTCAAAAATTTTAAAAGTGGATATTTTAATTTTTGATAAAAATTAATATATGAAAATATTTACAAAATTTTATTTTAACAGATAAATTAGTTTCAATTTATTTTTTATAGAATAATTATTTAAATTAGTCTTCAATAATTTTAAAAATAAATATTTTAATTAAAAAAAATTAATACATATATTAATTTCTAATATAATATATAAAATAAATTAAATTACGAATCTATGTTAAAATATAAAATATATATTAAAAATAAATTAAATTATATATATTTATATATAAATATATAGTAATTAATTTTAATGTGTAAAGAATTTTTTTATGTAAATAGACTATATTTTTATATTATTATAAAATAAAAAAAACTAAGCACACAAGAAATTGCAATATGAGAAGAATTGGGATCTAGCGAACAAAAATATTCCGAAGACGGTAGATTTCTGAATTTGATTCATATAATTTGTACATAAACTTTTTAAAAAACCCAAAAATAATAGCATCAGGCACATTATTTTTTCTGTTTTCTATAATCAAATCACATCTTGAAAACAAGGTCGGACTAACCTTAGGTCAAAAATTTATACAAATTCAAAATACTAAAATAAGAAGAATGAAGTAAATCAAAATATAAAAAAAAGATAAAATTACATAAACTTACTTTACCTCATTAAAAAAATAATTTATTTAATTTTATTTGTGCATTTTATATTTTATCACAAATGCTACAATAGTTTAATAATAGTATTTATATATTTCATATTAGGTTGAGAGAAAATGTAATCATAAATCAATAAATAAAAAGTCCAATCTTTTAACTAAATTAAAAATATATTAATTTTAAATTAAATATTCAAAACAAGTAAAAATATAAACTAAATCAACGAGTTATAGTTTAAATGGCACAGTCTCTTTAAAAGAAAAGTATGTAAATTCTCAAAAAAAGCTAAGGTTGCTTTTTATTTGCATTTTGATTTTTTTATTTTAAAATTTTGTTAAAAAAATAGCAAAAATATGAAATATAATATTTTTTTACTATTTATGTGTTTAGATTGTGTTTTTAATGTTTCAATATTTTCTATTTTTTAAATTTTATAAAAATATTAAAAATAAAAAATTATTATATTCTTTTTACAACATTTAAAAAATCAAAATATATTAAAAATAAAAAATATAAAATTAAAATACAAACCAAACGCATTTTTAGATTTTATCTTTAATTTGTGCGTAAGTCTTGAAAGAGATTCCTATGCAATTTTTGGTGGCCTGTTTTTAGAGCAACTCCAATAATAGTGAATAGAGGCTCAATTCCGCAGCATCTAGTTTAGCAGCGGTATCATAACAATTTAAATATTTTTATACATTATATTTGAGCTTGGAGTTTAACTCCATGGAATATTATTGAGCTTGGGGATGCGCGCATAGAGGGACTGTCCAATGGTTAACTACCAGGACTTGTCGGGTTGACTGTATAACCGACAGATGAGACTCATCAGCCATAGGACAGGCATACATCATATGCATTTGTTTGTTTGCTTGAGCATGCATTGTTTTGGTTTGTTTAACTGTTTAATTCCGCTTATCTGCTACTTGTTCTACTTGCTGTAAATGCTTCTCTATCTGTGTTTTCCTTGCTTGAATTGTATGTGTATGTTTTTTGGGAAATTCCTCTTGACGAAGGTGCGAGGAGAGAGGGTTGTTCCACCAATGTCTCGGAGGATTGGAGGAGTCAGAAAGTGAAGTATTAAGTTAAAGTTAGATTCAGAACTAGAACACCTTAGATAGCTTACCTAACTTTTGGTTTAGTTTATTTTATTTAAGGATGCTTTTGAGTGTCGGAGTTCTAGGAATGCCTCTGACTTTCCCGAGACCTTTTATATTAACTATGCGGGCACCTTTACCATACTGAGAACCTCCGGTTCTCATTCCATACTATATTGTTGTTTTTCAGATGCAGGTCGAAAGGTATCTCATTAGGCGTCTGGACACCTGAAGCGAAGTGGTTATTGGGTTATTTTGGTGTGTAGTGATGTGTATACACGTACTTAGCTTTCTCTCCGCATAACTTATTCTTTTTTATCCTCCTAGAGGTTTATGAAGAGGCAGAGTTTTGTTTATGTACATTTTGGGTTTTGGATATATGTGTGTGTGTGTGTGTGTGTGTGTGTGTGTGTGTGTGTGTGTGTGTGTGTGTGTGTGTGTGTGTGTAAACATTCTCCAGCCAGCCTTGACTTCGCGGACTGAGTGAGGAGCTTGTTATTTTGTACCTTTGGCTTTCTATTCATACTTTTATTATCTTACGTTTGATAGTTATAGTTTGACTCACACGCAAGTTGTTCCATTTCCGGAGCGTGGCGCTTTTCATTTTGCGATTTTGTTTTACCCATTTTTCAAGGCTCCTAGTCTATTATCTTCTTTCTACTACTATAAGTATGTATTTTATTTTTTTAGAAGTCGTAATACCTCGCCACCTCTGCTTTATGACTTAAGCGTAAGGCTCTGTGTGGTAGGGTGTTACATTAACGACAGCTACTGTAATTATTATTAGCCAATTTCTTTTGGCATATAAAGTTTAATATCATAATCATAATAATAAGTAATTCTCACTTTCAATACAAATGTTAGATTTTTTTTAACCCATAAAGAATATTTAGTATTTCCTTATCCTTTAGTTATTGTTTTATTGTTATCTTTCAACCATAAAACCATTGCGTTATACTTATAAGTTCTTTATGTAGGAGTTTTTATATGTATGTTTTTTGTGTTTAAAATTTTTTCCATTATACTATTTTATAAATATACTACTTATATTAAGTAAATACCTGATTCATTAGAAATAATATGACCATTGATGATCTTATCACTTGGTAATAGTAAAATTTATTTTGCATATTTGCACTTCATTGGGTTTTTTTAGTATAATAACAACTATTAACAAATTTATATAGAAGATAGTATCTTTTTATTATTAAAGTTTATTTCTTATTCCTTTCACATGTTTGAAATCAATGATAACCGTGTATTTTCTGCATATACCCGTATTTTTTTCTTATCATGTCAGGACCTACACATCTTTTCATGCATTTTTTAGTACTTTATTGTTCTCAAATAATGATGATTCAAAGTGGTGTTTGCACCAATTTGGTTACTCCCTACACGAAACCTTAGCTTATGAAACACACTACTTCTATAAGATAATAACTCTTCTTTCATTGTTATTATTAATGTTGTACCCCATTACTTTGTTTACTCACATTTCTACACTATATATGTCTCACACTTTTGTTATACATATATGCTATCAGTTCCTTCTATTCTTAATTTCTTAGTCCTGTCTATATCTTCATCCCTCACTATTTTCTTTACATTTTCACCTATTATTCTTTTTTGCAACTAAAATATTAAACTCCAATGGACAATAAGATGTCAATGCCTCTTGAATTTGAAGATGATAGGGTATTGTACATGGAGGTAGACCTTCAAGCGGTAATGAAGTTATTATTATGTCAATTTCAATCCTTTAGATTTTATTTCTAATTCAATTATACATTCAATACTTTACAAGTTGGTGATCATTTAGTTCAATTTGTCATTATAGTTTCTTCACGAGCTTCCTTCACTCTTCTATCCCAACTATAAGCATATGTTAAAAAACAAGATGCATCTTATTGATGTCAATGAGAACAAAGTAGAGTTGATGATTGGTAAAGAAAATATTTCTGGTTACATACTTGATAGATTTGATAACCTGGTAAATCTATATCGTTTGAAAGATAGATGTTGGATGAAGTTGGTTTATGTTGGTGAGGATGTTTTTGTGCTTACGAAAGTTAAAGACAACATGATTAAATAACATTTAGCATACCTTCCATCAAGGTTAATGCTAAACTACGATAATCATGTTCACTCATTCAATCAATCACATATTCCTAAACCTCACCATGGCTCCCTTCAGGTAACATTTCCCGCATTAGGATCACAAATTAATCAGTCATTTGATCAAAATAGCATCTCCCCAGATTTGCCTCAATATCCAACTGCTACATTACCAAATTTTCTTTCTTTTAATAAGACATGTGATGTTCCAACTATATGTAAAAATAACGATTTAATGTTGGTTTCTCTTAATACTCTACCTAATAATTCGTTACCAGTTATCAATCACAATCAAATTGTCGCTGCTTCTCAAATGAAAAACCCAACTCTTTTGCCTTTAGCAACTGTTACTCGCTATCCATTAGTTGGAAATTTTCTTCTACCATTTGCTAAGACTGCATATCATAAAAATAGAATATTAACAAATGTCAAAGATGTACTCCTTCCGAAAACAACACCATTGTCTCATAAGGTTGATAGTATCCAGACATGTAATATTGAATACCAATCTTACACACATCAAAACAATCGCAATATTAATGTGTTCACCTACACGAAACTCCTGACATCAACAATTATTAGAAATAGTGCGGTGGTAAGCATTTTAGTTTATATATAATTGCATGTATACATATATTCATTTCAATAATTTTTGCTTGCTAAACTTTCTTATCTTAGATTTATAAATTTAAATAATTGGCTCTATGCATTTCTTATCTTAGATTTAATATCTATACCTTTTAATGTTGATTTTCTAAGATATGTTTTAAATTTTGTAGATTATTCCTATGAAATTTGCACAAAATGCCTTTTCAAGCAAGAATGACAGTATGAAGGTTGTTTTACAAGATGGTTGCTCTTATCAAATGGGATTGCGATGGAAAAAAGGCAATAAAAAGCAGTTATTCTTGATAAAGGGTTGAATGAATTTTGCTACCAGCAATGGATTTAGTTAGTAATGGCACTTTATTGAAGTTCTTTGTATCTCCTGATGATGAGTCCATACTACATGTGAAGATAATGAATATATAGATCATTATTTATTTTCAATTGAGTGCTCTCTCATGTCTTTTTGAAATACCCTATGTTAATCATTTCATAAATTATAGTTCATTTTTTTTTTCAATTTAATCATGTACTAAAATATGTGTTGCAATGAAATTTAAATTCTCGCTATGTAATATAATTGTGATTAATTAATAATTCAATTTGAGCATAATTATACTATTAAAGCAAAACAAATAAAAGTTAGTTGAAAAACATATTTCTTTTAATCTAACATTGACTTCCATGTGCATAAATGAACCAATGATTAAACATAATTTGTTCCAAACCTATCAGATCAGGTTTTAGATATGGAAATTGTATCTTAATAATTAGTTAGCAAAAGTTATAATTGTTCTTCGATGGTTCAAGCATCTCTCCATGCTAATAAACTTTAATACATTTTCTTCAACGTTATTTTTACAATTCAATTTTGTTTTCAATTATGTTTTTTGAGAGTTATGGCTTTCTGCTTTTGACGCCATACACATTAGTAGGATGCTTTTATTTTATAATGAAACCATGATACTTCAATAAAATAGATAGTTTATCCAATTAAAATCAGTCAATGTATGGAAGAGTACACCTTAGTAAATCTAAGTGTGTGTTTGGTTTAACTTTTGTAAATTGGAATTGAGTTCAACTTTATTCTATTAGAATTCATTTTGATTAAAATTGAGTTTGATTCAAAATTAATTATTATTTATAAAATGTTATTTAGATAACAAATACCAAAATCAATTTTAGATATGAAATTATCAAAAAGTTAAAATTTGGATTAAACTTTTAATATTATTAATTTAATAATTTTTATATTACATAATTTTAAATTATAATATATTAATATCATATAAAATATAATATTTAAGATAATATTTTAATATAATATTATATAATAATTTTATTATAGTATATGTAGATTAAAACTTGAATGGAACCGTCATTCTAGAATACACATAATTGATAATGTCTAATAATTATAAACTATAATAAAGGACAAACAAGTTTATAAAATAATTTAATAAAAATAAAAATAAAGTGCATAAAATAAAAAAATGCACTATAACATATGAATATAAATATAACACTAATTTAATTGTAGATGTGATAAAATTAAGATGAAAATAAAATGAAGGTAAAATAAAATGAAGATAAAAAATGAAAAAGATGAACAAGTGTAGTTATGAAATTAAATTAAAAAAATCACCATACATATAGAAAAGATGAGAAAAGTAAAGAGGGGTAATAAAATGAAAATAAAATGAATGTGAATAAAATAAAAATAAAACGAAATTGAAATAAAATGAGAATGTAAAGAATTCATAATTATTAAAGTTAATACATTTTTCTTTAGTCAAGGATAACTAAATTCTAATAACTTACTCATCTTAAGATTGCACAATAGAATATATATGTATCCTCATTGATTTTGTTTATAGACACGTTAATTTAGTATTTTATATGTTATGTTATTTTCTTAAAAATAAATTTTGGATTAATTTAAATATAAATCATGCTTGTATATATTTTTATGGGTATTATGATATCAAAATTTATCAAAATCAAATCTCTTAATAGTCATATTTTTTTAGCAGAGTTTTATAAATTTTTATTCTTTTAATGTATTTCACGGTTGATTTTTTTTATATGAAAAAAATATTGGTGTTTTTGTTGGAAATGAGATTATTTAGTGTAATTATAGGTAGGTGAATTTTGTAAGTGAAAAATTGACACGTGGGGGACGTGTTGCAACACGTAGGAGGGCGTGTTGGACATGTGGTAATATCTTGGCCAACACGTGGAGGCATGTTGAATAATTTTCACAATATTGTAATACACTTCAAATGTCAATATTCGACTAAAACATCATCTTCATTTTCATATCAATAATAATTTCTGGTATTTAACATCATTACAAATTACATCTATATGTTTACCTTTTAAATTAGTCTGCCATACAAATAACCTAATTGGCCATTATTCTGCTGCTATCTACCCTTCTACTATGTTTTACCTTGCTTATATATGATATTGCCATAATAATTCACCGTGCCAATCTTTCACACATGCACAGTCAATATCCAACTTATATTTGATTGAGTGTGATTGTAAACTTCAAAAGTGGCCATCCCTTATACAAATGTTTTAAGTTTCTAATGTATTCATTTTCTTTGAACTTTTAGCTGTGACAGCTGAACCTATTAGAACTCAGTCAATCGTGATCTATCTGTTTATAATCATAATCTACATGGTGTTACCAATTTATTTCTTTTTCTTCTTTGCTGTTTTGTATTCTAGAATGACGGTTTCATTCATGTTTTAATTTACATATGCTACAATAAAATTATAAATAAGCATATAACTCTTCTCCATTAAATCAAGTTATGCATCTCTTTAGTGATGAAACAAACCGTTTTTGTCATTGTAAACCATATTTTCTCTCTTTTTTTGTTCCAACTTATTTACTTGCATGTAGATTTTAGTTCATATATTTAATACACACAAGTTGTCTCTGAAGTAGTAACTCTGAGAAATCTATAACTGCATTTACTCCATTCTCATATCTCCATACATTCTCCGCATACTATTTTAGCATAACATGCCTAATTCTGAGGCTAAGTCTGATCAAGAAGCACAGTGTTGTTTCTTCCTACTCATAGTGGATCCATTTGCGGTATGATTCTGCTATTTCATTTCATATTTTCATAACCATTCAATGCTTAAATTACTCATAAATTTGATTAATTGTCTTTACAAAGTCTATTAATTCTTACCTTTTATTTTTCTTTTTCTTTTGGTGCAGGACCAACATGAGCTACGAACTTTATTCTATAGTCAATACAGAAATATTTAAAAGATTATATGCGGATTGTTGACGTTAATCGTAATCTCATGCAGTTGCGCATTAGAAAGGGTTACTCAATATCATAGATTGTCGAAGGCTTTTAGAATTGTGTCACATTATATCATTTTTTCTGTGGTGGTTTCATTAAGCTTTGATATCTATATAAAGATATCTTCTATGTCATTAGAATGAAAGACAACACCATGTTTACAAAGGTAATACTTTACAGCTATGTTAAAGGTTCATTAGTTGATTCCTTCTTGATCAGGGAAAAAACTAATTTCGGATGACACATTCTTTTATGAGGTTGAGAAATTCCATTGGTCAACCTACAATAAGAATAAACACAAGAAGAGGCTCATGAGTATTGATATTGGAGATCAAATTCATAATAAGGAAAAGAGAAAAACTTGCATTCAGAAAAAAATTCGTCACTCTGGGAACTAACTCGTATAAGAAAAATACATCTGTAAGTAAGTCTAAGTCATTTAATCCTATTTCTGCTCACCATGTTTTAGATCTGAACCTTTTTCCAATTAACCATGAATCAAATGATTTGCCTTCATTTAGCCATAACTCCGTGGGATGTAATATTCCAACTCTCTGTGTTGAGAACATTTGTCAGCCATGCACAGGTTCTTTTGTCCATTCTAAGTTCCATGATTTTTTAAATGTTTTTCCAAAGGATGAAAAATTCCATTTTAATAACCATGAATTTTCAAACATTATATCTGCTTAGAAAGAACCAAAATATGCGTTTTCTATGCACCAAAACGTAAAGTTTGGCCTGAATTTCCAAACATTTTATCTGCTCAGAAAGAACCAAAATATGCGCTTTCTATGAACCAAAACGTAAAGTTTGGAAATATTACTACTAGTTATTTATCGAAGTATAGTGACCCATCAAGATGTTCATCCCTCCGTATTAAGTTCCATGAATTTTTAAATGTGTCACCATATGAACAATATGTGTAGCTGCCTAACCATCCCTTTGCCTCCTCCGGTTTTAATGCACCATCATTCATCGAGTTCTTACCGGATGCATGTTATACTTTGTAACCAAGCATGAGATTGAATACGGCACACTGATAATTTATATGAATTTTTTAGCTTTTCTTCTCATTAGTCTTCGTCATTATTTATAAACTGCTATTTATTAGCTTATTATAGTTGTGAATTCTTCATACATGAATTTGTTATGCATGCATTCCCATCCAGATTTGATTACATTCGTGTGGTTTAAAAAGGTGGAATCTCATACCACATGGGGCTGCGATGTACTTCTATGAATGGTTTCTTTCATGCAGTAATGAATAAAGGATGGAGATCTTTTGCAAATTATAATTTTCTTCACCATGGAATCATGTTGAGATTTACGGTGTCGCCCTTATATGAGACATTTATGTTTGCAGAGGTCCTGAAATATTGAATTTGGCTGTTTGTTATAAGTGTTAATTAGTTTATTAGCTAAACTTTTTTTGTATTTCACTCCTCTTTTGTTAAGTCACTTATTGAACCATGTCACTGAAGATCACTCATTTTCATCAGTCACTGGGAAAAATAGTTCAAGTTCTTATTAGTGTTTGTGCTAAGTGGTTCATCAAGTTATTTTGTCTGTTACTTTTATATTCATCTTCTATTACATTTTATTTCTTTGTCATCAACTACTTAATTTTGATCAATTCATGGAACCCATGGTATTTAACAGTATTTCACTTAAAATCCCCCATCTCAATAAGATAATAAAGAGAATGCGACAACAAATGTGGGAATAACTTTTAGGAGTAAAGATCCAATCCGGTCCTTATCCATTTATGAGATCCCTGTCCAAAAAAAAAAACGAACACTTCGGTCCTCAACCTTTTTATTTTGGGACAATATGATCCATTTGTTAAAAAAAAATTGTTAAATAATAACAAAAATTAATTTTGTGGGGTTTTATTTGTATTTTATTTTAAAAATAGAAAAATGCTACTTATACAATAAAATTCAGCCTTTGGTAAGCCTTTAATATTATTAGTTATTTTTTAATTAAAACATATTCCTATTTTTTAGATACACATTCGTAATTAAGATTAATTTAAATTTTAAAAACTAAAATTTCTCTAAACTTCCTACCCACTTCATAGTTAGTAATTGTTTCCTTCTTTTACGTTTCTTTTCTCTCTGTAACATGATTTTCTTCTATCTCGTTCTCTTATACAAGACCGCTTCTTTATGTTCCTTACTTATGTTAAAGGTTAGGTCATTGGTTCAAATGAATGAGTTTTAGATGTGTGTAAGAACCAATTTAAAAGATGGGATATTATTTTGGATGTATTGCAAGTCAATCTAGTTAGCGTTTAGAAAAAATTTCACCTACTATAACCAAGTGTAATTTATGCACGATGAATGAACAATTAACAAGTTGAACACACTGTACAAATAAGCAAAAACACTGTATATAGAATAACTAATTACATTGTATAAATTACTTACCTGATTAGTAGGCGTAGTAATAACTCCACCTTAAAAACTTGAAGATGATGCTTCAAATTTGTTCCTATTACACATCCCAAAATTTATAATATTACACATACAAAATTATATGTTTATACAACCTAAATCACAAGCTTGCACACTAGATAACTAATAGTCAACAAAAATCACCAATAAAAACAAATTAATCCTCAACACAAGTATGAGAATAGAACAACCAGATATCAGTAAAATTCACATAATATTCCCTTGCAGACAACTAAAACTCATGTAAACACATCCAAAACTCAGTGAAGAACGTAAACACTTCCAAAATACAGAAATTACACATGCAAAAACAATTTAACATTGCAATATATATGAGAATCTCTTCAAGCTATTTTAATCGATTTTTAATTACAAAAAAGAATATTATACAAGATAATAAGAAAAGCAACTGTGTCAGAGAATGCGCAAAGAAAAACTCTATGAACAGAGACCCGTCCAAACCTTAGGTATGTTTTCGGCGCAGGTGAATGGCGACGCTTATGCGGACGAACGGCGATGAGGAGGAGGAAGGCGCGACGAAGATGAGCGCCAAGGAGGAGGAAGGCGGCGTTGTAAATGAGCGCCGAGGAGCAGAAAGGCGGCGTCGACGATGAGCGTTGAGGAGGAAGGTGGCGCGGATGAACGGCGGCGGAGGATGACGAACCACGGACGGCGTGCGCCTCTGGGTTTATGTTGTGCGGTGAATGTGATTGCTCTGCTTCCTTCAAGGTTTTGTATGGTCTTATTAGATTATTTAAGGTTTATTTTAGATTTTTAAATTTGAAAAATTGAATTTTAATTAATTTGATTTTTGAATGTGTATTTAAATTGTAATATATTAATAATTAAATATATTAAATCTGAAACAGAAATTTAAAATTTAAATTTTAAATTTCAATTTTATTTAGTTTGTATTTTAGATGTGTATTTAATTTTAAAAATACACTAAATCTATTCATAATTTTTAGATGTGTTTGTTTTATTTTTTTAAATTATGGTAATAAAAAGCTGAATATTATAAAATTTTTAAAAGATACCTAATTGAATTGGTTAATTTTTTATGTCCACAGAATCAATTGGTCATTAACTAATGTTTATGTTATCAGTGAATTGTTCTTCATATTTTTCCATTCAATCTAAAATCAAAACAATTGGGAAGGAGAACTCATATCATCAAACGAATTGCATGGGTGATCAACCTTTTTCGAGTTCTTATATAACGAAGTTTTCTCCAAATATCACAAGTAGTGGCAGATCGAATTCACATGAATGGTAAGTATCTTATTATTATTAAGTTAATTTATAGTGGAATTATAAGTTTAGATGCTTAATTATTATAATGTTTAATTCAAAATTTTTTATAAAGAACTCAAATTATAAGTTTAAGAATTTCTTTTTTAGTTTGAACGTTATACTGCAGTCTATTCACCTTAATTGCTAGTACCTAATTATTATTAAGCTAATTTATAATGGAATTATAAGTTTAGATGCTTAATTATTATAACGTTTAGTTCAACTTTTTTTTATGAAGACGACAAATTATAAGTTTAAGAATTTCTTTTTTAGTTTGAATGTTATACCCCAGTCTATAGTCCAACAAAACAGGTAGATTACCAATTCAGTTAACCATAATTGTGATTCAGAAATTCTAGAAGATTATGAGGATCACACAGGTATTATTTTTATTTAAGTTATGTGAAATAAATATTAATATGCGTTATTTATTTAATATTAATCCAATTTTGTATAAATGTCTTCCAGTTATAGATGGATTTGACGACATTGTATTAGAGAATGATATCATTGATCGTGATGATTCATATAACTATGAAGGTAGTATTATATCACTTATTATATCAAAAAAACTTTTATACATAAAATTTATCTATATAGTTTTGTTTAATTTATATAAAAAATAATTTGCAAACGTGGAGCACAATGTATGTGGTACATCATTTACTCCTTCAATTGAAGAAGGTAACTCATGTAATTTTTTTCATTTAATTTATGAAATTAAATTATTAATATTTTATTATTACACAATCTTAAAATTGATACATATGCAGATACTTGGGATGCTAGTGATTTGGTTTATAATTGTGTTTATTGTAAAGCAACAATATGGGAAGGTGTGAGACTCTCAAAAAGTGTAAGAAACAAAATTGCAAAGTTTGGGTTATGTTGCATGGACGGAAAGGTTGAACACCCAAATCTTAAAGAAGTTCTTATTTGTCTTGAAGAGTTGCATTATAATGATAATGAAAAAGGAAAATACTTCCGGAGACACAAACGTAAGTTTAAGTCAATGTTCGCTTTCATATCGATGGCTGGAAAAATTAATCGTACCATCAATAATGGCTCAGCTCCACTTACATTTTCAATCAGTGGAAAAAATTACCATTCAATCGGTAGTTTACTTCGAGTTGAAAATGATAGGACCAAATTTTCCTAGCTTTATATTTATGATACAGAGAATGAAATCAAAAATCGAATATCTGCTGCGAGGTATATAATACATTGCATTTTTTTACGTTGACGAAATATTATTTCTCAATTCTTTTAAAAACAAGTTTTAATTTAATTTCTTTTAAAATTTATATCAATTCCGTTGATTTATCAAACGCTATTGAAAGACAAATTGTGCACGACTTGAAGGAAATGTTGGATAACCACAATGAACTGGTGAGGAGTTTTTGTTATGCTAGATAAAGGTTCAAGAATGAGAATCGTTCAGATATTAAGATGAACCTTATTTGAACAGGGTTAAGAATGGAAGACTCTACAATTTACCAACTGCTTAAGAGGTTGCTATTCTAATTGTTGGAGACATTAATGAATCTATTTTAGACAGCGAAATAATCATTGAGACCACTTTCAAGAAGTTACAAATGATTGACGTTCTTCACCCATTGTACTTGCCCCTTCAGTATCCCTTATTATTTTCGTATGGAGAAGACAGTCTTAGACTAGGAATTGAAACTTCTCTACGCCATGGAAGTAGTTCTTTATATAAGAGAAATAATATAAGCATGAAAGAGTTCTTCTTATATCGAATTCAGATGAGATTTGAATATTCTCCCATTTTGTTTTATTCTATAAGATTATTTCAGTAATTCTTGGTGGATGCTTACACTATGATAGAGTCTAAATGTCTTAGTTTTATATGGAACAACCAACCTAAATTGAGGGTTGATAAGTACAGCTCTCTACATGCATGAGTCATTGGTTAGAGGCGAAGCAAATGCTGTGGCTACTGATCAATGTATAATCTTTCCAAGTAGTTTCACTGGTGATCCAATATATACGTTTAATAATTGTAAAGATGCTTTTGTAATTTGCAAATATGCAAGATACCCAAGTTGTTTTGTCACAATAACATGCAATTCTGAATGGGATGAGATTAAATGTTTATTAAAGGACTCAGGTCTTAAAGCTGAAGATCGACCTGACATAGTGTCTAGGATCTTTCACATAAAGTTGAATGAGCTTATTATGGACTTTAAGCACGGGAGATTCTTTGGCAAGATATCTGCATGTGAGTAATACATTATTTAACTAAATTTCATCTAATATCTTTAACGCATTGTCCAATTTTTTGCAGATGTATGTATTGTAGAATTTCAGAAACGTGGCTTATCACATGCTCATATTCTATTGTTGGATCCAAATCACACACCTAAATCTCCATATGACATTGACAAGATGATCTGTGCTGAGATACCAGATAAGTTACGTAGACCTAAGCTCTATGCAGTAGTAGAGAAGTTCATGGTTTATGGACCATGTGGTCGTCATAATAAGAACAGTCCTTGCATGATCAATGATCGTTGCTCTAAATTTTACCCAAAACAATTTCAAAGAATGACTATCATTGATGAAGTTGGGTTCCCAAAGTATAAAAGGCTTGACAATGGGCGCACAATTTTAAAAAGGAGCGTAGTTCTTGACAATTCTTTCATTGTACCCTACAACACATCACTGCTGTTAAAGTATGGTTGTCACATTAATGTCGAGCATACATGTTAGACATCTGCAATAAAATATCTATTTAAGTATGTTCACAAGGGCAATGATAGGGTCACAGCTACTTTTTATCAATCAACAGGTGATGGTGATTGCCAACAGGTTGTTGATGAGATATGTAATTATGATTGTAGGTACATATCTGCCTGTGAGACTGCTTAGAGGGTATTTAGGTATGACATACAATAAAAAGAGCCTTTGGTAATTAGACTACCTTCCCATTTACCCAATAAACATCCAGTTGTCTTTAGGGATCATGAAAACATCATTGATGTCATAGAAATGGTGGATGGCAAGCTCACTAAATTGTTAGCATGGATGCTCGCTAATCAGTTGTTTCCTTTTGGCCGGTCTCTTACATACAGCCAATTCCCTAAGAAATTTGTATGGAAAGAGGACATATCAATATGGTCATGTGGATGCCAAGGAAGCAAGGGTTTTCAATTGGTAGGTTAACCCATGTGCCACATGGCAATGGAGAAGACTACTACCTCAAACTTCTCCTGAACATTCAGAAAGGGTGCCTGAGTTTCATCCATCTTCGAATAGTAGATGGTGTTGTGTATTCAATATTCAAGGAAGCGTGTTATGCTTTAGGTTTGTTGCAACGTGATAAAGAATTTATTGACGCTATGTTGGAAGCAAGCACGTGGGCTTCTGCAAGATACATTCGAGATCTATTTGTTGTTCTGTTACTATCAAACAATATCTCGAGTCCTATAAAGATTTGAGAACAGTGTTATCATATATTATCTGAAGACACCCTTTATTCTCACAAGAAGGCTATGCATTGCGAATGTTGTATCTTTAATTTTATTATATTATTATGTATATATATAACACCACAATAACAATAGTTGTAATGCAGAGTTACAACTTTCTGAAGAGCAAATTATTAATCTAACTCTTTTCAAGATTTAGGACAAATTACAAGTTAATGGTAGATCGTTTAAGGAGTATGATCAGTTGCTTCTCCCAACTATTGATGATCTAGAGGGCATAGATAATCCTCTAATAATGGATGAGATGAACTTTGATTTATCCCTGCTGAAGGAGGAGTTGGAGAATAATTTACACACCATGAATTTGGAGCAGCGTGAACCATTTGATAAGGTGATTAGTGCTGTAAATGATGATGTTGGAGGCTTTTTTTTGTATATGGATATGTTGGGATTGCATCCTTATTACTCCCCAATGACCGTACGATTCATTCAAGGTTTAAGATACCACTTGATCTAAATGAAGACTGTGTGTTATATCAAGCAACGTACTTCGTTAGCCAAGCTGGTATGTAAAGCGAAGTTAACATACCTGAAGACATCCTTATTCATGACAATGAAGATGGTTTCAATTCTTTAGTTAATTTTGTGTATCCAAATTTGTTTCTAAATTTAAACAATGAGTTGTACTTCACAGACAGAACAATACTTGTTCCTACACTTGAGATTGTCAACGATGTTAACAAGCACATAATGAAATCTTTAATTGGAGAGGAGAAGACCTACCTTAGCTCTGATTCATTGTGCGCAGGGGAAGGTAACATGGAATCTAAATTAGGTACAATTACTCCAAATGTTCTCAATGCTATAAATTGTTCAGACTTGCTGTCTCACCTGTTGACTCTTAAAGAAGGTATACCAGTAACGTTACTACGAAACATTGATTAATCAAATGGGCTATGCAATGACACAAGATTATATGTACACATATTAGGTTATCATGTTATTGAATGCATCGCATTAATAGGAAATAAAGCAGGTTGAGTGGTTTTGATACCACGGATGAACATGATACCCAATAATGCTACTATTCCTTTTAGGTTTTAAAGGAGACAATTTCCATTAGTTATTTTATTTTCTAAAACTATTAACAAGTCTCAGAGTCAAACTTTAACAACGGTGGGATTGTACTTGCCGAAACCTGTTTTTTTTCCACGATCAACTATATATTGCTTTGTGAAGGGTAAAATCAAAATCCGGTTTAAGGGTATTAATTGAGAATAATTCATTCAAGACAAAAGTTACAACCATCAATGTTATTTATAATAAGAACTTCAATGACCGTATATAATTCTAAAATTTTGTTGATAATCTTTATAGTAATACAAATAGGGAGCCAATTTGCTGACGTGGCGCTCATACGTTGAGTCTGGGAGTTTATTTGCTTACGTGTCGTGACTAGAAATTTTTAAATTTATATTTATAAATTATAAATTATTATTTGCTTAAGTTGTTTTTTTCAAATTTTAAGTTTGGGTTGTTTTACATAGGTTGTTATTTTTTAAATTTTAAATTATTTTATTTGTTTGGGTTATTTTAGTTAGGTTGTTATTTTTTAAATTTCAAATTATTTTATTTAAATTGTTATTTTTTTAATTTTATTTAGATTTTACTTAGGTTGTTCTTTTTTATATTATAACACTATTTTTTAAATATCTGTTAATTCTTTTTAGCATTATTTTTTAAAATTTTAATTTTTTTTTAAATTGCAGCTACATAAATTTTTTTAAAGAAATTTAGAGTTTTAAAAAAATTTACGTTAATTATTCTTCGATTGTTACGTACTAATATTATTATATTATTATATTATTATAAAAATTTACGTTATGTTAGAATTTTTAAATTATAATTTGTTTAAGTTGTTATTTTTAAAATTTAAGTTTTGGTTGTTTTATTTAGTTTGTTATTTTTTAAATTTTAAATTAAAGTCAATCAAATTTAAAAAATATTAGTTATGATGCAACTATAAAAGTATAAGTTACGAGAGATGTAAAGCACCACAATTTAAAGTACATCAATCCCTTTCTTTACATATATCTAAAATCTCTCTATTTATTCTAATGGCTGGTATTCACAAAATTACTGACATCAATCCTACAATCGACAATTTGTGTGTACGTATACGAGTGATACGGTTATGGACACTGCCAAGTTACGGAAATTCTCCATTGCCATACTCAATTGAGATGGTTTGGCTCGATGAAGACGTGAGTTTTCTACTAATGTTTTTTCTATTTTGTTTAAAATTTATATTATTTATATTTTAAATTTATTTGTTTATTCCCATCTAATCGTTTTTTTGTTCATTAATTCTAGGGAGGAAAAATACACGCAGTTAAGAAGGCTTTTGTATCTCGATTCGTGAATTTGCTGGAGGAAGGAATATCTTACCAAATAAGATATTTTGGTGTTGGACTCAATAAGGGTTACTTCAAGACTACACATCATGAATACGTGGTTAATTTAAACCAACGTACTGATGTGCACAGACTTCCAGAATCGTCGAGTATCCCACGATATGGATTTAAGTTTGTGAGTTTTGACACTCTCAATGCTCCTGGGTATGATTGCACCTATTTAGTTGGTAAGTTTATTATTTTAGAAAAAGTATAATTATTTATTTTATTGATAATTTATTCTGCGTTTTTTTTTAACAAATTTATTGACAATAATTTTTTTTATTTTAAATCATTTCAGATGTTGTTGGATATCTTGCTGGAATTGGGAATGAGAAGACTCTTGAAAAGGATGGCAATTCTACCAAATATACTGTTATCGAATTAGAGATTGATGATGGGTAATTATCTATTTATTTTTATAAATATACAAATTTTGCTAATCTCATCTTTTTAAATTATTATTTTAACTTATTTTATTATAAATATTTTTATTAATATTAATAAGTAACAAATGTATCTTAACTAACATTAAGCTTAGTTAAAATGTTTTAGATTCAAAGCCACCGTTTTTAAACGTCTAATTATTTAAATTTAATTTTTTTTAAAAAAAATCACTTCGGATTGATTTAAAAAAAAAGATTCAAATTTAAAAAAAAATAATAAAAAGCATTCTTTCCGCGGTTTATTTGTTACAAATTTAAAATAATTAATTAATTATTAATTTTTTAAATTGTATTTGATATTTTAATTTTATTATTAAATTTTAAATTTTAAAAATATAAAATATATATAATTTGATATTATTTTATTGGTAGTTACTTTTTTAACATTAAACATTCTATTTGATATAGAAAAATAATGGAGTGTGCATTTTTTGGCAACTATGCACATGAATTAAATGCTTTTCTG
The DNA here is from genome assembly GCF_003086295.3 of Arachis hypogaea. Classification (NCBI taxonomy): domain Eukaryota; kingdom Viridiplantae; phylum Streptophyta; class Magnoliopsida; order Fabales; family Fabaceae; genus Arachis; species Arachis hypogaea. The sequence continues at coordinate 110,993,144 of NC_092045.1, read as the reverse complement.
GGATCTGGCAATAAGGATGGAGCTGTTGTCGTCTTACAGTTTGTTAGAGTGAAGTTATTTAACGGTAATATTTATCCATATTTTTTTAACAATATATTTTTATATGTGAGCTTTTACTTATTGTTTATGTGAATTTTTACTCATTTTGTATTAAAATAAATTTTTCAGAAAAGATTGTTTTACAAAATTCCATGTATGGCACAAAGATGTTCTTCAATCTTGAAGATACAACTGTCATCCAATTTAAAAATAGGTGGGTATTTTCTTTTTAATTCTTTAGTTCCATACTACGTGTGTGTTATCTAACATAATTTTTTTTTAACTTTATTTATCAAGCTTTGTAAGATTTGAAGAATCTAGAGGTAACATCGGCGGAATTCCAAATGAGGCTGCATTCTTAAAAATTTATCAAGGCAAAACCATCGAGCAGTTAAAAGAATTCGAAACGGTAATTTTTTTTTTTTAAAATGGAGAAAAAAATAATTGAAATCCGTTGTACATAGATTATTTTTATTTATTCATCTTATTTATTTAAAAAATTCACCAAATTTAGGGAATTTAAATCATTATTTTTTTTTCAGAATTCTATTTGTATTGTCTTGGCTACTATAAGTCATATTATGGATACTCCAGACTGGTGGTACGGCCAATGTGAATGCAACAGGTCCACATATGCTTTTACAAAAACTTTCAAATGTTCAAGTTGTGGCCGTCTCCTTTTATTCATAACTCCAAGGTTATTTATTTATTTTTTTTAAATTAAAGTATATGCACATTGGATTAGATATTGAATAAGTCTATATTTAACTTTTTTTTTATGTTATTTTTTTAAGCAGATATCGAATAAAGCTTGGTGTCATTGATGATTCTGACTGTGCATGTTTTGTAGTCTTTGACAAGGAGGCAAAACAAGTTTTGGGAAAGAGCTGTGTAGAGATACTTGATCCACTCCTATTGGTAAGATCTAACCAATATTTATTTCTAAAAATATTAGTGAAGATATTTTTATTGGTAATTTTTATATTATTTATTATTAATATATTATGTAATACCCTGCAGAAAGGAGATCTATCGGATACACCTACACTTTTGCTCAACCTAATTGATAAGACCTTTCTCTTCATCGTTGAAGTTCAAATATCTGATAATCCACATTTTTCACCTTCTTATAAAGTTAAGAAGATGACTGATAATGTGGACCTCATAAATAAATTCAAAGAGGCTCACCCTATTCAAATTGTGAGTATAATTATAAGTGTATTTTCTATTAAAAATTAATTTATTTTTTGCTTCCTTGGTCATTAGTAGTATCTAATTTATAATTAATAATTAATTATAATTTTAGGATGTTGACTACACCGGTGGTTTGCTTCCAATTTCAAAAACATCCTCAATCATTGAAGGGTAGAAAGTAAAAGGTGCTAAGGTATTTGTTCAAAAAATAATTTTTTTTTGTTTGTTCTCTCAAAATTAGAAATTAATTTTTTTTATAATTAATAATTAATTATAAAATCAAAGGTTAGAAAGAAGTCTTTAATTTAACGTGGTATTTTGTACAGAATTTGTTGCTTGAATTCTCCAATGAAGTTGCTGCCAATGATGAATCCGAATTGTTGGAAAATGCTATTACACCAACTAAGCGATTATGCTCGGAGTCGGAAGAATCGAAGGTAGAAGGTGATACCTCAACTTCCAAGAAGATCAAGATTGAGAAAGAAACTTGAGAATTTGGATGCACATGTTTTGGAATCCCTTTTAGAGTCTATCTTATAGAATAATGTCAAGCATATGTTTGTTTTGGTGGAAACATTATCTTTTCTTGAGTTGTTATTTTTCTTTTGGTTCTTTTCTATTTTTATGTTTGGAATTTAGAATTTTTTTAAATATAAATTGAAGTTATTTGGTTATTACTTGTGGTTTTATTTTTAATTTGATTTTCACCGTTGATATTCTGATAATATCTAATTTAATATTTAATGTCATAAAGTTATAAATTTTTTCTTTGAATTATTGTTGATACAATTAAGTTAGTTATTAATTTTTAATGTGTATTTATTTTTTAAAAAAAATCTAATTATAATTTTTAATTAAAGTATTATGTTTAGAATTTTAAATTTAAATTCAAATATACTTTTTTTTTGAATTTTTACGTAAGCAATTTGACAATATTTTTTAAGAATTTATATAATTTATAAGTTATTATGCTAATTACAAAGGAGTATAATAAAGTAAATAGAATTATCAGTCTTATTAAGACGTGAAATTATTTATACTATTTAAAAAAATGTAATACTGTTTAAATTTTAGAAAAAGTATAATAAAGTTAATACTGTTTATGATGAAACTAAAAAAAATTATTTTTAAATTAACAAATTTCTATATTCCTAATAGACAGCGGACGTTTGATTAGAAAATTTTATTTAAAAATTTAAAATTTATATTAGCTAATTAGAAAATTCTATTTAAAAATTTTAAATTTGAATTTCTAATACTAATTTCTAATTAAGTAAGTTCTTAACCATTTCAATATTTAAATTTAAATTTTTTTACTTGCCATATTTATAAATTTTTATTATTATCTTTTAGATTATTTCTCCACAATAGAAGTACTTTCATCTTTTTCTCTCTTTTTAAATTTTTTTTCTAAATTTACGATATTTATAAGGTTATTAATTTTTAGATTATATTTAATTTTATTATTTTTATCGATAAATAATAGGATTGATACTATTTATGACAAAACTAATAAAAATTATTTGTAAATTAACAAATTTCTATATTCTTAATAAACAACAAACGTTTAATTGAGAAAGTTTATTTAAAAATTTTTAAATAAACTAGCTAATTAGGAAACTCTATTTAAAAATTTGAAATTTAAAATTCTAATACTAATTCCTAATTAAGTGACTTCTTAACCGTTTTGATTTTTAAATTTAAATTTTTTTGATTTGTCACATTTATAAATTTCTCTGTTTACTTCGTTTACATTGTTATTTTTTATATTATCTCAGCACAACAATAGAGGTACTTTCATCTTTTTCTCTCTTTTTACTTATAAATTATTCATTTTCAATCTCTTTATTTAAGGAAATAAAAAAAAGATTTTAACTGTAAGTTGAATTTATTGATCGTGAGATTAAACTTATATTTATTTGAAAAAAGATACTTTTGAAAAAAAATATATATTATTTTCCATAAAATATGTTTAAATCCATACATTATTATTTTCCATAAAAATATATATTATTTTCCATAAAATATGTTTAAATCCATACCATGTCTTTCATCATTTTTGTCTCAGTATTCAAGCACTATACATGTACTCCTATGTACTCCCGTATCTATGTTTTGATCGATATGTATACCAAAAACAAACGCCGCCATATGTGTACTCCTGTGTACTTTATTTTTTTTAATAATATAAAAAAATTGATAATAAAAATGTATTAGGTATAAGGTATATATATTTTTAATTAGTTAAAAAATTATTTATTTGGTATTTCCAGGTATATATTGAAAGATGCAAGAAGTCCAAAGAGAAGCAAGATCGAAGAGAAAATTGATATTAAAAGACAAAGAAAATACAAAGCGGACCACAATTCAAGGTAGACTTCATACAAAAAATAACTAACATGTCATGAGTATTTTGGACGAATGAAAGCCCATAAAATACAATATTTTCTATATATTATTTAGCTATTGACAAGTAATAAATTATTAATTTACATTGTTTTTGTAATATGTTACTAAATTTGTTTATGAAAAAATTACAGGAAATTCGAGTGATGGTTCCAATGATGTGCATTTTCAATCGGTGTTGTCGAACATTACAAATGGACTCAATACAGGTTAATTTTTGGATGATTTTTTTTGGAACTTACTTATGTGAATGTACATGCACTTTATGTATTTTGATTTTCCTACTATTTATTCAATTATAAACTTTAACAAAAAATATGTTCAAAAAACTAATATCTCGAGTTATCTTATTAGATAATAACCCAACACCATATCGATCAAGGTCTCCAACTACTAATCTACACTCTGTAGGTGAAAAGGAACGATGTTCCAATATTAGTGATATTAGTAATTCAGGTATCACATGCGAAGCATATGATAGCCCATGTCATCAGACAAGTCAACAACAGTTTCAACAAACATCAAACAATATCGACCAGTTGCAAAGCCAGCGTATGTTAATATATGCTTTTATTACTTAAAGACCAAACATTTAACTTTTCAATTGGTCTCTTGAAAACAATCTTTGATATATGCTAAATAATTATTATAGATTCATTGGAGTACTCAAATCGAATTAGATTGCAAAGGGATGCAAGACTGAATAGAAAGACTATGCTACTTCAAAAGAGACATGGTAAGATAAGCATGATAGATTGTAATTATCATAAAGCTAAAATTCTACTTCTTTTATCTTTAATACTACTTTCATAATATATATTCATAACTCAGCTGATTCAAACATTTAATATATATTCATTTTTCTTTTTTTTATAATATAAAGTGCTTGATTTACTATCTCTAATGATTACAGGAGCAAGTACATCTAATTCAAATTTAGATATTAAAGAATTAGAAGAAGTGTGCATAGCTGAAAAAGGAAGACACCTGAGACAAAGAAAAACATTCTTGAAGGAATTGGCTATAAATCTTTCAAAAATTTTTGAAGAAGTTGAGGATATTACTGAAAACACGACTATATTAGATGATTCTGTGCAAATTGAATACCCAGCCATATTCGATGTTGCTGAGAATACAGGTAATCTAAGAAGTAGCAATATCAGCAGTTTATTATTTACTATTGTTATGCTTTTTATAAACAAAAAATTATCGTTTAGTGTTCAAGTTTTTAAAATTCAAACTAAGATATGGTTATATATTATGATTTTTGTATTTGAACATTGATATATTGTAATTCTTATTGTTTGATTAGTGTGCATATAAAACTTAAACCTTGAGGTTGGCACAAAAAAATTGTATTATATGATCTCATCTTTTTAATCTATAAATTGTAGTATTCGGTAATCTTTTATAAATATTATTTTTATACCTAACATGGTGAAAGAAAGATATATTTTTATATAAAGTATTTTTTTCAGATATAACTGAAACATAATTTATTATCTTGGTGATTATTAGATGTGATAGATATTGGTGACCCAGAATTTTTTTGTCGGCATTGCGACGCCATGATGTGGTATGAGGAGAGATCAGAAAAGTCTAAAACAGGATCCAATATTGAGTTCTCAATATGTTGTATGCGAGGGAAGGTACAATTGCCGTTTTTGCAACGTCCACCTCAGCTCTTGCAAGGTTTATTATCTGGAGCAGACCAGAGAAGCAAACACTTTAAGGATAATATAAGAACTTATAATAGCATGTTTTGCTTCACGTCCCTCGGAGGTAAAATAGAGACCTCTATCAATGATGGGACAGGTCCTCCCCAGTTCATTGTGAGTGGACAAAACTACCACAGAATTGGAAGCTTGGTACCAATTGAGGGACAAAGACCAAAATTTGCGCAGTTATATATTTATGATACAGAAAATGAGGTCTCAAACAGGATAGAGATTTTCAGGTTTGTATCATGCATTCCAAACTGATTAAAAAATTATTTAGGTAGTTCGTACTTTGATTTTGGTTAATTATGAATACTAATATTTTTCAATTGATGTTTTATACAGTTCAAGAACAAACAACAACAACATTGACCAGTCCTTAGTTCTAGATCTCAAGGACATGATCGATCAACATAATGTTCTTGCTCACACATTTAGGATAGTGAGAAACTACCTGAATCAAGGAGATATCGCAAATATAAGACTACGGTTGTACCGAAAAAGATCAAAGGATGCAAGAGTCTACAATTTACCATCTTCTAACGAGGTCGCAGCTCTAATAGTAGGAGATTTTGATTCTGGAGATGCAGGGCGTGATATTATAGTTCAATTAAAGTCTGGACATCTGCAAAGGATTCATGAGACACACACCGCATTTATTCCTCTTCAGTACCCTATGATGTTTCCTTACGGTGAAGATGGCTACCAAGAAGACATTCCTTTGCGAGAATCTCATAGGGCTGATGAAAATAGAAAGAGACAGCGTGTGAGTTTAAGGGAGTTCATAGCATTTAGAATACAAGAGAGAAAGGTCGAGTATGCAACCATTGTCAATGGTGGAAGATTATTTCAGCAGTTCTTGGTTGATTGCTTTTCTATGATTGAAGCACAAAGGTTGACCTATTACCGAAACAACCAAACCAAGGTGAGGAGTGATATATACAAAGGGATTCAAGATGCAGTTGTTAGGGGTGAGACACGTGCTTCTAAAGCAGGTAAGCGTATCATCCTACCTGCGTCCTTCACTGGTGGCATGAGATACATGTTTAATAATTGTCAAGATGCTATGGCAATTTGTAAGAAATATGGATATCCAGACCTCTTCATCACAATGACATGTAACTCAAGTTGGCAAGAGATTGGCAGGGTTAACAATCCAAGGAACTTAAAGGTTGAAGACCGGCCGGATATATCGTGTAGAGTATTCAAAATTAAGCTTGACATGATAATCTCGGATCTTAAGCAAGGAATTCCATTTGGAGTGCTAGATGCAGGTATTGCTCATCATCCGACCTTATTTTTAGAGAAATATTCATTTAGATTGTTATAAAATAAATGGCAAAATATTTTCTTACTTAACGTATTGTTGATTTTTTATTATCACCCTTAATTTATCAAAGCACATACATAAAATAGATAGTTTAAATATAACATATAACTTTTTTTTTGTCTTTTTGGTATAAGGGATGTATACGGTGGAATTCCCAAAAAGAGGTCTACCACATGCTCACATTCTTTTGTGGTTAAGTGGAGACCATAAGAAAACAACGACAACTCAAATTGATCAATTAATATCTTCAGAGTTGCCAGATCCTGCTCAGCATCCAAAATTGTTTAGAGCTGTATCTACATATATGATTCATGGACCATGTGGTAGAGCATTCTCAAAATCTCCCTGCATGAAAGATGGGTACTGCACCAAATATTATCCCAAGACATTCAGTAAAACCACAGTTATCGATGATAGTGGATACCCATCATATAGAAGACGAGACACAGGGGTGGTTACTGAGAAGAAGGGAGTCCATATGGATAATAGGAATGTGGTTCCATACAATGCATATCTACTGATGTCTTATCAAGCGCATGTTAATGTAGAGTACTGCAACAAGTCGAATGCTATCAAATATTTGGTCAAGTATGTGAATAAAGGTCCAGACAGGGTAGCAGTTGGAGTTACAAAGGAAGCTTCCAGTGGAGAGGATGCTCAGGTTATTGATGAGATCAAACAATTCTATGATTGCAGATATTTGTCTGCATGTGAGGCTGTGTGGAGAACCTTAGCGTATGATATTCATCAAAGGTGGCCTTCAGTGATGAGATTAACCTTTCATTTGCCTGGAGAGCAAAATATCATCTTTAAAGATGATGACGATCTTGAAGAAATCGTGGAAGAAGAGGAAGGAAAATATACAATGTTCTTAGCATGGATGGAGGCCAATAAAAAATTTAAAGCAGGTCAAACTTTGACGTATGCTGAGTTTCCAAATCAATTTGTTTATGATAGAGAATCAAGGGTGTGGCATCCACGCAAAAGAGGTTATTCTATCGGGAGGTTAAATTATGTTCCACCGGGTACAGGTGATATTTATTATATGAGAATTTTGTTAGCTGTTCAGAGAGGTTGCACAACATATGAGTCTATTAGGACAGTTAATGGAATTACATATTCTAGCTTCCAAGATGCTTGCTATTCCATGGGACTACTGTGCGATGATAGGGAATTCATTGCAGCTATTAATGAGGTAGCTGAACTTGCATCTGGTCATCAATTGAGAAAATTATTTGCGATGCTACTGATATCTAATAGCATTAGCAACCCAGAGCGTGTTTGGAATGCAACTTGGACATTATTGGCTAATGGAATACTATATGAGAGGAGAAAAGCTTTGAAAAACCAAGGTATTTTACTATGTCTTTTTTTATATATCAAGATTGTATTCTCTTATTATCTTTATTTTTATTAAGAATATTAATAATTTTATTTTAGAATTATTTATTAAATATTTCATAAAACCACTATGTGCTTTTTCTAGGACTAAGCATGACTGATGACGAATTGAAAAACCTCTGCCTTATTGAGATTGAGAAGATACTCAACAGCAATGCGAGATCTTTAAGAGACTATCAATCAATGCCATATCCTGAGATGTCTCATGTTCGCCTTTTTCAGAATAAGCTAATAGAGGAGGAGTTAGCATATGACACAAATGAGTTGACTCATACAAACTTATATACAGAACAAAAGATGACTCATGAGCAAAGGTTAGTATTTGATGAGATACTCAATGCTGTTGTTACAGACTCTGGTGGTTTTTACTTCGTTTATGGGCATGGTGGGTGTGGTAAGACATTTATTTGGAATGGACTTTCTTCTGCTATTCGGTCTAGAGGAAAAATTGTTTTAAATGTCGCATCCAGTGGAATTGCTTCTTTACTCCTACCTGGTGGCAGAACGGCTCATTCTAGATTTTCAATACCCATTACAATTACTGATGAATCTACTTGCAACATCAAGCATGGCAGTTTGAAGGCTGAGCTGCTCATCCAAAGTAGCTTAATAATTTGGGATGAAGCTCCAATGCTCAATAAAATGTGCTTTGAAGCACTTGATCGGACGCTCAGGGATCTTATGTCAGTTACCGATCAACATAAGATACATCAACCATTTGGTGGTAAGGTTGTTGTTCTAGGAGGTGATTTCAGACAGATACTTCCGGTGATTCCGAAAGGAAGTAGACACGATATATTGGCATCCGCTATTAACTCATCCCATCTGTGGTCATTTTGTAAGGTTCTGAAACTGCATACGAATATGAGGCTTCTAATGTCTTCTTCGGATCAAGATGAAGGTGAAATGAAGAGATTTGCTAATTGGATACTTGATGTTGGAAATGGAAATATTGGCTCTGTTGTTGGTGATGAATCAGAAGTTGAAATTCCAAATGATCTATTGATTACAACTACTGATGACCCTCTCTCTCATTTGGTAGACTTTGCATATCCAAATTTGTTGCAAAACATGTCAGATTACAGGTATTTTCAGAGTAGGGCAATTCTTGCACCCACGCTTGAGAGTGTCGAGAAGGTAAACGATTTTGTCTTGACAATCTTTCTAGGGATGGAAAAGGAGTATTTGAGCTCTGACACAACATGTCAAGCTGATGAGAATGAAGATGTACAACAAGAGTGGTTCACACCAGAGTTCCTAAATGACATCAAATGTTCGGGACTACCCAATCACAAGTTGACTTTGAAGCCAGGAGTCGCTGTAATGCTACTGCGAAACATAGACCAGACTTCAGGTTTATGCAACGGGACAAGATTAATAGTTAACGAACTTGGCAGCAACGTAATTGGAGCGACGGTAGTGACCAGTAGAAATATTGGAGATAAAGTGTACATTCCAAGAATGAACTTGATCCCTTCAGATTCAGGATTGCCATTTAAGTTCCAACGGAGACAATTTCCATTGACAGTATGCTTTGCAATGACCATTAACAAGAGTCAGGGTCAATCATTATCACATGTAGGGCTTTATTTGTCAAAATCAGTGTTTACCCATGGACAACTTTATGTTGCTTTGTCAAGAGTTAAGAGTCGCAGTGGCCTCAGGGTTTTAATTCTAGATGAAGACGGCAATCCAAAGTCATCAACAACAAATGTCGTGTTCAAAGAGGTTTTTAATAATATTTAGGTAAGAATAATATTATTTTTATTTTAATAGCATGTTATGATTTATACTTTTGTACAAATATTTACTATAGATATTACTAATTTATCTATAACTCTTTTTTCAGATTTGAAATGAAATGTGTAACAAGGAGCACAACATCCTATGCCAATTGCTTTTCTAATGAAGTTAGTAAGATACTAGGTTATCGATCGATAAATTTTTATTAGCTTTTTATACAAAATTTAGTGTAAAATTAACATGCTATTATTACAGTTATATATGTTCTTATTTTTTTCATGTCTCCCTCCTTATGGTTTAAGAATATTATAAACTTCAAACTTTTTTATTTATATTTTACTTTGAATAAAGATAAAACAACATATTTCACACGTTTATTATATAACTACGATGATAGTGTTATACTAAATTTAAAAAAATATATAGTTATAAAATATTATTTTTAATTTAACTTATCAAATTTAAATATAAGCCCGTGCATCGCACGGGTTTAACACTAGTATATAATAGTCACAAATTTTCCGTCGTCTACTATATTATTACAATATGTTTTGCTTATTATTTAACATAGACACTTTTATCATAAAATATCTGTCTTTTTTTAAGTTAAAAGTTAAATTCGAACATGAGAACGGAAAGATTATGTCATGAGTTATAACTCGTTGGTATAAAATGCCCATGGTTTAATTATGTACATATATAAAACTTTATTTTCCATGGGGGCTGGGGCACTTCCCTAGTACTAAATAATATATAGCTTTAATTTGTTTTTGGACCATTATTTTCTTTTGGGAAAAAAAAAAAATAAAATCCTTAGTCCTTACGTGGCACCAATAAAAAAAGCGTGGCATTGACGGAAAAACAGCTTCATTATTAAAAAGCTGGTCACTTTGGGCATAGCCCCACCGCGATCCTCGTCGTCGGTAGTCCACTCTTCGCTTCTTCAATCCCTCAGATCCTCCTCTTCCTTCTCATTATTTCAATATTACGCTTTTGCCACAATTCGGGGTTTTGTTTTCTCTCTTCTATTCTATCCATCTCCTACACAAGAAACAAGGGCGAATGGTTATTATTTGAAAAGAAAAGAGGAAAAATTGAAAAGAGGCGAAGGCAATGAAGGCAGGGAGTGCTGCCAAGTTAATCGTTGATGCTCTTCTCCAGCGCTTCCTCCCTCTCGCACGACGTCGTATTGAAACCGCCCAAGCCCAGGTAAGTCTTTAAGATCCACACCATCTTCGAATTGACCTAAGCATCTCGTTTTTTTATTTATTTATTTTTTGCGGGTCTACCGTAGGATGGGCAGTACCTGCGACCATCTGATCCCGCCTACGAGCAAGTCCTGGATTCACTCGCCATGGTTGCGCGCCACACCCCGATGCCTCTATTGGAAGCTCTTTTGAGATGGAGAGAGGGGTTTGTTTTAGTGTCTCTGCACTATGGTTCTACTTTGTTTTCCTGAAATAACTCTAGTAAAAGAAAATTGCTTTTTTTTTTTTTTTATTTTGTTATTGTAGTGAATCTCCAAAGGGTACGAATGATGCATCTACATTCCAAAGAAAGGTTTGTTACTCTTATCTGTTTGTTACTTGCTCTTTAGTTCTCTTTTGGCTCCGTGTTCAGATGCATGAATGCATACTCTGGAAGAGGTTTTTAAATTGGGTTTGTTCGGAAACTAGGCTTTATGTGTTTATCGCAATATTCTACCTAGAAATGTAGGTAGGTTTATATATATATTTCATGAATTAAAATTGGTGAAATTCCTATTTTGGCTTATGAGTTCTTTGTTTCGTTTAGAAAACCTCTGCCGATTGATTCTAAGATTTAATTAATGCATTTTTTTTTGTTTAAATTCAGCTTGCGGTTGAATGCATATTTTGCTCAGCGTGCATTCGCTTCGTGGAGTGTTGTCCGCAAGAAGGGCTTACTGGTTTGTTCATTTTTAACAATACCGTTGGCCTGTTGTGTTATTTTTGTTTCATGCTATGTGCATTTGTTGTTCGACGAGTATTGGCCTTATAGCCCTCACTTATTCTTCACTACAGAGAAGCTGTGGTCTGGTCTTGAAAGTTTTGCTTTTGACTGGCTGATAAATGCGGACAGGTAACACTGTAGTTGATAGATGATAGTAATAGGAACCTTTTCACATGCTACAACATAACTAAAGAAGGAAAGAACTTTAAATGATAGAATTTCAATTATAGCTTGCTAACAACATGCCATTGTTTGGAGAATTTGGTTGGAGTCTAATTCATTTATCTTCAATGATATTTTTCAGACAAGCAATTTTTCTTGGGGTAGGGATATATGCTTAGTCTACATATTGGGTTAAGGTTGTCGTGTTTTTGCTCTCGTATGGAGAGCTCTTCATCTTAATATCTTCTATTTCCAAACAAAAAAGAAAAGGTTAAACATTGTTAGACCCAGAGCAGTAACATTATATAGGCATAATATTCTATGTGATAAGACCCCAAATATTAGTATTGTTAGTAATTTACATTCCAAGTAATTTTGTCCAATATGAGAGTATTTTACTGTTATGCACCTATTAGGAAGAGTAGAAAGTGGACTGGTGTCAAAGGGGACTTAATTGTAATTAAGTGTATAGGTTAGGATGAGTTTTGTAATAGACAGGAGAGAGAATGTTCATTTGGAGGGAAGGTGGATTGTTATATAGGGAAGGGGAGGGACATTGAGCAGGATATCTCAGAATTATAATTGGAACATGGGAGAGCAGCTGGGTCTGTTTAATATCTGGCTACTTTTATTCTCTTGATGAGTAATACAAACAGGGATGTTTTGATTTCTTGTTCATCTGATACTAAGTTTCTGTCATTATGTAATACTCAAGCAACTATGTCCTCCCATTTGATTTTGAAGATACTCCACTACTCAAGATTGGAGTTGTTTTCAATTTAATATTTTGATTAACCCAAGGGACAGAAGATAAATTGAAAGTATTATTGTCCTCATTTGGACTTGACTATGTTATACCAGAAGCACAACATAAATATTTATGATTATTCTTTTATATTCTGATATGGAGATTTGGTTTGAACTTAATAATCTCTTATTGCAGGGTTGTTAGCCAGGTTGAATATCCATCGTTGGTTGATTTAAGGGGTCTTCTTCTGGACTTAGTTGCTCAATTCTTAGGTGCTTTATCCCGCATCAGGTATCTGATTTATTGCTGAACTACTGTTGAAACATGCTCAGCATGATAAGAAATGTCTGACCATCAAGAAAGATTGTTTTAAGAAATGTTTAAAAATTATTAAGTTAAAGAGTTACTCGTAGTGCTTATTTTGTAGATGAGGGTAGAAGCTTATCTTTGGTGGTTTGGAAACCTGAAGAGGCTATAAGGAGAGTGGAGCAGATGAAGACATAGTTCAATAGCTAGAGGCAGAGCTAAACCTGGAAAAACCATAAGTTGGTGGTGGAACTATTAATAGAGATTTAGATGTTAATGTTTTAGATAACGATAGATATTTGGTAGAGTATTTCGGTGTTGTCTAATCCGTGTGGCTGATTTGATGTTGTAGGACAAGGTTAAGTTATTGTTGGACATGTAGATGTGTGCCTGACAAGTGGTGTGCACATCTTAAGCTATTACCTGTGTTTGGTGTATGTTGAGCACAAAGACACACACTTAGGTTGCCATGTCTTTGCTTTGTAGGTTTTGATTCTTGATAAACATAAACTACTGGTTTTAGGAAGGAATTCAATCTTGAGTAAATTGTAGCATCTACACTTGGTGAACTTTGTATCCTATGTCACTGTTCTCATCTTTGTGGATTTCTGTGATTTCTTAGTTGATGAATCTATAGCATTTGTGGTTTAAGCAATGGTATTATATATTCTGATAAAAGCAATAAGGTTACTGGTACACTTAGATGTTCTGTTGAGACTTGAATCCCCATCTGATGGTGCATGTTTTAGTTCTCATCCTAGAGCTAGCTCATCTTGTTAGGAAAATGACTTTGGATGCTTATGAGTTTACTTTCCTACTTTCTTTTGAGGGTATACTTCTAACTAGGTCTTTCATACTCCCCCTCATTTTGTATTTGGATTTGTATTATTCTTTTACTACCTGCCATCATTTGTCTGCTTAGTTCCAGCAGGGCAGGGACTAAAGAAAAGGACCTTTGTGAGTTGTGTGTGTGTGTTTATTTTATTTTATTTTTAAAAAATGATTATTGACTAATTAGAAAGAACTTATGTCAGTTCTCCATTTCAGATGTAACTTTCATGTTTCAACCCTGAAAAATAAAGCTTTGTAATTTTTCATGGTTACTAATTTTTCTGCATGTGTCTCTTAGATTTAATGTTTGAGGGTTTTCTTTTCTGGAGCTATACATTAATCACCATTAGATGTGTCAGGTTAATAATGAGAAGTTAAACCATTAATGTGCACTTTGCCTTGTGTCTAGACTGTGAAATGTCATGTTAGAGTTAATGGTTTTTCCTGTCTTTCTGTTTCAGATTTAGTTCTGTTACTGAGCGTTTTTTCATGGAACTTAATACCCGTCGAATTGACACCAGCGCAGCAAGAAGTGAAACCCTCAGTATCATTAATGGCATGCGATACCTGAAGCTTGGGGTATGTTTCAGAATTAGTTTTTTTTTTTTCCTGCAAGGTATTGCATGATATGTTATTGTTATAATTATGATGTTCTTCTCAGGTGAAAACTGAGGGTGCATTGAATGCATCTGCTTCATTTGTGGCTAAAGCAAACCCTTTAAACCGTGCTCCCCACAAACGAAAAAGTGAGCTTTACCATGCTCTATGCAATATGCTTTCAAATATCCTTGCGCCTCTTGCAGATGGTGGAAAAAGCCAGTGGCCACCTTCTGGTGTGGAGCCAGCGCTTACGTTTTGGTATGAAGCTGTTGGACGTATAAGAGTTATGCTTGTGCATTGGATGGATAAACAGAGCAAGCACATTGCAGTAAGTGGTTCTTCTACAATTTTTGTTATTTTTCCCTCGCCTTAAAATGCTAACCATTTATATCTTATGTTGTCATGTAGGTTGGGTACCCATTGGTCACTCTTCTTCTCTGTCTTGGTGATCCTCTAATATTTAACAACAACTTAAGTCCTCACATGGAGCAACTCTACAAACTTCTCAGGGTAAGTTCAAATTGTGTAGGCTCTGTTTATAATTGAATCATAACTGTACTGAGTTTATCTTATGATATGTGGATGGAAGAATGCTTATGTTTTCGCACAGGTATTACTTATATTTTTGCAAAGGAGAAGTTCAATCATCCATACTAAAATATTTGCTTAAATTCATTTAGAATTATTGGATATATGTATTTCCTTTCTCTATTTTTTTGACTAATCACATACAGTTTTAACTATTATTATATGCCATAGGAAACATAAATACTGACATACAACTTACAAGCTGTTTTTACTTTTAACTAGAATCATTTGTAGTCCTTCACCTAGCAGTATCAGCTTTTGGGTTGAACCGGTAACTTTGAATTGGTGATGTTAGTGTGATTTGGTCCTCAATTTGTATAATTGGGTAACTCACTGGAGTTTGTAGTTACTTTATCATCTCTTTCCATTATGGTTTTTTAGTTATATGACAGTTCCATTCCCTGGTTGGATCATACAGGATAAAAATCATCGATTCATGGCTTTGGATTGTCTCCATCGAGTTTTAAGATTTTACTTAAGTGTCCATGCATTTAATCAGGCTCCAAATCGTATATGGGATTACCTTGACAGTGTAACTTCACAACTCTTAACGGTTCTAAGGAAGGGATTGCTTACACAAGATGTCCAACATGATAAACTTGTTGAATTTTGTGTAACTATTGCCGAACACAACCTTGATTTTGCCATGAACCATATGATACTGGAATTGTTAAAGCAAGATAGCTCTAGTGAAGCAAAGGTTATTGGTCTCCGTGCCTTGCTTGCTATTGTGATGTTGCCTTCAAGTCAGCATTTTGGCTTGGACATTTTTAAAGGTAGGAGCGGTGCTGCACCTAGAATAATTCTACATGGTTATATTTGGTTGAAATAAAATACACTTGTTTCCTGCAGTAAATGTTAACACTGTGGATGAATGAGCAGGTCATGATATTGGTCATTACATTCCAAAAGTGAAAGCTGCAATTGAGGCAATATTGAGGTCATGTCATAGAACCTATAGTCAAGCACTTTTGACATCATCAAGGACCACTATAGGTAATTGCTAACTTCTATGATATGCAACTGCAAAGAGAACTTATATTGTAAATAGTGAGAGCAATAGGATAGTCGAATTAAAGCTCAAGTTACATTGTCGAAAGCATGGTTCTTCAATTATTGAATTATTTAGTAATAGTATCACTTCGATCACAAAGTATGCTTGACTTCCTTTCATAATAATCTGATCATTTTAAAATTATGCTTAATTGGTCTTACAGAGATATGTTAAATTAATTTATTGAAACTAGAAGTGAAACCTTTTTTTTTTTTAGTTTCTTTCTTGTATAAAAATAATGAAGGTACGACCTACATTTCACAGAATTCAAGATTTGTGTTCCTTTGATCCCTTATAGTTAGTTTATTATTTATCAGTTTAGAAAATTCTTTATTTGCTTTTCTGGTGAATCTCTTGTGCATCATGACACACTGTTTTATAGATGCTGTAACCAAGGAAAAGTCACAAGGTTATTTGTTCCGGTCTGTGCTAAAGTGCATCCCATATCTAATTGAAGAAGTTGGGCGAAGTGATAAAATTACTGAAATAATACCACAACATGGCATAAGTATTGACCCCGGTGTACGTGAGGAAGCAGTGCAAGTACTAAACCGTATTGTGAAATACCTACCGCAACGTCGTTTTGCAGTAATGAAGGGGATGGCCAACTTCATATTACGACTTCCTGATGAATTCCCTCTTCTCATCCAAACTTCATTAGGGCGCCTGTTGGAACTAATGCGTTTTTGGAGGTCTTGTCTAATAGATGATAGGATGCAACTCGATGCAGAGGAAAAATCTTTGGGACATGAAACTGAGAGATTCGGAAAACCTTCTTTCCAACAATCAGGTGAAGCAATTGAATTTCGTGCTTCAGAAATTGACGCAGTTGGCCTCATATTCCTTAGTTCTGTTGATAGTCAAATTAGGCACACAGCATTGGAATTGTTGCGTTGTGTTCGTGCACTGAGAAATGATATTCGTGATCTGAGGATACAAGAGCAACCAAATCATATTATAAAATATGAAGCTGAACCAATATTTATAATTGATGTTCTGGAAGAACATGGGGTACGCATTTGCCTTTATTTTGTATTCTTAGGATACGAATTCGTCAATGTTATTTTTTTAACTTATGGGGCAGTCTTTCGGTTATTGAGTGTTTTTTTTTTTTAAATGTTCAATCATGTTAGATTAAGCTTTTATTTTCCCCTTAAAAGTTTAAAATCTTCAGTAATTGCAGGATGAGATTGTTCAGAACTGTTATTGGGACTCGGGGAGGCCTTTTGATTTGAAACGAGAATCTGATGCCATACCTCCTGATATGACGCTTCAATCTATAATATTTGAGAGCCCTGACAAGAACAGGTGGGCTCGCTGTCTAAGTGAACTAGTCAAATATGCTGCCGAGCTTTGTCCGAGCTCTGTTCAGGATGCAAAGTAAGTATACATTTATTTTCTGTTATGCAAAGTATGTACCACCAGTGCTATTTTAAAGGAAAATAATGAGCTTTAATAGTGGAAGAGAACAAGTCTCTTAATGTTTAAATATATATATTTATATATCTTGAATCTTTTGTATATACATATGCTGTGTCCATGTCTTCCCTGTAAAAATGTGGGGCGTCTCCTTGTTAGTGTTGGTGGTGTTGTCAAGTGTCTATGTAAGTGTCGCTTCTTATACATACACCGATACATAGAAAGTAAACTAAGGTGCTTGGTTTGTGTTTCTGTTGGGTACTTGGGTATTTTGGGTGCTGAAAGTCTCACACTGAGTAGTATGGATGGTTGATGTTATATTTAAAGAGTGTAGCTTTTAAGGTGTGGTTCCCCACTTTCCTTAGATACTTAACGATGTTATCAGAGCTAGGTTTGTCGGCGATACGGAAAGGGGTACCTATAGGCTGGATTAATGTAAATACAGAATACTAATAGCCGAAAACCGAGGGGTTATGAAGATATCGGGTGTACCAAAAGTACCATATTGAGTAGCATCGAGTGTTTGATGTTGTATTTAAAGAGAGCGGTTATTCCCCTTAATAGATAGCTTTAGGGTGTGGTTCCCCACTTTCCTTAGGTACTGAATAGTTTCATTTTCAGTTTGTTCTGTTATCAAGATTTTCTTTTAAGGTGAATACAACAACAACAGCAACAACAACAAAGTCTTGTCCCACTAGGTGGAGTTAGCTACCTGGATCAAATGATGCTATTGAGCTCTATCATGTATCATGTCTACAGAGAGACTGTTTACATGTAGATCTCGTTTGACCATCTCATAGATGGTCTTCCTAGGATTTTCCCTGCCTTTCACCCCTTGTCCATCTTCCATCTCATCCACCTTCATTGGGTGCTTTGTCAGTCTTCTTTTCATATGTCCAAACCACCTGAGATGCGATTCTATCATATTTTCCACAATAGGTGCTACTCTAACTCTCTCTTTTATATCTTCGTTCCTTATTCTATACAATCGCATATGAGTTATGACCACTCATCCATCTCAACATCTTCATCTCTACCGCACTTAACTTTTCTTCGTGCTCCCTTTTGGCCGTCCAACACTCTGTACCATAAAACATAGCTGGTTTCATAGCAGTGCGATAGAATTTACCTTTAAGTTTTAAAGGCATTTTTTGTCACATATAAAACCAGACGCACGCCATTTTGACCAACCTGTTTAGATCCTATGATTTACATCCTGTTCAATGTCTCCATTATCCTGTATGATGCACCCAGGATACTTAAAACTTAAAACTTTTAAGGTGAATGCAATGAAAATAATAAAACCGTGTTTTCTGTTTTTATTTCCTGTTTTCACTTGTTTTCTTCACAAAACAGAGAACTGAGAAGGCTAAACTGTCTGTTTCTTTGTGTTTTTTTTCCCTGTTAAATGTTTTGCTTCATGTTTCTTCCCATTTTGGTTTACTTTCACGAGCTATAATAAACATGATAGGGAAATTGGATTTTGACATAATATAATATTAAATTGTTCCTTCTATATATTTAATTGATCTTGGTACTGAGTTTTTGAGGCTAGCTAGGACAAATATTTATTTTTGCCATTAATTTTATAACCAGCATCTCTTTATCTTCTTTAAACTCTGCATTCATGCATGATTGTAATGGCGAATAAAAAGTGAGTTTTACTCACAAGTATAAAGTATTGCATGTTGCCTTTAATCTGTGTTTCTGAGTCCTGGCTAAAGCTTTGTAGTACCAACTAACTCTGGGCAGGCTAGAAGTTATGCAACGTCTTACCCATATCACACCTATTGAGCTGGGTGGAAAAGCTCATCAGTCACAAGATGTTGATAATAAACTGGATCAGTGGCTTATGTATGCAATGTTTGTCTGTTCATGCCCACCATCAACTCGAGAATCAGGAGGAATTGGAGCAACCAAAGATCTTTACCATCTTATTTTCCCTTCTCTAAAATCTGGATCTGATGCTCAATGTGTAAGTATATTCTGTCAAACTACCGAAAGCTCTCTTAAGTTCTTTTCAAAAGGAATGTTGATAAAGATGAAGAGTTCCATTCTGTGCATAATTACCGTGTGTTCAGGATTTTGTACTTATTTTTTGTCCAAATGAGTACTTGAAAAGCTGAGACTTTCTGTTAAGAAGGAAAATAGATAAAGCCAGCTTCCAGCTATAAAGGTGTCTGA
This sequence comes from Arachis hypogaea, assembly GCF_003086295.3. NCBI lineage: Eukaryota > Viridiplantae > Streptophyta > Magnoliopsida > Fabales > Fabaceae > Arachis > Arachis hypogaea. The sequence continues at coordinate 110,973,450 of NC_092045.1, read as the reverse complement.
AAATATAATTGATAAAAGTAATGTAATACAACCTTAAACCTATATTCAATTTATTTTATGTTCTTTATATTTAAAAATAAGAAGAATAACCCAATAATTCTAATATCTTAATAAATATGATGCCTTGAATTTATTTGCTCTAAATTTTCTACTGTCATTTGTTTGCTTACCACTTTTTATTGGTGATGATGTTTTTGATATAGCAAGCAGCCACCATGGCTCTTGGCCGCTCACACCTAGAGGCATGTGAAATCATGTTTGGTGAACTTGCAACTTTTATGGATGAGATTTCTTCTGAGACAGAAGGAAAACCAAAATGGAAGGTAAATTCCCCAAAAAATGTAGATTTAGTTCTATGAACTATTCTTTATAGTAGTATTAATGAATTATAAATGACAAGGATAATATGATAATACAAGAAATTTAATATCATTTTAAGAATTTTGAATTCTCATATCTTAACCATTCCTACAATTCAAACAATTTTATTGATAATACTCCATATTTAAACAAAGACGATATGGGAGTTTTCATTTTATTTTATTTTGGTTAAATAGTAATTTGGTTGCTCGATTTCTAATTTTCGAATCTTAAGTTCGCGATTACGAGTTTTATTTTATGAACGCAGAGTCAAAAGGTTCGCCGAGAAGAACTTCGTGTCCACATTGCCAATATATATCGCACAGTTGCAGAAAATATATGGCCTGGCATGCTAGCCCGCAAGCCTGTGTTCCGCCTCCATTATCTTAGGTTCATTGAAGAGACAACCAGACTAATCTCAACATCTCCCCCTGAAAATTTTCAGGAAATACAACCCTTCCGCTATGCTCTTGCCTGTGTTCTAAGATCCTTGGCCCCCGAATTTGTTGATTCAAAATCAGAAAAATTTGATGTTAGAACTAGAAAGCGTCTGTTTGATCTTCTCCTCTCATGGTCCGATGACACAGGAAGTGCATGGGGTCAGGAAGGTGTCAATGACTATCGACGTGAGGTCGATCGTTACAAGTCTTCTCAACATGCAAGGTCAAAAGATTCTGTGGATAAAATATCATTTGACAAAGAATTGAATGAACAAATTGAGGCAATCCAGTGGGCGTCCTTGAATGCAATAGCATCACTTTTATATGGGCCATGCTTTGATGACAATGCAAGGAAAATGAGTGGCCGTGTCATATCTTGGATTAATGCTTTCTTTATGGAGCCTACTGCAAGGGCTCCATTTGGATTTTCACCTGCTGATCCAAGAACTCCATCATATACCAAGTATCAAGTGGAAGGTGGTCGAGGAAATGCTGGTCGTGATAGGCTTAGAGGTGGCCAACATCGTGTTTCGTTAGCTAAATTAGCTCTGAAGAATCTTCTGCTCACAAATTTGGACCTATTTCCGTCGTGCATTGATCAGGTAATATTTTCTCACATTATTGTGCATTGAATCTGAATGAGCATTGTTCATGTATTGTGCAGAAAGCAAGCAAGGGTTTAAAGTGTGTCCAACTCTTTCAAATCGTATTTCTTTTCAAAAGACTATCCAGATCACTTCATCCTAAGCAACATAAATTTTGGTCACCTCACCATATATCATTTAAACATACGACATTGCAGTATCTTCTGGTTGTCTCTGTTCTTGACAGTGGGTTCTGTCTTTATATGTGCCTCCCTGTTTATGATTCTTTCATTTGATCTCCCTGCATGTTGGATTATATGTAGCCACTGAGAGATATTCAGAAAGCTCTGTACTTAGATTCAAATAGCATGACCTTGTAGGGATTATTTTATTCTCTATGCAATTCTGTTATATTTTTGCATGATCTAATTGTCATTTTGATTTCCTGTATTTCCAAGCTTGTTCAGTCAAGTAATTTTATGCAGATCTATCTTGTTTCCCATTGACATTTAAGCTTATAGATATTCATTATCTCTTGCAGTGCTACTACTCTAACTCTTCAGTAGCTGACGGGTACTTTAGTGTACTAGCTGAGGTGTACATGCGTCAAGAGATACCAAACTGTGAAATACAGAGACTCCTAAGTTTGATCCTTTACAAGGTGGTGGACCCATCTAGACAAATCCGTGATGATGCCCTTCAGATGCTCGAGACACTTTCTATTCGTGAATGGGCCGAGGATGGCATCGAGGGATCGGGAAGTTATCGAGCTGCTGTAGTGGGTAATCTTCCAGATTCCTACCAACAATTCCAGTACAAGCTTTCCTGTAAGCTTGCCAAAGATCATCCTGAACTGAGTCAACTTCTGTGTGAAGAGATTATGCAGAGGCAACTGGATGCTGTTGATATAATTGCTCAGCATCAGGTTTTAACATGCATGGCTCCATGGATTGAGAACCTTAACTTCTGGAAACTCAAGGAAGGCTGGAGTGAAAGGTTATTGAAAAGTTTATACTACGTAACATGGCGGCATGGAGACCAATTCCCTGATGAAATTGAAAAACTTTGGAGTACAATTGCTAGCAAAAATAAGAATATTAGTCCTGTTTTAGACTTCTTGATCACAAAAGGTATTGAAGACTGTGATTCAAATGCATCAACTGAAATAAGTGGTGCATTTGCGACATATTTCAGTGTTGCGAAACGGGTTAGTCTGTATTTAGCACGAATATGCCCTCAACGCACTATAGATCACCTGGTTTTCCAGTTGTCTCAGCGATTACTGGAGGATAGCATTGAGCCAGTTGGGCAAACATCAACTAAGGGTGATGCCGGTGCAAATTTTGTGTTAGAATTCTCGCAAGGTCCTGCTGTAGCCCAAATTACATCAGTTATGGATAACCAACCACACATGTCCCCATTGCTTGTAAGAGGTTCTCTTGATGGACCACTTAGAAATGTTAGTGGGAGCTTGAGCTGGAGAACAGCAGGTATGACAGGCCGAAGTGTCTCAGGCCCATTAAGTCCAATGCCTCCAGAATTGAATGTTGTTCCAGTAAATGCAGCGCGATCTGGGCAGCTCCTTCCATCGTTGGTAAACATGTCAGGACCCTTAATTGGTGTTAGAGGTTCAACAGGGAGTTTGCGGAGCCGTCATCTTTCACGTGATAGTGGAGATTATCTTGTTGACACACCAAACTCTGGTGAAGATGGTCTGCATCCTGTGAGTGGGCATGGTATCAATGCAAAAGAACTTCAATCAGCATTGCAGGGTCATCAGCAGCATTCACTTACACATGCAGATATAGCATTGATTCTTCTTGCTGAAATTGCATATGAAAATGACGAAGACTTCCGCCAATACTTGCCTTTACTCTTCCATGTCATTTTTGTTTCAATGGATAGCTCAGAAGACATTGTACTGGAGCATTGCCAGCATTTGCTTGTTAATCTGCTATATTCTATTGCAGGCCGCCATTTAGAGCAGTATGAGGTTGAAAATAATGATAGAGAGAACAAGCAGCAGGTTGTTAGCCTGATTAAATATGTACAATCAAAGCGAGGAAGCATGATGTGGGAGAATGAGGATCCTACTGTTGTCAGAACAGAGCTGCCAAGTGCAGCCCTTCTTTCTGCCCTAGTTCAGAGCATGGTGGATGCTATCTTCTTCCAAGGAGACCTTCGTGAGACTTGGGGAGAAGAAGCACTTAGATGGGCTATGGAGTGCACTTCACGACACCTTGCTTGTCGTTCACATCAGATCTACCGAGCACTTAGACCCAGCGTAACAAGTGATGCTTGTGTGTCCCTTCTCCGGTGCCTACATAGATGTCTGGGGAATCCAATACCTCCTGTGCTGGGATTTATTATGGAAATTTTGATGACATTGCAAGTTATGGTGGAGAATATGGAGCCAGAGAAGGTCATACTTTATCCTCAGCTATTTTGGGGGTGTGTAGCTATGATGCACACGGATTTTGTCCATGTCTACCGACAGGTTTTAGAGCTCTTTTCTCATGTTATTGATCGTCTATCATTCCGTGATCACACTACAGAAAATGTTCTTCTCTCAAGCATGCCTAGAGATGTTAATACTAGTGATTTAGCAGAATTTCAACGTATAGAATCCAAAAATTATGAACCTCTACAAGAGGGTAATTTGCCAGCATTTGAAGGAGTACAACCTCTTGTTCTGAAGGGACTTACGTCAAATGTCAGCCACAGTGTTTCTATTGATGTCCTGTCCCGTATAACGGTGCATTCATGTGATTCTATATTTGGTGATGCTGAGACAAGACTCCTTATGCATATTATAGGATTGCTCCCATGGCTTTGCCTTCAACTCAGCAAAGACCCAGTGATAGGTTCTGCTTCCCCACTTCAACACCAATATCAAAAAGCTTGCTCCGTTGCAGCGAATATTGCAATTTGGTGCCGAGCAAAGTCCTTGGATGAACTAGCTACCGTATTTATGATTTACTCTCGAGGTGAGATCAAGAGCATAGATAATTTTCTAGCCTGTGTTTCGCCCCTCCTATGCAATGAATGGTTTCCAAGACATTCAACTTTGGCCTTTGGACACTTGTTAAGGCTACTAGAGAGGGGACCTGTTGAGTATCAACGCGTTATTCTACTTATGCTCAAAGCTCTCCTTCAGCATACTCCAATGGATGCAGCCCAAAGTCCGCAAATCTACGCAATTGTTTCCCAATTGGTGGAAAGCACTCTCTGTTGGGAAGCACTAAGTGTGCTTGAAGCCCTTCTACAAAGTTGCAGTTCATTGAATGGTGCTCACCCGCATGAACTTGGCTCGCTCGAGAATGGAATTGGTGGTACTGAAGAAAAGTTGCTTGTTCCACAGACCTCATTCAAGGCACGCAGCGGCCCTCTGCAGTATAGTATAGGATCAGCATTCGGCACCGTGTCTACAGTGACACAGGGTGGACCAAACGAGTCTGGGACTTCAGCAAGAGAGGCAAGAGAGTTAGCTCTGCAGAATACTCGCCTGATTCTAGGGAGGGTATTGGATAGAAGTGCATTAGGTAGGAGAAAGGACCAGAAAAAGTTGGTCCCTTTTGTGGCCAATATTGGTAACCCGTGATCTGCATAGTAAGAGTTGTTGTATATATTCTGTCCAAAGATGTAGTGATTAATCCAGAATAGGGGGTTTGTAAATAGGCATCTAAATATTGGTTTCACAGTTTGTATCTTTATGTGTAGTTTAGCAGCACGCTTTTGATGTCAATATCATGCATAATGTATCCGTCGTAAGTAACATTCTATTATAGTATACTACTATACTGTTATTCTATTGTCCTCTCAATCTTTATTTTTTCTCCAAGAAAATTTTCGTTTTATACCCGGATAAAAGAGGAAGGTTGTATTAAGCCTTCGATACCTAATATAAAAACTTAGTCAAATTTTTATGACTTATGTACGAGGGAAGAAGATCGAAATTTTCACTACCATCGAAGATTCGAGACTCTGAGATAAAAGAGACTCGAAAGCGGATGAAAAACGGCAGAGAGTAGGACCCGATAATATTTCGATTGAAGTTTGGAAGGGTCTTGGAGAGAAAGACATCAGTTGGTTAACCAAGCTTTTTAATAAGATTTTAATGTCAAAAAAGATGTCAGATGAGTGGATAAAGAGCACATTCATACCTATCTACAAGAATAAGAGAGATATACAAAGTTGCAAAAACTATAGAGGAATTAAGTTCATGAACCATACCATGAAGTTATGGAAAAGGGTGATAGAATAGAGGTTGAGACAAAAGACACAAGTAACAGAGAACTAATTTAGTTTTATGCCAGACGGATCCACTACTGAAGCGATATACCTGTTAAGAAGGATGATAGAGAGGTATCGTAATAATCAAAGGGATCTACATGTGGTGTTTATTAATTTGGAAAAAGCATACGATAGAGTGTCAAGGGAAGTCTTATAGAAGGTTTTGGAAAAGAAGAGAGTAAGGATCGTATATATTCATGCAATTAAAGACATATATGATGGGGTTACAACTAGTATGCAAACTCAAGGTGGTGTGATAGAAAAAATTCCTATTAGTATAGGATTATACTAGGGATCATCGTTAAGTCGATCTTTATATGTTAGTATTAGAAGTACTCACAAAGCATATCCAAGAGCCTGTGCCATGATACATGCTTTTTGCCGATGATATCGTCTTCATGGGAGAGTCAAGAGAAGACTTAAATAAGAAGTTGGATTTATGGAGAGAAACTCTAGAAGTGTATGGTCTGCGCATAAGCCGTAACAAAACGGAATATATGGAATGTAAGTTTGGCCTCCGAAGGAAAAACCCTAATACAGAATTGAAGATTGGAGAAAACATCATATGAAAAGTTAAAAGTTTTAAGTATTTTGGGTGCATCATACAAGATAATGGAGAGATTGAACATGATGTAAATCATAAGATCTAAACATGTTAGTCAAAATGGTAGAGTGCATCTGGTTTTATATGTGACAAAAAAAGTATCTTTAAAACTTAAAGGTAAATTCTATTGCACTGCTATCAGACCGACTATGCTTTATAGTACAGAGTATTGGGCAGTCAAAGGAGAGTACGAATATAAGTTAAGTGTGGTAGAAATAAAGATGTTGAGATGAATAAGTGATCATACGTGATTGGATAGAATAAGGAATAAAGATATAAGAAAGAGAGTTGGAGTGATACTTATTGTGAAAAAGATGGTAAAATTGCGTCTCAAGTGGTTTGGAGATGTGAGAGGAAGATCGATAGAACACCCAATTAAAAGGGTAGATGAGATGAAAGATGGACAAATGGTGAAAAGCAGTGAAAGACTTAGGAAGATCATCCATAAAGTGATTAAACGAGATCTATATATAAATGGTCTTTTTATAAACATGATAGAGTTCAATAACATTGTTTGATTCATGTATCTGATTCTATCTAGTGGGACAAATTTTGTTGTTGTTTATTGTTGTTATATTTTCTGCCAAAGTTTTGTAGAGCAGGAAATTTAGACTGAAATATATATTATTAGACCTCATGTAGATTATAATTTTCGGACAAAAAGCTTTACACTGATGTATGTAGATGAGTATTTAAAGTGAGTAAAAATAATTATTTTTACTAATATTATGAAAATTAAATTCTTAATTGATTTCACATATTACTAAAGCTAGGTCGTTACCCGGAAGTAACGCGCCGTATGGCTCGAGTACGGTGTCAAAGCAAGAGCCGCTGCATCGGTGCCCGGATGTAGTGTTAAATGAGCAAGGGTTCTCGCGTTTTCGTGAACGGACGAGGGTAAATAAGCTAGTTCACAAAGGAAAAGGTAAAAGTCGAAGCGACAAAAGGTTGAGATTTGGGACATGGAATATAGGCACTCTAACAGGAAAGTCCATGGAGGTGGTGGACACCATGACAAGGAGGAAGATTAACATTATGTGCCTACAAGAAACGAAATGGGTTGGTGCAAAGGCTAGGGAGTTGGATTCTTCTGGTTTCAAACTTTGGTATACAGGAAAGGTGAAGAATAGGAATGGAGTTGGAATAATTGTGGATAAGCAGTGGAAGAAGGACGTAGTTGATGTCAAGAGGGTGGGAGATCGGATCATCTCTATCAAACTTGTGGTGGAGGGAGGTGCTTTCCATGTGATTAGCGCCTATGCACCGCAAGTGGGTTCGGACGAACAACACAAGATAAGGTTTTGGGAGGATCTAGAGAGTTTGGTTCAAGGCATATCTTTGGGAGATAAGATTTTCTTAGGAGGAGATTTAAATGGCCATGTTGGGAGAGAAGTGACTGGATATGGGAGTATTCACGGAGGCCATGGTTTCGGGGTGATCAATGCCGAGGGTAAAACTATTTTGGACTTTTCCTCAACTTTTGATCTTCTCATCGCAAATACATGTTTTAAAAAGAGAGACGAACATCTTATAACCTATAAGAGTGGCATGACAAGCTCTCAAATCGACTTCTTCTTGTTGAGGAGAGTCGACCGGAAATTTTGCATTAACTGTAAAATTATCCCGGGAGAGAGTTTGACAACACAACATAGGGTGCTCGTCATGGATTTTCGCGTTGAGCAAAAGTTGAGGAAAAGACATCATACGAAGAACCCAAGGACGAGGTGGTGGCGGATGAAAGGTGAGGAACAAAGAAGCTTCCTAAGACGGGTAGGAGAAGAGGCAAAGTGGGATGGGAATGGAAGCGCGGAAGAAATGTGGAGGGAGATGGCAGAAGTTATTAGAAGAACAGCAAAAGAAAGTTTTGGTGAATCTAAAGGAATAGGACCAAGAGACAAGGAGTCCTGGTGGTGGAATGCGAGTATACAAGAAAAGATAAAGATAAAAAGAGAATGCTTTAAAGAGTGGTCTTTATGCCGCAATGCAGATAACTGGGAAAAATATAAGGCGGCTAAGAAAGAGACAAAAGTGGCTGTAAGTGAAGCAAGAACAAGAGCATATGAGGGTCTCTACCAGTCTTTAGGCACGAAAGAAGGAGAAAAAGGTATATATAGAATTGCAAAGAGCCGGAAAAGAAGAACGAGAGATTTAGATCAGGTTAAGTGCATAAAGGATAAGGATGGAGAGGTGTTGGCTCAAGAGGAGAAGATTAATGAAAGGTGGAAGAGCTACTTCTACGAGTTATTTAATGAGGGACAGAAGACTCTTCCGAACCTTGGTCGATTATGCACAAGCGAAGAAGATCAAAACTTTGACTACTATCGAAGGATTCGAGACTTCGAGGTAAAAGAGGCTCTAAAGCAGATGAAAAATGGCAGGGCAGTAGGACCTGATAATATCCCGATTGAGGTTTGGAAGGGTCTTGAAGGAAAAGGCATCAACTGGTTAACCAAGCTTTTTAATGAGATTTTAAGGTCAAAGAAGATGCCTGATGAGTGGAGAAAGAGCACCTTGGTACCTATCTACAAGAATAAGGGAGATATACAAAGTTGCGAAAATTATAGAGGGATTAAGCTTATGAGTCATACTATGAAGTTATGGGAAAGGGTGATAGAACGGAGGTTGAGAAAAGAGACACAAGTAACAGAGAACCAATTTAGATTTATGCCAGGCAGATCTACCACTGAAGCGATATACCTATTAAGAAGGATGATGGAGAGGTATCGTAGTAATAAAAGGGATCTACACATGGTGTTTATTGATTTGGAAAAAGCGTATGATAGGGTACCAAGGGAGGTCTTATGGAAGGTTTTAGAAAAGAGGAGAGTAAGGATCGCATATATTCGGGCAATTAAAGACATGTATGATGGGGCCACAACTAGTGTGAAGACTCAAGGTGGTGTGACAGAGGAATTCCCTATTGGTATAGGATTACACCAGGGATCATCCTTAAGTCCATACCTTTTCACATTAGTCTTGGAAGTACTCACAGAGCACATCCAAGAGCCTGTGCCATGGTGCATGCTTTTTGCCGATGATATCGTCCTTATGGGAGAGTCAAGGGAAGACCTAAATAAGAAGTTGGAGTTATGGAGAGAAGCTCTAGAAGTGTATGGTCTGCGCATAAGCCGTAGCAAGACGGAATATATGGAATGTAAGTTCAGTCTGAGAAGGGAAAACTCCAATATAGAGGTGAAAATTGGAGAGAACACCCTACGAAAAGTTAAAAGTTTTAAGTATCTCGGGTGCATCATACAGGATAATGGAGAGATTGAACATGATGTAAATCATAGGATCCAAGCAGGTTGGTCAAAATGGCGGAGTGCATCTGGTTTTATATGCGACAAAAAAGTGCCTTTAAAACTTAAAGGTAAATTCTATCGCACCGCTATAAGACCGGCGATGCTGTATGGTACGGAGTGTTGGGCGGCTAAAGGGGAGCACGAACATAAGCTGAGTGTGGCAGAGATGAAGATGTTGAGATGGATGAGTGGTCATATGCGATTGGATAAAATAAGGAATGAAGATATAAGGGAGAGAGTTGGAGTAGCACCCATTGTGGAAAAGATGGTTGAATCGCGTCTCAGGTGGTTTGGACATGTGAGAAGAAGACCGATAGAACATCCAGTCAGGAGGGTGGATGAGATGGAAGATGGACAAAGGGCGAAAGGCAGAGGAAGACCTAAGAAGACCATCCATGAGGTGGTCAGACGAGATCTACATGTAAACGGTCTCACTGTAGACATGATACATGACAGAGTACAATGGCGTCGTTTGATTCATGTAGCCGACCCCACTTAGTGGGACAAGGCTTTGTTGTTGTTGTTGTTGTTTTGATTTCACATATTAGTATAGATAAGAAAATATGGAAATTCAGTATATCTAATGAATTTATGGTAATTGTTTGAAAAAGTTGTTTTGTGGAAACTTATGATATTTTGCCTCGCCTTTGTCAATGATCAAAGTTAACATATGAAGTAAATAGCCAAATTTGTTCATAAAAAATTATCTATTTTTTAAATTGCTTTTTGAATAATTTTTTAATTAAATTCGTTTTTTTTTAATTTTAAATTATTCACGTTAGTCTTTCGACTACTTCCATTGCTAACGTCAAAATTTGCATTGGAGCCATACTTAAAATTACTCGTCCATGAATGGTTTAGCCATACATTATAAAGCAATTTCAATTCAACTCCAGCAAATTTCTTTTTCTATTTCTCTCTCTTAGAATTTTCAGACTTACCTTTGTTTTGCAAATGATAGATGATGAGTTAATATGAATGCTAGATTAAAATGCTACTGATACTGTATTCGGTAATTATTTTTGTGGGATGATATCATTTACCATTTCACCTTATATTTTTGTAGAATCTTTAATTAAATCTTCACACTTAATTAAATTAAATCTTCACACTTAATTAAATTTCTTCTGCTGAACTGCATACTTGAAACTTTTTCCTAGATAATTGAAAGTAAACAGTATCTATTAGTAGGTTTAGATATCTTTCAACACTAATTTGATTTCAGGATCATTGTCATTTCCTTTAAAATTCACCTAAGTTTCTTCCATTCTTTCACTAAAACAAACGGAAAAGCTCGTCTTGTTTATTTCACGAGATCTTAATCGGGTCGAACTGATTTTGTTGAATTTCTGATAATAAAAAGAAAAAATTTTGACTATACTACGTGTACACCAAAACCAGTCACCAGTATAAAATACATGTTAAAATATAAATACACAATGAAAATAAATTAAACTATATATGTATTTATATACAGATACATTAGTATATATAGCCATTCTCAGAAAACCATGATTTTCACAATATATTTTTACAAATTTTCCCTCCTATTCTGATCTTTCTTCTAAGCTCTTGAAGAATGTTTCAACTTTGAAGAGGTCATTCACGTGAAGTTTTGCCTTTATCCTTATTCACCAAGGCAATGGCATCACTATATATAGCCACAACATTTGAGAATACTGCCAATATGATCATCATAACCGAAAGAATCTTGTCTTGTTTGGTTGCAATGTCGTATCGATCCCTGTTCCAAAAGAAGGTATTTGATGATCAATTCATTTAAGAAGTACTAGAAAGAATTCAAAGGCCAAACTCACCTAAGAGTGACGGCAGCCGGGAAAATAAACCCTACAAAAACGGTGGCGGTTGCTCCAGTGAACTGAAAAGTGTCCCAAATGCTAGGTATTAAGGTTGCACCAAGAAATATTAGAAGAATAAGAGATAAGGTTAGTGACGTGAATCTCAAGTTATCTTGAAGCAAAGGCCTTGAAGAAGACGAAAAGATGAGGCCATCTAAGTTGATTCGCAGGGGATAGAAGACAACTGGAAAAACAAGCATGATGTGCGCGGCGTAGCTAAATCGAATGGCGTCGTTAAGCGCAGGGCCGAAAGGGATTCCAAGATCAGTGTCAAAGTTTGCTAGGACATCTTCAAGAGTTGATTCTCCAAATAGGAGGAAACCAAAGAAGCTTGTTAATAGGTACACTGAACAACACATTGCAAGGGATGTCCTTACAACTCCATGCATTTGAGAGGGGTCCTCCATTTCATTGTCTATGTTGTGAACTGCAAAGATAAGATTCAACCATCTCTCATAATCACATATTCTACCAATGGAATTTAGCTCTTCATAGAGATTTAAAACATATACATACCATTGTAGTGGCATATATAGGCAGTGACAAGAATAGGAGTTACAGTGAAGAGTTGGAAGAAATCTGTCAAATCATTAATAACTGGAAAGAGTCTTGGCATTCCAATGCCTCCACTTATGATCTTGAAAATTGCTATTCCCACAGCAACTACAAGAAACACAACTGCTAGTGCAATTGATAGTGCCGATGTAAAACTCAACGAATCTGCATACAGTAGTTTTACACGATCATCCAATCAGATTTACTTTAGTTGATATAACAATACACAATTAGTTGTCTGCGTAAAAAAGAGCAGAGTCACTCACCAATTCTCTTAAAGCTAACCAAAGGAAGAAATATAGCAAGTGTAGTAAAAATAAGAACAACTGTACGGCCTGTCCACCAATGTACACCAAACCATCCTTCAAGTATTCCATAATGGTGATCTTTACTTGAAGATGTTCCAGATAGCACATCACCTGAAATTAAATCTCATAAATAAGACATCAACAATCATGTTCCGATAATAAATAAGACAGACACTGAAAACAAGACACAAAAGACAGAGACACAAAAATTAGTATCTTTTGTTAATATCTCTTTATCTTTCTTGTCAAGATAGATATAAAATATACTAATTCAGTATCTCTGGACGCAATGTCCCGTGCCTGTGAATAAACGCAACCATATATATACCAATAATAATCATGTAAACAATAAGGATGCCAACATTGTTGACTATGACACTAATTTGAAGCACAGCTTTTCCATATCTCCCAAAGGCATCCCCCATGAGATCACCATAAGAAGTAAGGCCGCCGGCGCGTGAAAATCGGATCATGAATTCGATTGACTTGTCCGTCAAGAAAGCCATGAAAGTGATAGTAATAAGACCAGGCACCATCCCCAACACTTTGAGGGTTGCAGGCAAGGCCATGATCCCAGCACCAATAATTGTGGTTGATAAATTGAAGGTCGCACTGGCGAATGAGGATCCTTTAAAATCATCATCACCGTTATAATTTTCTTGAGACTTTGGCAACAATGGTTCATTCTCATTAGCACCAATTGCATTGCTCTTTCTTGATCTTTTCTTCACATGGTTAGGTGTTGGGCCTCCAACCATGGTTTTTCGCAATTATAAGGCTTCTTTTTCTTCCAAAATTTTCAGATGGGAATGTGATTTTAATAATAAATACGAAAAAACACACCCAATTTTTTTTTCTCTAAAAGGATGCAAATTGAGATGACCTAAACTCTTGAAGACATAAAATTTCAGTCCCAATGATCATCAATTGGTAAGGATTTAGAATCCCAAAATTTCTTTGCCAAATGAGGCGCACAATAGAAAAAACTGAAGAGCTATTTTGGATTTTTTTTTCTTTTTCTTTTTCGTCCAAAAATCATGGAGACAAGGGAACCAAAAAATGAAATAAAGAGAAAATGGAAAAAATGAGAAGCCAGAGAAAAAGTGTGCGGTGGGTATTTAGTGCGTTAGCACAGTAAATACGCGTGACATACACTTAAAAGACTAACATAACTTAAATAGTATAGTCTTTTTATATTCACTTAAATATCGTAAATTTGAGTCTTATTCTTAATTAAAAAAAAATCTGGGCATCATCGGACAAACCTAAAGATATTATATAATATAAATTTAAAAATATTATATTATTTAAGATTCAATTATCTATTTAATGATATTTTTTAGAAGATAGTATTTTATAGCGTAATTTTGACTTTTTTTTTAATTGTCTGTGTTTTTGGAGATTAATTAAAAAAGAAAACTAAAAAATATATTAAAAGTAAAAATACAAAAATATAATATAAAATTATAAATAAATTTTATTAATTATAATATATTAGAAAATATATTTAGTAAATAAATGTTGTTATACTAAAATTAAACGCAATTAAACATATTTTAGAAAATTTATTTAAGGGAATATAAGATGAAGTCATAATAACAATAGTGTTACTAAACATATTTAAATAGTCTACGCTTTGAATATTTGAAACTGAAATTTATCATTATTATAATTTTTATTCGGATGTTACTTATATTTAACTATTATTTTTTAATTTAACTGAATAATAATAAGTATTAAATTTAGTTGATTAACATGATTAAAGTTTTGTATCATTTTATGTAAAATTTTATTATATTTTATACTAGAAAATTAATATTTATATAAAATTACTGACATATTATAATTACAAACAACAATATAATATAATTATAAATAGATTTATCGATTATGTTGAGCGTGTAAGTTTAATTAAAGCACGTCAAAAGTTTCCTTAAATTTTATGTATAAATTAAATTAATTTTTTAAATCTTTATTAAATTAAATCGGCCTCCAAATTAATTAGCATGAATTACATTATTCCTTTATTAGACCACTTTTTGTTTTTATGCATGCATATGCTCATGTGGACTGTTGAGTTCCATCATAAACATCGTTATTTTATTGCATCCTACATTTCCTACCTGAAATTTTAACACAACATTAATATGGATCAAACTTAGGAAAATGAAAACGTATAGAGTTTAACTATATGTCCTAAAAGCACGAGATAATATTACAAATAAAAAAAATTGTATAAAAATATATAAAGTTTAAATTTTTAATATATTAATTATTTATTTATTAAAATAAAATTTAAAATTTTTTATTAATAATAATCTTAACATTTATCTTTTATAACATATAAATTATAATAACTAACTAAACCCTAAAAATAAATTTAATTTAATAAAAATCCAAAAGATGAATGTGATTTACGTGTAAAACTTGAAGGACTAATTTAAACATTTATTTGTAAATAAAGATAATATCAATTTCTTCTTTTATAATGTTTATATAGTTCACCAACTTTTTTATTTTTTTATTTATATTGACAGAAAAAAAAAACATTTAAATATAGAATTTTATGTATACGGCATTACTACTTAAAACTTGTTGCCATTAATAATTCATTCAATTCCTACTAATTACTTAATAAAAAATATTAAAAAATTTGAATAATATGAAAAGTTAATTAGAAATTTATAGCATAGATGATACGTTTAATTCTGTCGTGTGAAAAAACAATTAGACATTTTAAACTTGTTTTTTTTAGATATTTAGTTCATACTCGACCCAAATTTAAAAGTAAAATTTTTTATTTGTAAATCATTCATTCGACATTGACATTAAAGACAACTACAAAATCATACTAAAAGTACCATAAAATCTAACATCCAAGACACACCTAATAAACCTCAAACAAAAGACATGAGAAATTGTTATATAATAGTCTTTGTTATGCTCCCATTCAACCATGAGTTTTTCAACATGTCTCCCTTCCCATTGCTATGTGTTTGTTTCCTTCACCCCTCTGTCTTCAAGAACAAATTGGCTAATCCAGTTAGGCTCTTGATTTTACTTGTGTTAGTTCTCCTATGGTGCACCTTGCCTTGCGGTTTATACTCTTTTATAATACATTCATTTTTATTTACTCTCGTTTCAATACACCACTAATTCACAATGATTTTAATTTGTTCCCACAAACTTGACCATGTAACGTCTTTATTATATCAAATAATTTTTTATTGCTACTAATCCACACAATTCATATAATAGTAAAAAAAAATCAATTAATCTACCTTCTTTTACTCATGTTATACACTCATTGATTGACCCGTTAGGTCCAACCCAGGTAACATTAGCCTCACTCATAACCCCATCGAGAATCTAGAAATATATTGACAATATAAAAGTATATGTGCTACTGTTTCAACCATAGTTATCAGAACCGGACCCGGATCGATCAACCATAACAGAAAAGCACCACCAGATAACCCTGTAGCTCAAAATCCTGTGTGAATTACAAAACTAATTAATGATAATAAGCACATTCCTAATTCCAAATTTCAATAAGAAAGCATCGATTATCAAGTTATATACAACAAAAGCAAACCAGCTTGAGTCAGAAATCTGGCTTGTTAACCCTAGATACCAATGCTACTACATGACTATACAGAATTAAATTCCAGTTTTCAGTTTACGAAATTAAGAAGGTAGGGTACCGGCATAGCTGTTGGTGACATCGACGGTGCCCTTGAGGGTGGAGTCGAGAAGAACGCCGACGACGCGTTTGCGAGTGTCTTTGGCGACTCTGTTGTAGTTGTCGACGATGCTCAGCAGCACCAGTGGGTGCACTATAACCTTCTCTATGGATTCTTCCCTCTTTCTTTCTCAGTTTGATTTTCTTCTTCGACTTTTCTTTTCTTTCCTTCTCACTTCTCAGTCTTTTGCTTGGGCACAATGCAACCGTCTTTTGCTTTTTCTTTTTTGAACCTATTTCTACTTTCGTGTTGGATACGAAGACTCAAACTGGAGCTTTGCTTTTCAATACTACTATGGGCTTTGGCTCGTCTATATAATGGGCTACGGCCCAAAATTCAAAAGTAGCTATTTAGTATACTTGGGCTAATGAATCCAAAAAAGTATACTTGGGCTAAATAATCATCTCACCTGCTAAATAAAACAAATTGTACAACGCATTACCAAAAAGGGTAACAAAGCCAATCATTTTTCTTTAGTATTTATAGGCTAATAATAATATATATAATAAGAAAGTTCACATGAAAATGTTCTAAACTAACAACCATACACTAGTTCATATGTCTAATATTAATTTTATTTATATGTAATTTTTTTTTAGATTAGACCCATTAAATTAAAGGCTAATAATTTATATAAATTATCTATATATCGTATTAAAGTAATAAGCTAATGAAATTTATATATAATTTATTTAAATTTAAATAATATGCAATATTAAACCCTAATTTTTATTTTTTAATAAATATTGTATTATAATTTTATATATTTATTTAATTATTACCGGATTAAATGGTTCGATTACTGACCCATCAGTTAAACCACTAACCCAGTGACCTAGTAACTTCACCGAGTTGATTGCCGATTCGATTCTGATAACTATGGTTTCAATATATTGACAGTATAACATTAGTCAATCCAAAAAAATATTTTGAACTTGAATGAAATCAAGAAACAGAGAAAATAGAATTTAAAAAAAATCTCAAAATTATTCACCGAAATATATTATTTAATTTTACACACTAAAGACTCTTGCTTTATATATGCCACTTAGTAGCTAAGAAACTAATTGACTAAGAAAATAGGTTATAACAGAATTTCTGTTGAAGAAAAAAAAGATTTCTACTATTGTTTATACATTAATAGAACTTATTTGTAAATGTATCTTAGCTAATAACTAGTGACTTTTGATACAAAGAAGAATAAATGACGAGCAGCAATTTGTTATCAAGAGCAAGCTAATTGTTGCTAATAAAATTTGTTATAAATAATATTCTAATGTATTAAGAAAGAGAAAGTACGAGAAGTTAATGGAATATTTACATAATATGTACAATGGAGGTTTATGGAATATCAGAGATATAACCATTAGTGTTACCTTTTCCCATCAGCTGAAGTTTTTGAGATGAATGGTATCATGACATGGTATTAAAGCGCTAGATTCGAAAGGTAAGAGTTCGATCCTTGGTGAACCCAAAATCAGTTTAATACTTGAATTGTCTCCCTAGCGGGATTCAAAAAAAAATTATAACATTTATGATTTTATTATAAATTCTTTATATTTTAAAAAATTATAATTTTTACCATTTAATAATCATATATTTTAATTATTATCCAAATCATTTGATTCAATTTTATCTATTTTTTATCTATAAATTTTAGTTGCCTTATTCTATTTCGTTAATTTTGTTACCCAACAAATTCTCCTTCACCCCTCAAAATTTCTCACTTCAAATATACTATAGGACATTATATAATTGACATGAGGAGAGAGAGATAAAAATAATTACTGCCCAAAATCAAATTGAAATAAATATTTTATATTGTGCATGCTATGATACTATTATTCTAAGACCATCTCCGGTAGGAAACTCATCATAATCCCTATTTATGACCCACCTGTCATAAAAAAGCAACTTCACATCAGGTTTTGCGTCATAAATAGTAAATAGAAACTCAAAACATCTATCTCTTCTCTATTAGGAGGAACTAACTTTAGTCCTTGTTGTGGTTCCACTTAATTAATTAATTAAAATACTTAAAATTAATATAATTGATTTTTTTAATAATATTATTTAAATTTATAAATTTAAAAATAATTCACTATTAAAAGATATTAATATTAAATAAATTCATATATAACAATAATACACAATATATAATTCAGAATTACATTTATTTATAAAATTACTTAATATAAAAAAAAACATAATTAAGTTTTACAAACATTGTAAAATTACCATATGTATTTAATTAAACTCTAATTAATTATTAAAATTATTAATAAATTAATTATAATTTAATTATTTAAATAATTAATATAAATTATTAATTAAATAAAAATATAATTATTTATTATAATTATTATTAATTTAATTATTATTTAATTATTTAATATAATTATTTAATTATTTTAAATTTTATATAATTATTTATTTTTATAATAATTTACTAAATGTTAAATTATTATTGATTAATTTGAATCCCTGCTTAGAGAGCTCACCTTGAGATCCGTGCATGAATTCGTTTCTTTTTCTCTCCAACGCTCCCCATCCCTCTTTTGTCAGAAACAGGGCCTCACGATCAATTCATTGGAGTTGCTCTAAGTACATGTCATTCTTGCATGATTTATACACGTCCAATCAAGAATCACAAAAAGAAAAATGCCTGAATATTAACAAGACACATATAATAGAAAAGTTTAGGACTAATAATTTTATTAAATTCTGACTAGCATGTAATTAATAAAAAAATAAATAATTTCACATTATTGAATAGAATTTCACACCATTAAAAATATTGTTGATAACTATTTAATAACTACAAATTATAAAAATTATTGCCCCTAACTCTTCTCTTTACTATATATTATGAAATAAATCAAATAATAGTTGCTTTATATTTCATGATGAAATATGATTATAAATCAACGAAAAAATAACATGTAATAAGCGTTACATTGTTTTTTAATTATTCAAAATTAAACTGGAGAAAAATTAAAATCCACCCCAAAAAATGATGGGAATATTAAGGTTGGAGTTGGAGGAGTTCTTCAAGGGTGAATGGTGTGAGAACAGATTTATCGGAAACCATTGGTTTTGCAGTAATCTATGATGCACAGATACGAGATACAATACGATATAAGATACGTAGACACACACACATATATATATATATATATATAAAGTATTTTTTAGATAAATCGTAATAATATTTTGATATTTTATTGATATTAAAATATAAATTATAATTTTTAATATCTTATTTTAATTATATTAAGTATTTAAAATATTTTTTGTTTTAATAAATAATAATATATACTATATCTAAATTTATTTTAAAAATATATGTTAAGAATAAGACTCACATGATGGTATTTAGGTGTGTCCTATCCGAAAAAAGAATTTTTTATTTTTTATTAAGACACGATTGTACACAGCAAACATGCGTATCGAACGAGTGTCGATGAGTGTAGTGTCCGCGGACACAAAAACTCAATGAAGTACTCATGCTTCATAAGCAATAATTGAATACGTGGCTTCTGTTGGATGAGCTCCATCCCAAAAGAATTTTTCTTCTGGATCTGAGAATGGCTTTTTTAATGGCATACACATCAAATTAAAGGTTGTTTCGCAACACTTGCTTCTCATATCACTAAAACCTACAAATTATCGTTGACCAATATGTTATTATATGTATAAAGCAGAATTCAAACTCTCTACATTTATTTAAACGGACAAATAAACTGATTATTCTACTAAATATTAACCCAAATTGATTTATTATATTTATAGTTATTAACATCATTTATACTCAATTATTTTTATTGACCATCTCATTAACATCATTCAAAATCTTTTGAATTCCATATGTAATAGTTATCAAATTGTAAATTTTTAAAGACATAACAAAGGGAAAAAAAATTACACCAATACTTTTTTCTTATTTTCGTCTTACATTTGAATTGATATTGAGTTCCATCATAAACATCTTATTTTATTGCATCCTACATTTCCTACCTGAAATTTTAACACACCACATTAATATGGATCAAACTTTAGGAAAATGAAAACGTATAGAGTTTAACTATATGTCCTAAAAGCACGAGATAATGTTACAAATAAAAAAAAATGTATAAAAATATATAAAGTTTAAAATTTTAATATATTTATTATTTATTTATTAAAATAAAAAATTTAAAAATTTGTATTAATAATAATCTTAATATTTGTCTTTTATAACATATAATAACTAAACCCTAAAAATAATAAATTTAATTTAATGAAAATTCAAAAGATGAATGTGATTTACCTGTAAAATTTAAAGGACTAATTTAAACATTTATTTGCAAATAAACATAATATCAATTTCTTCTTTTATAATGTTTATATAGTTCACCAACTTTTTTATTTTTTTATTTATATTGACAGAAAAAAACATTTAAATATAGAATTTTATTTATACGGCATTACTACTTAAAACTTTTTGCCATTAATTCATTCCTACTAATTACTTAATAAAAAATAAAAAAAAAGTTGAATAACATGAAAAAGCCAAAGACACTTTTAATTAGAAATTTATAATATTTCTTCTATGGTGGGCGTTGCGGTTTATACTCTTTTATAATACATTCATTTCTATTTACTCTCTTTTCAATATACCACTAACTCACAATGGCTTTAATTTGTTCCCACAAACTTGACCATGTAAACTTTGTTAACAAATAATTTTTTATTGCTATTACTCCACACAATTTATTAAACTACTCTTTTACTTTAGCAGATGACAACAATAAAAAAAATTTTATGATCCACAAATTCAACCTAATAAAATACATAAATCAAGAGCAAAATGAAAAATGAGAACAAGAAAGAAATTCAAATCATGGATTTGAAATGGAGAAAATTTTAATATTGCTCGAGCTCTTCTTTGGTCTATTCAAGTAAACCTTATTTTATAATGTATTTGCACATAGAAACACTTTTTTCAAACTCAGAATATTCAACACCTCTATTAACGAAATAAAATTAATTCTATGAAAAAAAAGTAAGAATAATATTGAAGTAAACAAAGGAACTCCTTCAAAGTCCATTTAAATTATAATTACTTACCTTGAGAAAAAGTGTATTACACGCATATTCTAGCACTGTACTCTCAAAGGAATCCTTCTTTGCAGTCATAGCACTACATTCTCATCTACCTTGAAATCAAGAATAAGGAGGATGCTCTCATAAAATTGTAGAAAACATTTTTTTTTTAAGATATTTTTTAATAATTAAAATTTAATACATATACTCATTTAAATTATATTATTTTTATCAAAATTATGTCAGAGAAATTAATTTGACTGAAAAATAGTGAATTAAATTTTGAATTTGTTTAAATTAATATTTTTTTATAAAAAATAACTACAATACTCCTATTATATAAAATGACTAAAATAATTTTATTATATATATTAATTTTGAGAATCCTAAATTCTAGTTATTTTCTTCTCTATCGTCGTTATAAAGTTAGAATTTAAAGTTTTCAATATATATATATAATAGAGATATTTTAGTTGTGTTTTATAATAGAGATATTATACTAATTTTTTATAAAAAATATTAATTTATACCGGTTTAAAATTTAATTTATTAATTTTTTATTAAACTAATTTGTCCGATCTAATTTTAATAAAAATAATATAATTTAATTGATTATATATGATAAATTTTAAATTTTAAAAAATATCTTTAAAAAAAATATTTTTGACATCTTTATCTAAGTGGATTCCCAAAAATAACAATAAATTTTTCCTAACTGCTTTCATGATAAAAAGTTGTACACTAAAAATATTTGAGGGACTAACCATATGAGATATTAAACCTGTAACCTAGGTCGTTTAAATGATGAAATTTGTATATGCTATATAAAATTAATTAAACATATCCTATAGCCAATGTATCATTTAGGGTTTAAGATTTACAATGTAGTAGCATAATTATCGAAAGAACCTACAATTTTATAATACCTTAAAAAAAAGGAACGAAAATAAATGCCGGTGAAGATGCAACCAAATAAAATTGACATTAAAAGTTACTAAGAACTAACATTCTGCGGTAAAAATAAAAAAATGAAATGAACCTCATTAACAAAGGATTTATTACTATATTAGTACTATTTAATTTTGTTGTTAGGTGAATGGGAGAGAAACACAACAGAGCTGGCCATTAGTAACTTCGGGTTCTCCTTTCTAATGGTCCTCAATAAACACTACAGAACAATTTAATGTTTACATTAAAAATTAATCTAAAAAGTGGTCAATTCATGGAAGAATAAAATCAACACCACATCAGGCAATAAAGAAAAGATAAAAAATTTTAAAAATATAAAGAACATATGTTAATTGCATCAACATTCTCAAAACCAAAGCTCTTTTACTCTGATTCAATCACAATTTGAAAAAATACAACAATTTTTGCTATATATATATATATAAAAGTTCAAAGTCTTACATAGTAATATTAGATGAAACACTCATATAGAAGAGAAGCTTAATTTATTGAAATCTAATATCACAGCAAACACGCCTCGAATTCCTTTCCGATTCTTGAGCAAAATCTGTTCATATTCTTAGATCTATAAATATACCTACCAAAAAAATTGACACCACTATCTGCAAAAATATAGCGAGATTACTTTATAGTGTATTAAAATGAAACATTGGCATAAGTAGAAGAGGGAAAAAACAGCATGTAGATTAAGCATTTTCTCTTCTCTACTCTATTTTCAGCATGAAAATCCAAACGGTTTTGTTGAAGTTCCATAACAACAGCATGAGAACGGTCTAAACCAAATATATGTGCAACTAAAAAAAATGAAAGACAAAGAGTAAGGCTTAGAAATGATTCCACAATGGCACCAAAAATTCTAACTAAAGGAAGGTACTTTACTAAAAAACAATCTTCAACATATAAATGAATGACAATATCACACTCAACATTGAATTTGCAGTATTCAGTATTCAAGTGCACAAATGACACTCCATCTATTCATAAAAACAATCATAGAAAAAAGAAAAAAAAACTTAAAAAAAAAATAGAAAAGACTTGAAACTAAACAAATGGATCCATTCACTTCTCCTCCTTTTTCCCCATTAAAATTAGCACTAAATCATTGCATCACATATTTATCATACATGAAAGACTAACCTATGTAATAAATCAAGAAAGAATGTTCAAAATAGAGCCTTCCCAATCCACCTAAACCATGAAAAAAAAAACAAAAATCAAAAGAGGTAGTACAAAATTGTTAAAAAATGGCTAAAAAGCATTCACTTACCAGCATAAATTTTCTCCAGAGTATTCATTTTGCACTTATCTTGTTCTCATCCTCCACTGACTTCTCCTTTCTCTTATCTTTTCTAAACCAACACTCTCTATGCTCCAAAGATCAAAGCTTCCAATTGCACGAAATACTCGGAGTTAGAAACAAAGAACCAAAAAAATTTTCTAATAAAAAAGTACAAAAAACTATAAATAATGTTGCAGTTTATTCCCTCAGTCAAAGAGTAGTAAAGATGGAGCGAGGATGAATCATAGTATATAATTGATCTAATATATGATTTAGTTAATCAGAAAATCAAAGCATTGAGCAAGAATTGATCAAATAAAATACTGACATGGAAGAGTTGAAATGAATCTATGAGATGGGACTTGATGTGTCGTCAAACATGTAGTATACATTCTTATCCCCTCTTCCCTTCTCTCTCCATCTAGCCTCCTTATCTGTCACCGCCACCTCTGTCGCCACCCTCTTCTCCTTCTTCTGTCGTATTTCTTTTCTTTACCCTCAGATTTTCTTCTTCTTCTCTGCAACATTCTGTCTTTCTTTCTCTCTTCCCCTATCTCCATCCTTCTCTCTCCCTCGCACCTCACACCTCACACCTCACACCTGAACCATAAACCTCTATTTTAAATTTGAATTTTAGCAAAAATCCCACCCAATGCTTTTCTTACTCAAGGTCTCAACTCTCACGGAAACTTTGGTTTTTTTTACTAAAAATGGGCAAAAGAAAAATAGGTTCCTAACCTTTTAAAACGCGGACATTTTTGTCCCTCAAAATTGGAAAATACATTTCAATCTCTCATTATGTAAATTCCCTGACAATTAAGTCCTTTCGTGAAATTGGTGCTCGAAACGGTAATGGAGATTGCTGAGGTAGAGAGATAGAAAGTGATGTGTCTGTTATAATTGCTGAACTGGATGGAAAACAAATTGTTAGAAGACAAATTGGTCCTTAATGACCAAAACGACGCGGCATGCATTCCCACTTTCATGCCTATCATCCCAAACCTCCTCCTCTTCTTCTTCCATGGCAGTTTCATCGCACCCTTTCTTCCTCTCTCGCGTCCTACACCATCACCCTCCTCCCCGGCGACGGCATCGGCCCCGAAGTCATTTCCTTCACAAAAGACGTTCTTGTCCTCACCGGCTCCTTCGAAGGTATCCTCCCCATTTCCCTTTTCCCCACTTCATCCGCTCTTTCACTCTTCAAAATCCCACAATTTTCCTAATTTTCCCCCCTTATTGCATCAGGGATCACATACGAGTTCCGAGAGATGCTTCTAGGAGGCACTGCATTGGACGCCACCGGAGTCCCCATGCCCGACGAGACCCTTGCTGTTTCGAAGCAATCCGATGCTGTTCTTCTTGGTGCCATTGGAGGCTATAAATGGGATAAAAACGAGAAACATCTGAAGTCAGAGACTGGGTTGCTTCAGCTCCGGCCTGGCCTTCAAGTTTTTGCAAATCTCAGACCAGCCACTGTCTTCCCACAGGTACTAATCAGCTCTTGCTGCTTCTTCTCACATGGAAATAATCTGCATGCCTTTTTATTTGTGCTGGTTATCCTCTAGTTAGTGGATGCTTCAACCCTTAAGAAAGAGGTTGCTGAAGGTGTTGATCTTATGGTTGTGAGGGAACCCACTGGCGGTCAGTCCTCCTTCGGTTCCCCGCTCATTATACTGAATTTCTAGTTGCTGTCCCTGATTCATAGGGTTAAATCTTCTTGTCCGTGCTCTCTGCTTATTCAGGGGTATATATTTTGGAAAACCCAGGGGCTTTCGGACCAATGAAAATGGCCAAGTATCTTACTAATTGGAAAATGCTTCTCTATATGAATTATAACTTGCTTGTGATTTGTGAGTGAAATATAAACAAAAGCTATGGTTGCAATAGAATTCGTCAAGGTTGTTGACCTTGGTTGAATACTTAAGTGGAAGAGAATTCATGTGCACTATTTGATTACAGATTTTATTATTATACAATGATTCAGAATAGTCGATTGAGCCAACACATGTGAAAAATATATCCAATGATTCAGAACTTTCACAATTGTTTGATGTGAGATTATGTTGGAGGGGTTTCTTTCATAAAGAAGGATGGAAAAAAGATTGTGTGGGAGGGACATCTAAGTTAATGTGTTGCTTACGGTTTTCATTTTTTTTTTCTTGGTTTCTCTGCCATGGAAGAAGAAGAGGAGGTCTGGGACTATGGACATGAAAGTGGGGGATGCATCTGGTGTCGTTTTGGTCACTAATTTGTCTTTTAACAATTTGTTTCACATCCATTTTAACAACAGTAACAGACACATCACTCTCCACCTCTCCACCTCAACAATCTCCGTTACCATTTCGAGCATCAATTCCACCGAAATACTTAATTGTCACGGAATTTATATAGTAAGGGATCGAAATGTATTTTTCAATTTTGAAGGACGAAAATGTCCGCATTTTAATGTCAAAAACCTATTTGTCTTTTACCCTTTATCTTATTTTATTTTTTCCTATCACGTGTCGCTCAATGAAAGCAAACACTTGTCGAGTAACCAACCCACTACTATTCTCCTATTATATATTAAATATTAATAGAATATATATATATATATATATATATATATATATATATATATATATATATATATATAAAAGGTTTTAATCTATGGGCCAATGTATATATATATAATATAATATAATTTTTAATATACACATAAAATTTAGTATAATTACATATACTGATATAACATATATCAAATAAATCTCAAATGATTAAACCGAACTGAAATTACTGAATCTGTTTCCCACTTAAAACTGTTTATAGGCTCAGATCTGTTGTGATTCCATATATCTACTTGGGCACCAGCTGTGGCAAAAAGTTCACCATCCCACCGGTGATCAACAGCCAAAAATGCATACTTCCCAACATGAACACTTGCTGGCTCTACAAAATTCTTAGTTGAGTGACCCAACTCCATAAGATTATCAACAGAAGTATTCCAAAGTTAACAGTGCAATCAGTACCACATGACACAAGCATGCGCCCATCTGTTGATACAGTCAAGTCTCTGACAGCACCTTGATGACCTGACAAACTGTGCGCCTGGAAGCTATACCCCAGAGACGAATATCTCCATCCATTGCACCAGAGAATATCCATTTCAATTGTGTAGGATTCTTGGCCATACAGGAAACCCCATCTATATGCCCATCCATTGCACCTATAAACGGTCTTGCAAAAATCTTGTCCAACTTGACAGCATTGAGAGCACGGACATACTCAACAGCTTTCTCTTGAGTACGAAGGTTGGGATCGTAGTTGCGGAATACCCTCTCAAGGTCTTGGCTTCGTTCCCGGGTGAATTCATCAGTAGAACGAGATATAACTTTGACCTTCATTCTTCTGCAATCTGTCTAATCTAATAAAGCAGCTAAAACAATAACATGAACAGCACTCACTCTATCTATGTTCCCCAGCGAGCTGAAGAAGCAGAGACAGAAACCACGGCGGCCACGGCGAATGCGATTGAGAAACAGAGCAGACGGTGGCAAGGGTGGAGTCTGCTGCTCATAAAATTGTGAAAAAATAGGAAAAGAAAAAAAAAAAAATTTTTTATTGATTATTGAATTATATTGTAAATTAAGAAGGTAAAACATTGACTCATGAAAGATAAAAATAAATAAAAATAAGATAAAATAAAAAGATAATAAAAAGATAAAATAATAAATACTAAAATTGTAACTGAAATTATGTATTTTATTAGGTTAAATTTGTGGAACACAAAATTTTTTTATTATTGTTATGTTTTATTATTGTTATGTGCTAAGGTAGAAGATTAATTTAATACAATTCATATAATAACCATGAAAAAAAAAAAGACATAAGCCACCTTCTTTTACTCATGTTATACACTCCTTGATTTATTCGTTAGGTCTAAACCAAGTAACATTAATTAGCCTCACCCATAACCTCACCCGGAACCTAGAAATATATTGACCATATAAAAGTATGTGTGTTACTGTTTCAGCACATTGACAATATAACATTAGCAGCACAAAAAAACATTTTGAACTTAAATGAAATCAAGAAATAAGAGAGAAAATAGAATTTTAGAAGAAGATCTCAAAATTATTCACTGAAATATTTTATAAAATTAGAATTTTAGAAGATCTCAGAACTATTCAATAAAATGTATTATCTAATCAGAATTTTACACACTAAAAAAGATTTTGTTTTATATACATCACATAGTAGTTAAGAAATTAATTGACTAAAAAAGTTTGTTATAACAGAATTTCTGTTAAAAAAAAAACTGATTTCTACTATTATTGCTTCTTATCTTATCATTAATAAAACTTGTTTGTAAATATATCTTAGCTAATAACGAGTGATTTTGATATAAGGA
The DNA here is from genome assembly GCF_003086295.3 of Arachis hypogaea. Taxonomy (NCBI): domain Eukaryota; kingdom Viridiplantae; phylum Streptophyta; class Magnoliopsida; order Fabales; family Fabaceae; genus Arachis; species Arachis hypogaea. The sequence continues at coordinate 110,945,679 of NC_092045.1, read as the reverse complement.
AGAATGGTCAGATGAGTAGCAATTTGTTATCAAGAGAAACATAGTTGTTGCTAATAAAATTTGTTATAAATAATATTCTAATGTATTAAGAAATTATAGTGGACAAAAATAAAAGAAAAAATGAGTAAAGATTTCATAAAAAGAGTTTATTATAGATTTTTTATATTTTAAAAAATTATAATTTTTATCATTTAAATGTATATTTTAATTATTATTATCCAAATCATTTGATTCAGTTTTATCCATTTTTTATCTATAAATTTTAGTTGCCTTATTCTATTTTGTTAATTTTGTTACCCAACGAATTCTACACCTCTCTGCAAATTTCTCACTTCAAGTATACTACATTATATAATTGATATGAGGAGAGAGACATGAAAATAATTACCGCCCAAAATCAAATTGAAATAAATATTTTATATTGTGCATGCTATTATCCTAAGTATATGTCATTCCTACATGATTTATACACATCCAATTAAGGATCACAAAAAGAAAGATGCCTGAATATTAATTAACAAGACACATTTGCTATATATTATGAAATAAATCAAATAATAGTTGCTTTATATTTCACGATGAAATATGATTATAAATCAACAAAAAAATAATATGTAATAAGCGTTACATTGTTTTTTAATTATTCAAATTTAAACTAGAGAAAAATTAAAATCCACCCCAAAAATGATGGGAATATTACAGTTAGAGTTGGAGGAGTTCTTGAAGGGTGAATGGTGTGAGAACAGATTTATCAGAAACCATTCGCTTTGCAATAATTGAATATGTGGCTTCTGTTGGATGAGCTCCATCCCAAAAGAATTTTTCTTGTGGATCTGAGCATGGCGTTTTTAATGGCATACACATCAAATTAAACGATGTTTCACAACATTGGTTTCTCACGTCACTAAAACCTGCAAAATTAAATACACAAATCAAAAAATAATCCGTTGCGGATCTAAACTCTATTTAAGAGTTTATCGTTGATCAATATGTTAATATATGTACAAGGTAGGATTCAAACTCCACACTTACTTAAGTGGACAATTAAGTTTATTATTCTACTAAGTACTAACCCAAATTGGTTTATTATATTTACAGTTATTAACATCATTTATATTCAAATTATTTTTATTGACCATCTCATTAACATCATTCAAAATCATTTGAATTCTATGTGTAATAGTTATCAAATTGTAAATTTTTAAAGACATAACAAAGGGAAAAAAAATACACCAATACTTTTTTCTTATTTTCGTCTTACATTTGAATTGATAGTAGTCAATTATTAATTTTTTTACTAAAAATATTGGCAGCTAAGATTCTCTAAAATAATAATGCTAAAAGTCAATTACATGTTCACTATAAAAAATTAGGTAGAAACGTACATGAAGTTGTTTTCGTTTAAAGTACATAGTTAAAAATCATTTAATAAATTTGATTAAATTGTCATATAATAATTTTTAATTATTAATTTTACATAAAAATACTTATATGTAAATTTTTATTAAAAAATTATTAGTATGAAAAAGTTTAACATTTATTTTAAATATTAATAATAAAATTAAATCAATTAAATGATAAAATATTTTTAAAACTTTTAAAAAATTTTAGAAAAGAAAGCATATTCTTCCAGTTCAAAATTAGAGGCTTGTTATCAAAACAAGAATATATAAACATGATTAAATAATAGTTGTTGTTCCTAATAACTTTTATATATAGATATCTAATGCAACCTCAAAGTCTCAAGGAAAAATTGATATAAACTATTAAAATAGTACTCAAAATTTTACGCTAACAAAAATAATCTTAAATATAATTTTTAAAAATTATTTTTGCTTATAATATAAATTTTTGAACATCATTTTAGTCATTTATTTTTTGCACAGATAATCTCATAAATTTATTATAAAAGAAAAAAATTAAATGCAACCTGTTACAATATCAATAAAGACAAGATAACAAACTTGAAAATTCATGCAGAAAAATCAAAAAAAAAAAAGAAAAGAAAAGGTTTACCATATTTGGTTGGATTTAAGATGATTTCAGTGGCGGTGGCATAAATATTACCCTGAACGAAGACGGCTCCGGTAAGGGTGGAAGAGAGACGTTGAAGCATTGAAGGAAGCCTTTTGTTAAAATGTTGAACCAATGCGTTTATTTCATCAACACATGCACCTTTGTGGGGACATGTCTTTAAGTACATTGGGGTGCACCCTAAGGGGCATAGATCGTTCAATATTATCTTCCTAGCTCCCAACTTGTATAGTTGCTGTTACAATTAGATTCATGCGTTTAGATCATTTTTTAAATAATAAATTTAAAAATTAATTACTTTTATTAATATAATAATATACGATTAAATATTTATTTATACAAATTAGTTTTTGTGATAAAATTATTAAATCAGAAATACTAATTGAATAAGTTATTTTTATAATTAAATTTAATTAATTTTTTTTATATTTTTTCTTTTTTCTTCAACTAATTATTATATGTTAAAAAATTATTGAACTAATTTGATTAAACTTAATTATTAAAATAAATTGATATATAATATTACCGTGAATAAATTATAATTACCTATCATAAAAATTATTTGCATTAAATGATGTAAAATGAACATCTATGCACCTATAATCTAGCAACTTATATTTATGGATATTTTAAAATTTTATATTATTACTACTTTTTTCAAAAATTTAAACTAATAAGAAGAAAAATATAAATGGTTATTTTTATCATGCTTTTATAAATAAGAATTTTTTTTGTATAATTTTTTTGGTTAAAGATATATTCTTTTTTATTTAATAAAGATCAAATTCTAAATTTTTCTGTCATACAAATTTTGACATTACGTCATAATATTACTTTTTTTTTTAATTTAAATTGATAAAAAGAAGCATACGAATAATTAGTTCTGTGACAAAAATGACAAGAAGTGTGATTGGTGACTACAATGATGAGATGACATACCTGCAATTGTTTTTCAAGGGTGTTAATGAGAAGGTCAGCAAAGGGTTCGGGTGCGTAAACAGTGGATGTGGGACTTACGCCAGTAAAAGCTCCAAGATAGTTGATGAGGTAGTCATTGTTGCCTATTGACAATAAATATATAGCTTTTGATAGATGCTCAGATATCTGACTTTGGGTCATATGTATGGGCAAATCCCTTGTAATTGTCATCTGAAAATTGGCAAGTTGTTCGTCCAAAGGAAGCACCACTCCCTACCAAAAAAAAAAAATTCTATGATATAATATTTTGACAATGGTGTTCATTAACAATGAATCAAGATCAAAGGAAAGTTTAAGAAAGTAGTCGAATAAGTAGGTTTCTGAAAAATTTGAAATGATTTATAAGCTTAGAAAAAAATGTGATGTCGGTAGAAAATAATTTTATATGTACATTCAATCATGTATCATTATGTTTGTTAGAAAGATAGGAGAGAACGATAAAAAAAAAGTTTGAATATATTCAAGTTATGTGAAATGATACAATATAAAAAGGTATTTATAAGTGTTAAGAGATATAATATTTTATAATAAATATCTATGTGTGTTAAATAATTCTAATGAATGCTAATTGATTCTAATATATTCTAATAACATCCCTCTCAAATTGCTGCAACAGAAGCACAAACGAAACTATCACAAGAAAGCGCAGATAAAACTGTTACAACAAAAGTACAGACGAAACTATCGCAAGAAAAATGCAGACGAAACTGCCAAAAGGATAATAAACTAGCGAAAAGGTGGAAAATTGTAAAGAGATGATAAAATGTCAAAGGATGACAAACTATCGAAGAGTGACGAAAAATATATTGTTTTTTCACGAGAATAGGTAAGCAGCGGATGATAGTGATGTTTGATTCATTAGAATCAAAAAGACACAAGACAGAAAAGATAGGCTAATTGGTGAGGTGAAAAGGCATCAAAAGAGTAACAAAAGGCAAGAAAAAAATGACAAAGAGGAAAAATGTAAAAATACAGTAAAATGACAAGAAAAACAACATATCCTCTTCAAGAAAGATACCATGACTCTGATATCATATTAGAGGATAAGAGAGAGTAATAAAAAAATTTGTGTGTATTCAAATTGTATAAAATGATACAATATAAAAAAATATTTATAAGTACTAAGAGATATAATATCCTATTAATAAATATTCATATATATTAAATAATTTTAATGAATACTAATTGATTTTAATATAGGTAAATGCTATGGTGCCTATGATATTGTGCCTAACTTACTAAAAAAGTCAAATAAATAATATTTAATAAATTTAAAATATTTTGTTTTTATTTTATATATTTTTTTTTACTTATAAAAATAAATTAGCAATTTAGACACCATATAATAAAAGGCACCATAAAATTCACCTTTAATATATTCTAACAATGTTAATCAAAATAATTATTTTTTACATTAACTATTAACTGTCTAAATAATTATTTAAAAAAATAAATATGATTGATCATTATAAAAAATATTTTACATTGTCAATACATCAAAAATAAAATCATAATAAAATACCGAGGTTTTAAATAATTACAGCAACAGCATTATAAATCTCTAGTTAAATAACTGTAACGTACACAACTATCTCATCATCATTTCAAAATGTATAACTATAATGTTGTAATTCTTTAGAGACTTTTTTTTTCTACAAAGACTTATAAAACTTCTACAAAATATTTTCAAAAACTTGTTTAGATTTTGTTTCTTAATTTATAATTTATAAGTTTATCACAAAATTTTCAGGATCTATTTGTCTTATTACTCAAATTAAAACAACCACAAAGAATCATTCAAGAATCAATAATACTTCGGAAATCAAATCCAAATTCAAGAAAAATATGAAAAAAATATTCAGAATTTATACCAGAGGAAAAAAATAAAAAATGAAATATATATATATATATATATATATATATATATATATATATATATATATATATATATATATATAAAGGAAAATCAAGGTCTAGCAATTTATTAGTACTTACAACTTGTGATCCAGTATATTCAACAATTCCAGCAGCACCAGATGCATAATTAATTCCGGTTAATGAAGATGGCCCTTCTTTGCTCAAGTATGGTGGAGGATATGGCAATCCCATATATTCAGCTGATCACCAAAACAAAAACACTAATTAGTAATTAGCTTATTAGGAAAAAAAATTATTCTAGATATTTTCTAATTCAGTAATATTAAGAAAATAATAATTTAAAATTATCTTATTTAATTTAATATCTATAATTTTATGCATATAATATCTAAAATTATATATTTATTACATCTAATATTATTGTGAATTTATTTTAGAAATTATTAATGAATATAAAATAGGATAAATTATATTTTTTGTTCTTGAAATTTGGTAAAAATTTTAAAAATATTTTTAATTTTATTTTATTTTAATTTTGTCTCAAAAAATTTTAATTTTCATCAAATATATCTTGACAACTAAATTTTCAAAAAAAATAAGACCAATCTAACAATAATATATGAAAATTATACTTAATTTATTTTTATGTGTTAAAAATTATTCTTATGAAATTGTTATTGAATTGATCCTAAATTTTTTAAAAAATTAACAGTTAGTAGTATATTTGATACAAATAAAAAAATTTTAAGACAAAATTAAAACAAAATAAAACTTAACAGTCAATTGTTATCGCAGGACAATATTATTTTTTGATATATTAGTATTCTCCTGTACATTGAATACTTTTTTTTAATTATTCTATCATCTATTTTGATATTGTTAAACACACAAATAGTAGCGAGGAAGAGTATATATGAAAATTCTCTCAAAAGAAAATGATATTTATTATTATTGTCAGAAAAAAACACTTAAAGATATATCGAAATTAAAATAAAAAGAATCATGCAACAAAAATGGGGCAAATGTACAACAACAATAATAGTACAAACAAAAACAATTAATTAATGTGATAAGGGAAAAAAGAAAACCTAAAAAGTCGACAAGGTTTTTTCCATTAGAAAATCTTCCAGTGGGGCCCGCAAAGAAATTAGAACCATAAGGATAGTAATTTGATTTTGCTACATCAGGGATCCAATTGTTGTTACCATTATCAACCAATGAGTCACCAAACACATACAATGCAGGTGCAAGGGGTTGTGTACAATAGATTGTGGCGAAAAGATTTGAGATCAAAACAAACAACAAAGCAAACATAGTGTTTGATTTCATCATCTTTTCCATTTTCTTGTCTCCCCTCCTTCCAACAATTAAGAATAGGGTGACAGGAAAATGAAAAGTAAAAAAAAAAATTTTAAAATTAAAAAGTAAAAGACTAAGAACTTAAATTTGTTTTGCAATTGGATTAATAATTCTCAGAAAGTTTGTAGAATTTATAGTAACAAAATATGCGCATTTTATGGCCTTCATGACAAGTACTATGAATAAATTAACTATGATGAGTAACGGATATTTCGAGTTTTATCTTTTTAGGTGTGTTTTGACTTTTGAACCAAAAAATAAATGGATAGATGAAGGTCGCAAATTACAACTGTGTGTCTTCCTATGTTTGAGAAATGCTCACTCAATAGCAAATATTTAATGTTTTTATTTATAGAAAAAAAAATTGTTCTCCATAAAAATTAATAATAGGTTAACACTTGTCAGGAGATTACTTTTTAGAAACATATTCTACACATGATGAATTACTTCCATCCATAGGCGGAGCTAAGTACAAGAAAAGGAGACAATGACCTTTAATTTTAATTTTTTACATATAAATTATATGTAAGTTTTAATTTAGTCTTTTTTTTTAATTTTATTTTAATTTTATTTTATTATATAAATATTTTTTATTTTCCTCTAATACTTCATCTAGTTCTGCCCTGCTTCATCTAATACTTCATCAGTCTTCCATAAAATATGTGAAGAGAATCTTATATAGAAATTGATTAGAAACATCCCAAGAATGTATTTGATTCAAGTTTTAAGAGAGATTATTTCTATTAAGAGTATACTTTACAATGACTATTAACAAAAATTAGAACGAGTTAGTCACTATCATCTCTTAGTTTTTATATATTTGTCAAAATTAGTATTTATTTATGGATAATTTTATGTTATTTTGTTAAGAATAAGAATTACAATACTTTAAATTTTGAAGATTCTAATTTTAAATGGAATTCTGTAATTCAAAGTCGTGAATAATAAATGTTGTAAAACCCGGTTAATTAACGGCTAATTAACCCATAAATGAGAATTTATTCTAGAAAGCTCAAAATGTGATTTTTGTGGCTAAATATGATAGAGGAGATTGAGACGAGAATTTTGGTACCAATTTTATAGAATTCGGACCAAGATTGGACCGAACGGGCCAAACCGGGCCAATTGGACCCAAAGTGGGCCCTTGGCCCAACTAAACTAAACCAAAACCCTAGTTTTCAGCACTCTCTCTCCTCACAACACACTCAAACACGCTGAAATTAGAGGGAAAGGGAGGAAGAACACTCTCTCAAGTTCTCTCCCTTGGTTGATCTTCAAACCACCATAACTTTTGATCTAGAGCTCCGATTGCCGCTCCGTTTGCGGCCACGCGTTCACCGCGGAGAGCTCTACAAAACCCATACAACCAATCTTGAGGTAAGCCACGTGTTGCTGTTCGAAATCTCAGCCCTTATTTTCGAGTTTCATGGGTGAAATGTTGAGATTTTGGGTTCTTTGATGTTATAGGACCCAACTCTCTTGAAGGAGAAGGTTAATCTTGTCTCCTTGGACCTTGGGTGTGGTAAGATTCTCAACCCTAGTGTGATTTGTGATTTTTATGATGTTTGGGTTTTGAGATGTTGTGTGTGGGTATGATGATTGTGGCTTAGGTTGTGTATATGTGAATATTGGAGCTTGATTGGTGATTTTGAAAAGCTTGGAGATGGTTTGGTGGTGAAAAATCTGTTCTTGGAGGTGTTGAGGCCTTGAGAGCTTGTGGATAAGTGATTTGGAAGTGCTCCGGTGGAGCTTGGGAAAATCGGCTAAGGTATGGTTTCGGTTTCCCGTATCTAATATGTAATGTGGTAGGAAATACTTAGGCTAGAGGCCCTAAGATAGGCATTGAATGGTTGATGTTGTTGAATGATTGAGATATATGATGTGGTCATATATGTGATGATGATTATTGATGCCTTGGTGGTATGATGTATGAGAAATATGCATGTTATGATATATGCTTGATGATTGGTTATGGTTGAATTGTGGGTTGAACCATGTTGATGGTGAGTATGATATTGATTGTGTACAATGATGATTTATTGGAATTGGTGTTGTTGGATTTGGCATGAGGAATAGTATATGATATGTCAATATGTTTGAGTTTGAGCCACTTGGGTGAAGTGGGTTAAAATGATGAGATAGTGATTTTGTAATTTGTGGTAAAGTGTCAATGTGTGAGTTGAGGAGGCTTGATGTTGAAATTGATGTATTTTGATTGATTTCAAGAAAAAGGGATGAAAATGGCATGTTTTGATTGACTTAGAAAAGAGTTGGAAATGGCTTGTTTTGAAAATGGCACTTTGTGGTTTTTATGAAAAACATGGTTTTTGGGCATACTTTGGTGGGACATAACTTTGACTACGGATCTCTGTTTTGTGCCAAATCTATTTAGAAGTGAAATTGGATCCGGGATGTCCATGCCGTTCGAAGAACGGGTGAAAAACGATTTAAAATGAGAAAGTTATGTCCGTTGGAAGATTGGGGTTTAAATTGGTGAATTCTGCAGCTTTTAACTTAGAAAATTTTTAGCAGAATGACCCCTTGCGCGTGGGCGCACTTGGCGCGTGCGCGCCGTTCTTCCCGGAAATGCCATCCACGCGTGCGCGTGATGTGCGCGGGCGCGCCGATGGTGCTGCACCCAATACCCAGCCATTTTCCAGAGAGTTATGCCAGAACTGTGCTAGTATTGTGCCTGGGGCACGAGAACACCCACGCGTACGCGTCGTTGACGCGTGCGCGTCGATTGGCAAAGTTTTAATCCACGCGTTAGCGTGCATGACGCTTGCGCGTCGATGAGTTTTTGAGGCCATCCACGCATGCGCGTGGAGTGCGCGTACGCGCGGACCTGTTTTCATCCCAAGGTTGATTTTTGAGTTTTAAAAGCCAAATTTCATACTTCTAAGCCTCCGATCTCACCACTTATATCTTAAATCATTATGATATGCCTAGCCATGAGAGAAGGAGCTAGTGGATGTAGTAACTTGCGAGTAAAGCAAGGGAAAATGAATAATCAATGAGGATCATTGATGATTATGTGAGATGTGGAGGATGGTGGTGGAAGTGCTTGTTATGCCATTGGCCGAAGGGCCGTAATTGTTTATGAATTGGCTGGTTCTGGATTGAACCGTGAGCCGGGATAGCTGTGTATGCTATGGATATTGGCTGGTTCTGGATTGAACAGTGAGCCGGGATAGCTGTGTATGCTATGGATATTGGCTGGTTATGGATTTAACCGTGAGCCGGATGGCTGATATGGATGTTGATCCATGGATGAGAATTCATGCATGTTTATGCTGAATTATTGATAATTGTGATTTGCACTTCCACTATCTGAGATACGAGTTTCCCTGGGTAGTAGCAGTGGCTAGCCACCACGTGCTCCAGGTTGAGACTTGATACTCTGTTGACCCTATGTCGTAAGTGTGGTCGGGCACTGTGAAAGACCCGGATGAGCTCGCCCCCGTAAATATTCACCAGTGAGGGTGATGGATATAGATCATGATTATGATCAAGTTTATGATGAGTATAACTCGAGTTGGGGATGTATGACAGAGGGACAGTCCAATGGTTAGCTACTAGGACTTGTCGGGTTGGCTCTATAACCGACAGATGATATCATCAGCCACTAGGGACAGGCATTCATCATATGCATATTATGTGAATTGTTTGAGATTGCCTATTTGATTGCATATTACTTGCTATTTGTCTAAATGCCTTACTTGTTCCTAATTGTATATTTCTTGTCTGATATAACTGTGTTTGCTTTATTATACTCCTGCTGGTGGTTGGGAGGATTGAAGGAATTGGAAAGGGAAGTATTAGTTAGACTGAAGAATCTTTAGTCAGATGCCCTTTATGGTTTAGCTTGTTTATAAGTGTTGATATTATCTGGAGGAAGTTCTAGGATTGCCTTTGGCTTTCCTCCATTATTATGTATTATATATGTGGAAGCTGTTACCATGCTGGGGACCTCTGGTTCTCACCCATGCGGATTTTGTGGTTTTCAGATGCAGGACGTGAGGTTTCTCGCTGAGGCATGCTGGAGACTTCTAGATTTGCGAAGATCCTTTGTTCTCGGGGCTATGTTTTGGTTTATATGTTTTGCTTAGATACTTTTATCTCCATTAAATAATACAAACTGTGATGACTCCTCTTATGGGAGATTTTGGAGAATAGGTTTTATGTATTTGTGTCCCTTTGGGTTTCCTTTGGGGTTTTCCTTATTTTATCATATGTATATATTGTTATGCTCGGACCGGTTATCTTCGCAGCCGGATTTTGAGTCTTGATATTCCTGTTTTTGACTCTCCTTTGTATATATATAATCACGCGTTGGTTATCCTTGTTCGTTACGTTATCGATCGGAGTGTTGCGCTTTCGAGTTGCGGTTTTTGTTTACCCCTTTTTCTACAAAGGCTCCTAGTTATAATCAATCATTCATACTACTATACGTACTAAATTTTTATTTTAGAGGTCGTAATACCTTGCCATCTCTGAATTATGACTTAAGCATAAGACTCTGTATGGTAGGGTGTTACAAATGTCTTGCTCAAAATAAATAAGATTTTGATAATATTTATGTACTTAACATATATTTTAATTTCATTATGCTAATGTGCTATGATTTACAGTTTTGTGAAATTATTCATTGTAGATCTAACTAACTACCTATCTATAATTCAAATTTTAGACTTGAATAAGGAAATTTTCTGATTAATTAAGTTGGTGAAACATATTAGGTTGTGAATTAACTTTCAAAACCCTTTGTATAAAGTTTAGAGCAAAGTTGAAATGCTAAAAAACTTGTGCATGCTCTTATTATTTCAAGTGTTTTTGTGATGGTCCAATGATATAAATTCTTACTTCAAACTTCATGGTTTTATTTTTCATGGCGATATCAAAGGGATAGAATCACAAATCCTATAATATCTATGTATGCTTCTCCTTATTTTATGTCGAATATATAATGAACAATCTAAAAAAATTAAAATATATATATATATACATACATATATATATATATATATATATATATATATATATATATATATATATATATATATATATATATATATATATATAACAACAACAACAACAAAGCCTTGTCCCACTAAGTGGGGTCGGCTACATGAATCAAACAACGCCATTGTGCTCTGTCATGTATCATGTCTACAGAGAGACCGTTTACATGTAGATCTCGTTTGACCACCTCATGGATGGTCTTCTTAGGTCTTCCTCTGCCTTTCGCCCTTTGTCCATCTTCCATCTCATCCACCCTCCTGACTGGATGTTCTGTCGGTCTTCTTCTCACATGTCCAAACCACCTGAGACGCGATTCAACCATCTTTTCCACAATAGGTGCTACTCCAACTCTCTCCCTTATATCTTCATTCCTTATTTTATCCAATCGCGTATGACCACTCATCCATCTCAACATCTTCATCTCTGCCACACTCAGCTTATGTTCGTGCTCCCCTTTAGCCGCCCAACACTCCGTACCATACAGCATAGCCGGTCTTATAGCGGTGCGATAGAATTTACCTTTAAGTTTTAAAGGCACTTTTTTGTCGCATATAAAATCAGATGCACTCCGCCATTTTGACCAACCTGCTTGGATCCTATGATTTACATCATGTTCAATCTCTCCATTATCCTGTATGATGCACCCAAGATACTTAAAACTTTTAACTTTTCGTAGGGTGTTCTCTCCAATTTTCACCTCTATATTGGAGTTTTCCCTTCTCAGACTGAACTTACATTCCATATATTCCGTCTTGCTACGGCTTATGCGCAGACCATACACTTCTAGAGCTTCTCTCCATAACTCCAACTTCTTATTTAGGTCTTCCCTTGACTCTCCCATAAGGACGATATCATCGGCAAAAAGCATGCACCATGGCACAGGCTCTTGGATGTGCTCTGTGAGTACTTCTAAGACTAATGTGAAAAGGTATGGACTTAAGGATGATCCCTGGTGTAATCCTATACCAATAGGGAATTCCTCTGTCACACCACCTTGAGTCTTCACACTAGTTGTGGCCCATCATACATGTCTTTAATTGCCCGAATATATGCGATCCTTACTCTCCTCTTTTCTAAAACCTTCCATAAGACCTCCCTTGGTACCCTATCATACGCTTTTTCCAAATCAATAAACACCATGTGTAGATCCCTTTTATTACTACGATATCTCTCCATCATCCTTCTTAATAGGTATATCGCTTCAGTGGTAGATCTGCCTGGCATAAATCCAAATTGGTTCTCTGTTACTTGTGTCTCTTTTCTCAACCTCCGTTCTATCACCCTTTCCCATAACTTCATAGTATGACTCATAAGCTTAATCCCTCTATAATTTCCGCAACTTTGTATATCCCCTTTATTCTTGTAGATAGGTACCAAGGTGCTCTTTCTCCACTCATCAGGCATCTTCTTTGACCTTAAAATCTCATTAAAAAGCTTGGTTAACCAGTTGATGCCTTTTCCTCCAAGACCCTTCCAAACCTCAATCAGGATATTATCAGGTCCTACTGCCCTGCCATTTTTCATCTGCTTTAGAGCCTCTTTTACCTCGAAGTCTCGAATCCTTCGATAGTAGTCAAAGTTTTGATCTTCTTCCCTTGTGCATAATCGACCAAGGCTCGGAAGAGTCTTCTGTCCCTCATTAAATAACTCGTAGAAGTAGCTCTTCCACCTTTCATTAATCTTCTCCTTTTGAGGCAACACCTCTCCATCCTTATCCTTTATGCACTTAACCTGATCCAAATCTCTCGTTCTTCTTTTCCGGCTCTTTGCAATTCTATATATACCTTTTTCTCCTTCTTTCGTGCCCAAAGACTGGTAGAGACCCTCATATGCTCTTGTTCTTGCTTCACTTACAGCCACTTTTGTCTCTTTCTTAGCCGCCTTATATTTTTCCCAGTTATCTGCATTGCGGCATAAAGACCACTTTTTAAAGCATTCTCTTTTTATCTTTATCTTTTCTTGTATACTCGCATTCCACCACCAGGACTCCTTGTCTCTTGGTCCTATTCCTTTAGATTCACCAAAACTTTCTTTTGCTGTTCTTCTAATAACTTCTGCCATCTCCCTCCACATCTCTTCCGCGCTTCCATTCCCATCCCACTTTGCCTCTTCTCCTACCCGTCTTAGGAAGCTTCTTTGTTCCTCACCTTTCATCCGCCACCACCTCGTCCTTGGGTTCTTCGTATGATGTCTTTTCCTCAACTTTTGCTCAACGCGAAAATCCATGACGAGCACCCTATGTTGTGTTGTCAAACTCTCTCCCGGGATAATTTTATAGTTAATGCAAAATTTCCGGTCGACTCTCCTCAACAAGAAGAAGTCGATTTGAGAGCTTGTCATGCCACTCTTATAGGTTATAAGATGTTCGTCTCTCTTTTTAAAACATGTATTTGCGATGAGAAGATCAAAAGTTGAGGAAAAGTCCAAAATAGTTTTACCCTCGGCATTGATCACCCCGAAACCATGGCCTCCGTGAATACTCCCATATCCAGTCACTTCTCTCCCAACATGGCCATTTAAATCTCCTCCTAAGAAAATCTTATCTCCCAAAGGTATGCCTTGAACCAAACTCTCTAGATCCTCCCAAAACCTTATCTTGTGTTGTTCGTCCGAACCCACTTGCGGTGCATAGGCGCTAATCACATGGAAAGCACCTCCCTCCACCACAAGTTTGATAGAGATGATCCGATCTCCCACCCTCTTGACATCAACTACGTCCTTCTTCCACTGCTTATCCACAATTATTCCAACTCCATTCCTATTCTTCACCTTTCCTGTATACCAAAGTTTGAAACCAGAAGAATCCAACTCCCTAGCCTTTGCACCAACCCATTTCATTTCTTGTAGGCACATAATGTTAATCTTCCTCCTTGTCATGGTGTCCACCACCTCCATGGACTTTCCTGTTAGAGTGCCTATGTTCCATGTCCCAAATCTCAACCTTTTGTCGCTTCGACCTTTACCTTTTCCTTTGTGAACTAGCTTATTTACCATCGTCCGTTCACGAAAACGCGAGAACCCTTGCTCATTTAACACTACATCCGGGCACCGATGCAGCGGCTCTTGCTTTGACACCGTACTCGAGCCATACGGCGCGTTACTTCCGGGTAACGACCTAGCTTTAGCGCAATAATGTCTTTGATTCATGTCATAGGGGGTTCGGCTATATTTTTATGTTGGTTGCCGAAGACCTAACACAACCCTCCTCCTTTATCCGGGCTTGGGACCGGCTATATATATAGGACATATTGACTATGTTTGATGATGCTAGTAACAATATAATTAGCCATTTAGTAGTTAACATTTAATTATTCTATTAACTTTTATAATTTTATTAAATTTTTATTTAGGTTTTTATTTTTAAAATATTTGTAAGATTTCTATAACATATATAATTTTACAATTACGTCTTTATCGTTCAAAAAAAATTTGATTTAATAGAATATTCTTAATTAAAAAATATTCTGTAATACTCACTGTTGAAGGATAGTGACTGCTTGGAACTATGAAAAAAAGTATAAAAATAAAATATATTTTTTTATATTTTTTGTAAGTTAAACATTATAAAAAACTAATTACAAAATAATATATAATACAAGATATAACTACATACATTTCAAAGATAAAGACTTATTAATTATAAATTTAATAATACAGAGGCTAATAGAATAATTAAATATTTATTTAATTTATATCATAAAAATTAAACATTATTAAGGATAAGAGAAAGTACATGATATCTCTCACAATTAAGTTACAATTTGACAAGCTCTTGAATATTGAGTGGTGTACAGACCTTATTACCATTTAGACATGCAGAAGCTATATAAGAATACATTGCCTCTGTAAGATGATAACCATCCCAAAAGAAATGTTCAAATGGGTTCATGCATGGTTTTGTCAATGGGATACAAGCTGCAGTTCCATTTTCCAAAGCATTGCAACATGGACTTTTTGCATCCGTTAGACCTGCAACATAGTGCTACTAGTTTAATTTGGATTACTTTCTTAAAAGAAGGTTCTATTTATTTAAATGATTCTATCAAAATATTTTTTTATTATTCTGGAAAACATAATTTATTTTTATAATAGAATCACAAAATTAAATATGCAACATTTATATGATTTTTGTTTCGTGGTTTTTTTTTCTGAATTTGTAATAGAAAACATAAGAAGACAATACTTTATTAGAATTTAAAATTTAGTATTTAAATTTAATAAAGTATTATTAAAAAATAATAATTTTTTTATCATGTAATATTAATTTTGTTGATCAAGTACTCCGAATTTTAAAAAAAATTGACATTGATAATTGTGCTAGCACTTTTAGTTATTTAACCAACGTTGTGCATCAAAACAAATTTGAGGTGATAATTAAGGTACATTGTTTTCAAATGCCATATATATGAAATTAAATATATAGGACCTGAGATATATATAATATTAAAATGGTTTAATTACTCTATTGGTCCCTATAGTTTCGCGAAATTATCAATTAGATTCTTATACTTTTTTTTTCTTTTAA
Organism: Arachis hypogaea; assembly: GCF_003086295.3. NCBI lineage: Eukaryota > Viridiplantae > Streptophyta > Magnoliopsida > Fabales > Fabaceae > Arachis > Arachis hypogaea. The sequence continues at coordinate 110,929,883 of NC_092045.1, read as the reverse complement.
TTGGGTCCCTGCACCAATTTTTTTTTCAATTAGGTTATTTTTAGTAGTAATTGGCTTAATTGTATAAGAATTTAACTAAAAAAAATTAGTTCAGGGATCAAAATAAAAGAAAAAAAAGTGTAGAGACTCAATTGAAAAAAAATTAGTGCAGTGATCTAATTAAAAGAAAAAAAATATAGGAACCTAATTGAAAATTTCGCGAAACTATAAAGACCAATAGAGTAATTAAACCTATTAAAATTCTAAACTATAAACACTAAATTCTGCATATAACACAATTGCATAATATACAAGAATAATGTGTTTGATTTACCATAAGTGGAAGGATTTGTGAATGCATCAAGTATGGAATAGGCATGACCAAGAACAAAGGAGGAGTGTGGAAGAGTGAATGTGAGATTGCTTAGCAATGAAGGAAGCCTCTCATTGAAGTATGACACAATTTGATTTGTTTCCTCCAAGCAATCACCTTTGTGTAATTGTGTTTTTGAGATTGGTGGGGTGCACCCTATTGGTCCAATTCCAAACATCACTATCTTCCTAGCTCCCAACTTGTACAATCTCTACATATACATACTTAACATTTTTAGGGATTTGCTAACCAACAAATATCTTAATTAATTAATATAGAAAATCTATTTGGAAAAGTTCAAATTTTGAAGTTTTAATACATTCATATAATATATATATATATTTTTTAAACTTAAGATTTTCCAATAAAGTAACCTTTACAAAGTCCACATTTTATTATCAGAGTTGTGAAAAACTAGGAAGAAATTACCTTTACGGAGAATCAATAAAAAAAATATATAAAAGTATTATTTATACACTAAAATTAATTATTAAAATCAGTCATAGTATGTATTTTTATATGTAAATACATATATAATTTAATTTATTTTTAATGTATATTTTGTATTTTAATATGTATTCTATTCTAATAACTAATTTTAGTATAAACTTAGTATAGTTGAAAAAAGTACGTATATATTGTCTTGAAAATATTCTTAATAACCAATATCATCATAAACACAAAGTAAAGTAAAAATGATGTAGAAAATTTTAATATACTAAAATTTTAAAAGGTAATCAATTCTTCTTTCATGTCTAATTTGATCATTGTCCATTCCTCTAAAAGAAGACTACACAACTCCTAACAAAAAAATAAAATAAAATAATGAAACAACCTCCAATTATTCATTCTTTGAGAGACATTAATAATCATTTTAGGATAATGGAGAAAAGAAATTGGAACACAACATTTTATCTAATTATTTTTATTCTTTTATTTCTACTTCTTTTATTTATATTTTAAAAGAAGAAGAATGTTAGAGACCAGTAATTTTTGTAATTTATAACTATTAAATAGTCATCAATAATAATGCTTTTAATGGTATGAGATTGGTGTGAAATTTCATCTAATGACTCACTTTTATTTGCTGGTTACATGCTAGCCAGAATTTAATAAAGTTGCTAACCCTTCACTTTTCCTTAAAAGAATATTCCAAACGAAATCTTATAGAATGCGTTTTTATTTTCTATTTTTATTTTTAATATTTTTGTTTTCTGAATTTTTAAAAAAAAGTGAAAACAGGATATAAAAATAAAAAATAAAATTTTATTATTTTTATTATTTTCACTTTTTTCTTTATAAAATAAAAAAAATAAAAAAAATAAAAAATAAAAACAAAAAATACAAATACAAATAAACCAAATGCATCGTTACTGAACCTGAAATTGTTCGGAGAGCTTGTGAATGAGGAGTTGAGCAAAGATGTGAGGCTGGTAGAGCTTGCTAGTGTCATAATACTTGGTTGCAAGGTAGTTGTTGATATAGTCATTGCTCCCCACAGCAACTATGTATATAGACTTTGATAAATGATCACATACCTCATTTCTGTTTTTTAGCTTCTCACCCAAATTTGTCTCAACCGTCCTTTCAAATAAGTTTATTTGTTCACTCAAAGTTATACATTTTCCCTACAAAATCATAGTGTATATGGCATTTCTAATTAGTGTCGTAATATTATTTCTTCCAAAAATTTAAATGAATAAAAAATAGAGATACATAAATGGTTATATATTTAGATTTGTGTAAATTTTTTTATAATTTTTTTTTATTTTTATCTTATATTAATTTTTTTTAGACTTAATGAAAATCGAATTCTAAATCTTTCACTCATTGAAATTTTGACATAGTGTCATTTTTCAAAGAGTAGTGCTAAGGAGCCAATAGCCTAAACGTACAATGTGTATAATGGGTTAAATCTTTGGTTTATGAATAAAATGAACATCACCTATACTATCCAAAAACTAAGGTTCGAACTCTTGATCTTCCGAATCTGGAACTCTAATGCCATGTCCTGAAATCACTCATCCCAAAAGCGTAACCTGATAGGACAATGTAACACTAATAATCATATCTCTAATACTTTCTAAACCTTCATTGTACACATTGTACACTTAGGTTATTGGCTCTCTATACTTTCTCTTTTTTAAAAGATTAAACTGATAAAATAAGATAAATGAATAATTATATATCTCTAAAACTAATAATAATACGTTTTGCCATAACTACCTTAATATGTCACTAATATAAACTAATTATGACATTGGATAATGACAATATAATAACGTCTGAAAATTTGAGATTTTTACATAAAATTAAAAGAATAAATTAAATAAATAAAATATAAAATTATAATAAAATTTAAATTATAAAATCATCAGACCTAATATAAATCTTTTAGAATCACTTGATTAATTCATAATTGTAAAATTGAAAAATTTTAATATATAACTCAATATTATTCTAACTAATATATATATATATATATATATATATATATATATATATATATATATATATATATATATATATATATATATATATATATATATATATATATATATATATATATATACCCTTATATTAAATTATCAATCATAGTCATTTTATTTATAAATTATTAATTAGCTATATAGTATCACGGTTGCTGTTCCACTTATGAATTCATGTTTGGCCATATGAACAATATTTTCGATTAACATAAACATATTATATAACTCAAAAATCAGTCATAGTATATTTATGTATAAATATTTATATTGTTTAATTCATTTTTAATATATATTTTATATTTTAATATATATTTTATATTAATAACTGATTTTGATATACACTACTTAACATAGTTAAATATAACTAATATAGAGTAAGGATGAAAAGAATTAACAAGCATGTGATTAATATATGTAAAAATATATGGTGACTGATATAAAATCAAAATTAGAAGGAAGATCAGATTCAATCGCATATACTTACAAGAATATTACCAGTCTCTGGCAGAATTCCACAAGAACCGGATGCATAATTGATTCCAGATAATGATATTCGACCTTTTAAGCTCAAGTATGGTGGAGGATATGGCAATCCAAGATATTCAGCTGATCATCATCATCAAAATTAAAGAAATACTCAAATTAACAAAATAGAAACTCTTTATTTCCATTCTCTTTTTTTTTTTAATAATATGAATGTCCAAAATGTTTTATGAATAAAAAAAATTAATTATCAAATTAGTAACCACATATTTGTGTGTATTTATTATATGTTTATTTAATAAAATAATCAGTCACCAGATAAAAAAAATATTTCACAACAAAATAATAAAATAATTTGTCATTTTAATTTATCGGAAATTAATTTGTTTAATATTGTGCTAAAAAAAACACCTATAAAATCTGCAACAGTTCTTCCATTAGTGAATCTTCCGGTAGGACCAATAGCAAAATTAGAACCATAAGGCAAATAATTTGCTTTTGCAATAGTTGGAAGAAAATTGTTATTGCCACTATCCAATAAGGAGTCTCCAAATAAATACAATGCAGGTGCAAGGGGTACTATGCTACCGCATATTATTTTTGGGGAAATTAAATACAGAAAAATGAACAACAACAAGCTCATAATAATATTCATTATTTCTCATTGCAAAAAACAACTAGAATTTCCATGCATATATATATATAGAGAAGCTAAGGAAAAGTGTGATGAAGAAAGAAACGTATATCTATATTATTATTTTGAACTATTATCCTACATGTATACTAAAATCAGTTATTATTATAAAATATATATTGAAATATAAAATATATTTTAAAATAATTAAATTATACATTTATACAAAAATATATTATAATTAATTTTAATGATTGATTTTAGTATACACATAATATTTTTGTATATTGAATAGATGAGTGGTCATATGCAATTGGATAAAATAAAAAACAAAAATATAAGAAAGAGTTGAAGTAACTCCCATTGTGAAAAAGACAATTAAATTACATCTCAGGTGATTTGGACATATGAGAAGAAAACCGTTAGAACATCCAATCAGGAGGGTGGATGAAATAGAAGATGGACAAGGAGCGAAAGACAGAGAAAGATCTAAGAAGACCATCCATGAGGTGGTCAAACTAGATCTATATGTAAACGGTCTCTTTGTAAATATGATACATAACAGAGTACAATAACGTCGTTTGATTCATGTAACCGATCCCACCTAATGAGACAAGACTTTGTTGTTATTGTTGTTGAATGGATTTAGACCAACCACGTGGAAAATAAGGGGGGCCTCTCAACGGGGGATGCTCTTCATATGATCGAATCATGAGCCATGGATAGATTAAATGCATATGTAAATGATCATATGCTCATATCTATATATATATACCAAACCACAAGATTTGGCACCGTTTAATACATTATTAGTAGTATGATGATTTTTTCTTTGAGAGTAATTATCAAAATTAATTTTTGGTGTTTTTAAAATTTGATACTCTCTAGTACTTTAAATTTTAAAATATATAAAACAGTTATTAATAATTATTTCTATTAGATAATATAATTTTCATCTGATTTGATCCATTAATCATTATTAACAATAATTATTGACGTAAAACGTTAATTTACACACATAATCATTAAGTGTATATGTATGTGAATAGAATAAATTAGTCTTTAAGTGAAATATAAAATAATCACCGAAAAATTTTAAGAACTTTAAAATAATTTTTTAAAATTTTTAAAAATTTCAAATCAGTAATTTCAATAGATAATCAAGTTAAATTTTGAAAATGAATCCATATGTATCTTTTATTATGTAATATATTAATTTAATTTAGTTTAATTTATGGATACTGAATTACCAAGACCATTATATTCCTTAATGATAAAAAAGGAATGAGCTAAATTGTTTTAAGATATTAAAATAATTTTTTTTTCACAAAAACAATTAAAAATATTTATATAAATACTTATAAAGATAACATTTTAAAACTTGTATGCATTGAGAACTAAGTTATTTACGAGATTAAATTTACAAGCTTTAATCAACTACAAGGTCAATAATATAAATCATTTACAAAATTTTAATATAAAATTTCTAATATTTTGCAACACTTGAAAAAAAAGAATGTTTTTAACAAATTCAAGTATTCTATTTATGTTTTTGAAAAAATTTTAAAATTTATTGGTTGTAATATTAAATAAAATAGGTTTACAATTAAGATTATTTATGCTAAAAAATAGATTATTTAATAACTTAAAAATTATTTTTTAAATCTATTTAGTGTTAATATCTTAAAAATTTAGGTACATAAATAATGAATTTAGCTTCATAATGTAATGACTTATTAAATTTAGTTATTATTATTGTTCTTACATCACTTTGATGTATAGCTATCATAGTTTATTATTATTAATAAATAAAATTATCTTTTAGTATATATTTTTATTGTTATTTGTATTCTTTATTTATTATATATCTTTCAGGAGTATTTTATTGTTCTGGTTAATAAAATCATTATAAGATGTTGATTTTAAAAAAATAAAAAATATTTACAAAAATTATTTTAAAATTTTTGAGAGACTATTTTTAGATTTTTAAATTTTTTAAAAATTATTTTATATTTTATTCTGAAAAATAATTTGTTCAATCTATATATATAGACATTTAATGATTATATGTATAAATTAATGTTTTATATCAGAATTATTGTTAGTAACTAATAATACATTAAGTTAAAAAATTATATTATTTGATAAAAATAAATATTAAAAATTATTTTATATATTTTAAAATTTAAAAAATTAAAATATTTAATTTAAAAATTTTAAAGACTAATTGTCTCAGATATGTGGAGGGAGAATTAGCTAAGTGAAAATTGGATGGATAAATTTTATCACATGATGAGTGATCAGCTTGTTGGAAGTTCAAATTCTAGAAATTCCTTTTTGTAAATAGACCGTACCGTATTATTTAATATTGTAGATTGTAGGGGCTTAGAATATTTTTTAATCTATTCTTTTGTCTAGTTTTTTTTTTTTCGAATACTCTTTAGTATAGTTCACAGTATAATAAAATATATATCTATGTTTTCCTTGCTTTAAAGAAAATTTTAATTTAACATACTATACTCTTTCTATTTTAAAATATCTATTTAAATTTCGAAAAAACTATATTCTATAATCTTAAAATTTGAGAATAATTTTAAATTTTTCCTATTTTCAATAATTTTCTTAAAATTTTGTAAAATAAAAAATATAATTCTATATATTATTGTTTATTTTTTAAATCCTAAAAAAATTGAAAATAAAAATAAATAATATTTTTTTAAAACAAATGAACCCCTAATTTCAGATACATTATTAAATTTATCGTAAAAAAGTACCCTTCTTAAATGATTTATTTCTTATAGTCACCAAAAAAATATTTATTTCTTATACTTATTATCTCACGTTCATTTAACAGGATTATTAATAAAAATTTAATTAATATTATTTAACTTTCTTGAAAAAATGATATATAGTATTAGTTAAAAAAATAGCTAAATATTATTAGATAGAAATTTTGATAAAGTGTTCTATAAATAAAATTAAAAAATAAGTTATTTTTATCATTAAAATTTAATGATTTTTACAACAAATGAATTATGTGCAATTATTTGTTGTATGGATGATCGAACTCTTTTAAAAAAATAAAAAAGAGATCTAACAAACATCGAAATTTGTCTGAATTATTTTTCATATATTTTTTTAAATAATGAAATGTTTCAAAACCAATTTGGTCGATTTGGCTTTAGGTTATTCGCGTGTTTCTTGTAGTACAATAACCATGCATTAAAAAAAAATAATACATCACCGCTAAATATTATTATTTTAGATTAATATTTTGTCAATAATAATTTATATTCATATTAACAAGAATTTACATATAAGAAACACATAATTTGTATTTAGGGGTGGCAATATATACTCTACCAACGAATATCCAACCCAACTCTATCCGGTCGGATGAGTTTTCAACCTGATCCATAACGGGTAAGGTAGGATGCGGGTAGGGTTTTCGTGCAAGTCAGGTAGGGTACGGGTTGAGCTTCAACCCTATGACCAACCCGCACTCCATATATATATGTATATATTATATACTTATATAAATATATATTTTAAGTGAATGTTGAACTAAAGACCTCTTACTAAATGCAAAAGATTCTTAGCCACTAAAAGAAAATCATTAATTGATAATTTAATATTTTTTAACATAAAAGTCAATTCTATTTTAAATTATCATCAAGTTATATAATAATGTTGTATATTTTTTGTAACCCGCAGGTAGGATCGGATATCTGCGGATTAAGAGCAGGTAGGGTTAGCATTGAGATATTCTCAACCTGCGAATAGGATAGGGTTGGGTTTATATAAAAATCTCAACCCGCGAATAGGATTAGAGTTGGATCCAAACCCTACCCTACTCTACCCATTATCACCCATATTTATATCTATATTTACTAAAGTTTGCACACATAAATTAATACAATTTACTTCCATATTTTTTAAAATTTATTGACCTAAATTAATAAATTTATTTGTTAAAAACAAATTAGTATTTGTCCGTCAAATTCTTACCAAAATTACTAAAAAATACTGATGATCAAGAATTTCTTAAAAAAAAAAAAACAACCACCATGTGGGTGAGTTGGAAGGGACAAGCCAAATTGGCTAATTAAGACATATTGAAAGGCTAAGTTTCAGCTCCTCATGATTAATTAATTTCTTTGCAGGCATTTGATGAGTTTGAGAATTTTATTCGCCATTCTCACTTTAAAGGGAAGTTAGAGAAGAGTGTTTTCATCAGAATTGCAGGATTTTTACCTACGTTTTCATTGCAACTTAGAAGAGACATGTCCAAAAACATATATATACAGAGAATATTGTCACTTTTACTGTAATTTATTGAACCTCAAGTTATGGAGTTTTGCAGAATACAAAAAGTGGCAAGAGGGAAAACCAAGAACAAGCAATGCACATAAAACAATATGCCTTCAAAACTTTTACGCCATCCTTACTCATAATATTTCTACACACATATATAGTCATTTAATTTTGATATATGCACGATTTAAAATATTTTACTCTCGTCCAATTATATTTATGTATTTAATTTTTTTTAAGAAGTAATTTTTAAAATTAATTATATGTTTTTAAAAATATATTTAGAACCTTTATTACTTGTGCCAATATTATTGGGCACATTTTAGGTTTTTTTGCAATTATTATTTTTAATCTTACTAACGTCTTATTTAATGACGTAAAAATAATTATTTACAGATTTGATTATATTCAAATTTCACTATTGCAGATATATTATAACTATTTATGTGTCCTTCAATTAAGTTAAATTTAGAAAAAATGATTTTATGACAAAAAAATGTTTACGTATTGTTTTTTGGTTTTTCATGCGGTATATCCTCCAATCAAATAGCTTCATTTAAGAGTCTATCGTTGGTCAATAAATTGCTGCATGCATAAGGTGGAATTCAAACTTCCAATATTTATTTAAACAAACGAGTGAGCTGACCACTCGATCAACCCATTGGTTATTATAATCATTCTTATGATATTATATTATTCGAGTTGGTATAGCTATGTTCTTGATTTCTACTAATCTATGCATATATGCATCTATCTATTAAGATTATAAACAATAATAATGAACTGTCCTTTTCATTTGAACGATCATTATTGTAAAATTAATATTTAAAAAGTTTTCATATAGCATTGGTTATATAATAGTTGTAAAAAAACGATAATATATTCATATAGCATTATTGGATTATAAAAGGACTAATTAGAGTACTTGTTTGCGTAGGTATTCATTTACAAATTTGAATTAATCTTCTCACTCATACTAAAATTAAAACACCAATAAGCAACGGATTGAATGAGAAAATTAAAGTCTACTATTTATTTGTTTTCGTTTTATACTTCTAATTATTTCTAAAAGAGTTATTCTTTAGAAAGTTATAATGAAAAAAATAAAATAAAAAAAAATATTTTTTATGTTTATGTTAAGATGTGTGGGATGGTCAAATTGTAATGGTAGCTTTGAAAAACTTAAAATTTCTGCAAAGTTTTTGGGATGAAAGTTAATGTGGAGAAATCTAAAGCGTTATGCTCTAGGAAGGTTTCAGCGACAAGGAAAGAGATTTTTACCGAAGTGTCCTCTATTAGATTCGTCTAGAACTTAGGCAAGTATTTAGGGGTGAACTTTAATCACTCTTGGGTGACACGCACAACTTTTAACAATGTTCTGGACAAGATTCGGGGAAGGCTAGCCAACTGAAAAGGGAGATTGCTTAATAAGGCGGGCAGACTCTGTTTGCTCAATTCGATAGTGACTGCGATTCCTACTTACTGCATGCATGTATCTCTCTTCCCTAAAGGGGTAGCTATAAGATAAAATCCATGATGTAGAATTTTCTAAGGAAGGGTCAAACTGATGGTAGAGGCCTGAATCTAGTTAACTGGAAGGTGTTGGTCACCCCTAAGAAGTTTCGGGGTCTGAAAATTAGAGATCCTTTTGTGCTAATATTGCTCTTCTTGGGAAGCTAGTTTGATAACTTGTTCACCATCCTGACAAACTATGGGTTCAACTATTGATGGAAAAATACCATTCCTCTAAGGATGATTGCTTCAGTCGGTCTCGAGGCAGGGGATCTTATGTTTGAAAGAGTATATGTCGAGTTTGGGATATCTTAAAAGAAGGCTTTTTAAATGGAGAAGAGAGAGGCAACTGTGTCATGAGATGGACTATATTCACATTTCTGATTCAGATCTCCGGATCTTAGACCTTTGGTCATCTGGACAGTGGAACCTTGAGAATATCTATTCTCTTCTGAATCAGTCTCTACAGAGCAACATTAACTCTTACAACCCAGATGTTCAAGCTGGTACAGAGGTCGGTTGGTGTTGGATTGGTGCGGCGTCAAAGGTTTATGACGCTCGTAGTGGTTATTTATGGCTCAGTAAGAAGATGTTTAGTTGGGAGGATAGGGGAAATTGGTTTTGGCTTTGGCGTCAACATATTTCAGAAAAGTACAAATTCTTGGCCTGGCAATGTCTTCGTAAGGCTCTTCCTACTACTGCATTTCATTTTAGAAGGGATATTTTGCACACAGATAGCTGTCCACGATGTTTCTCAGGTCTGGAATTGGTTTTACATTGCATTCGAGATTGTCCAAAATCCCAGCTAGTTTGGCAAGCTTTGGTGATCTCCGGTCAACCACTGGATTTGATGAGTTGGTTCTTATATAATAGCGAATAGCGCTCCCTTAGATTCTTTTCTGGTCTCTGGTGGATTTGGCGTTCGAAGAATAACGAGATCTTTCATCCCCACGAGCCTTGGACCACGGACAAGGTGACTGGTATGGCTTTGTCCTTGGAATAGGAGCTCCGAAATATTTTTGAGTTGCAACGAGTGTCTATCCCCTCCACCATTAGTGGCTCTTGAATTCCCCCCTCGGTGGGTACCTTTAAGATTAATTGTGATGCTAGCTATCCTGGCAATGGTGCTCGGGTTGGTTTTGCCTGTGTTAGCATAGATTGGAAGGAAAGGTGGCAACGAGGCTGTCTGAGAACAATTGAGAGTCATAGTATCATGCAAGGAGAGTTGTTTACTATTTGGAGAGGCTTTATTTTAGCCTGAAACCTGAGAGACAAAGAGATATTATATGCGAGACAGACTGTAGAGGCCTTTATCATTGTCAATAATTTACAGGATTACTCTGGTTTAATTGATTCTTTGGTGTTGAAAATCCGAGATATCATGTCTTAGAAATGACGTGCTAATCTCTGGTTGATCTTGAGAGATACAAACACAGTAGAAGGTATCATGGCAAAGACTACAATTGAGGATCCTTTCTCCCCAAGTGGAGCTTCCGTTGCCTTGGAAGGAATTTAAGAGTAGTATTCAGCGAGACTGCCTTTCCTAAGCAATTTCTTGTTTGTTTTTTCTTTCTTGGTTGTAATTTGTTTTCTTTCCAATCACCAAAAGATTTTTCAAATAAGTTTTTTAATCAAATTAGTCTCCAAAAGATTTAATATCAATTTTGTTTGTCATTCCATTTCCGGGCTAACAGTTTTCGTCACTGGATGTCCACGTGGGCATTAACTGACAACTCAACAGTGACCAAAATTTTGCCGTTTTGTACAAATACTCTATTACTGAAGTAACTCTCCCATTAATCTACCACGCTTCTCTTTTTCACTACAACTTTTTTCCTTTTCACCCAAAACTAACAGAAGTCACCCAAAACAGAGTGAGAAGACAAAGCTGCTCTGATTGGCCATGGAAGCAATAATTGGCGACACCCTTCGTAGTGCGACTGCTCCTTCTCGTTGCAGTCTGAAGACCACCATTCTTCTGCGGTGGTAGATGCCGTCTTGGGTGAAAGGTAAGAACCCTTGCACCGCTAGTTCTTTCTCCCTTTTTTTTTTCTTTTGGTATGAATGTGTGGTATGATATTCATTGATTTTGAATGTTGATTGATTTCAGGTTAGAATTTTTGTGCTGGGGGTAGTTGCTGCTAGAGTTTTGCAATGGTTCACACATTTTGTATGTTAAAAAATTTGGATGCTCTGTTTTCATATGGCTGAATGCAATGTGTGTGGATAGATGGAATTTTTTGTTTTGTTTAGTTCATGTAATAGGTAAGGTTTGGTAATATGGTGTTCTTTTTAGACTAAATTAGTGATTGGAGTTTTATTGTTGAAACATAAATAAATTTTATACAAAAATAAAAATAATAGAAAATAGAGTGCATTGTGTGATTTACTGTTGCTATTTTAAATTTGTAGATAAAAAATCATCCAATGACATTTGTTTTTTATCATGGTGAAAAGTTTAAGAATGATAAAAGTGGATAAAAAATGTATGAACCAGACAATACAGAGGTGTTAACGAGAGTTAAAGGAGATACTCTAGATGTTTTTTTCATATAAGAATATTATAAGGAATTAGGATATTCATAGGTGAATAGTTGTTGCTGGAAAGTACCCAGAATGTCGCTTGAAGTTGGGTTAATGAAATTAGAAGAAGTAGATGCTAATTTATTGTAAATGGTGAAGGATTGTAAAAGGAATCACAATTCGATCAACATTTACTTTGTGTATAGAGTCTCAGAGCCACACATGTTGGAGTATATGAATGAGGATAATGATGAGTTAGCTATATTAGAGACTAACAGCACCTGTAAACCCAAGGCCTCAAATACCCCCGATTGAATAAGAGATACTGTTTAAGACCCAAATCACATCAGCTGTCCCATCTCAAACCACAACCTATGTCTAGGCCCAACAATACACCATCATAACCAATGTCTCAGCCTAAATCATAGCCCATGTGTCAGCCCAAATCACAACCAAAATCACAGCGCATTTCTCAGTCCAAATTATAGCCTGAAACACAATTAATTATTCACAACCAGCCCCTGAATTCCTCATCTTAGCCATCAAAGTCTTCTAGCTAACCTTTGAAAGCCCATTTCCAACCATCCAAGACTCAGCCAATCCTTAAAATCTCATTTCCAACCCTCCAACACTCATAGCCAACACTTGAAGGCTTCTTCCCAGCAACCCAAACTTGTTCGATTGCCCATTGCTCAGCCTTTTAAGAAGCATGTTATTGGAGACAAAAACAAGAACCAGTGAAAGGCACCAATATGACAAAGACTGGTAGAGTTGTTATTTAGCTCCACTTTAAGAGGACAATGACTCTCATGATTCATACGAGAGTATCAAAAATAGTTTCTATAAGCCTATAAAGATCTTGGAAAATGGATATGAGAGTTCTAATGATAGTGACTGTGGGGTTGTTGCTACCAAGAATTTAGTTTTAAATAAATCTAAAATCAAAGAGAGGTTTAGACCTGCATCTAGCAGAACCACTGATAAGACAATTGATAAGGATGACTCTAGTTATGAGGATATTGAAGATGATGAGATATCGAATTTAGGTGTATTGAATTTAGGTGATATGCAATGAAGTTTTTTATATTGTTTATGGCATTATGTAAAAATTTATTTATGAATTTGATTAGTAAATGCCTTTGTTATCAATTTTTCAGGATCAAAAAGTAATGTAGAGTCTGATAGTGCATCTGATTGTGGGTCCTAGCACTCAGAAGACATGAATCAAGCGTAAAATATAGAATAAAGTAAGATCAAGGCCTCTAAAGTTTCACGTTGCTAAAGGAAAAGCAACAATCCCAACTTAACCACAATTGGATGCAGTTGCAACAATTCCAGTTTTGGCCGAAACAATCAAGAGTACCAGTTCTACTATTACAAAGAAACTAGCTAGCTTAATCCTTTTTATGCCAACTCTGGAGTTCAAACGCCCGAGGAAGAAAGACAAAGATGTGTGATATGTGTTGGGTATTAGGGGCTGACTTATGTATTTTGTAAAGGGCTAAGAATTAGAATCTTTATACATTATAGACATATTGCTAAGTATTTTGTACAACCTTTTTGAGTTTAGAAAACTAAAACTTGATTACAGTGATGATCAAACATTATTGGTTTTATCAATTGGTTGTGTGATGTTTTTGTTTAAGTGTGCAGAAAAATAATTTAATCAAATCCGGCCTAAGAAGTAGAAGATGAAGCCCACAAATACAAACATATTGGCCAATACATATTTCAACCATATCACTCCATTCACTCAAATCTTGATCCATGAAGGATGGGACAAGATGAACCATAAGGAAGAATGAAATCAACTTAGCCCAAATAGAGATCCAAGCCCAATTTTGTGGTGACATCCAATTCCATCTCTCTTCAACCTAGTATCTAACTGAGTAATCAACTCAAAATTCAATTGAACCAAGAAAGAAGAAAGAGAAAATATCTGAAGCTAGGGCTCAGTGACGAACCAAAAGCTTGCTTTCAATTTCAAGCAAGAAGAAGGGCTACAACAAAAAAGTAAATCTCATTCAGATAGAGCATCTTCAAAAGTTACTTTCCCCATTCATGCTTCAACAACAAACCGTGAAGAAATCTGCTGAGCTTCAAGCACAAACCAAGCAACCATGGAAAAGAAGAAGTCAATGGTGCTTCTGCTTTGAATCCATGGTCCAAAATCAGACTTGGAGCCAAAGAAAAGATTCACGGTCAAGATCAAAGGAACTTGAATAAAAAAGATGAAAGAGAAAGATATGTTGCATGTCAAAGATTTGGCCTTATCTCTCTCTCTACTGACCAAGCCGCTGCAAGTTCTGATGAAGGAGGAAGAAGACAACCCAAGTGTAGAACTTGGTTCAAACCTTAGAGGCTTCACTCTTCTATAACAAGGGTGAACAACTAAGGGTTGAGCAAGAGAGTAAAATAGAGCACTTGGTTCAATTCTCATAGCTTCCTAAGCTGTTCTAAATTTTTCTCCTTCATGGTTACTATTTTGTATTTCTTTTTCTAAGTTTAGTCTGTCTGAGTTTCATTGAAAAAGGCAAACATAGTGAGGTTTGTAAGAAAAAGCCAATGAGTGAAAAAAGATAGTGAGCTAGACTTAGAGAAAAAGCCATAGTTATCTCAAAAGTTCTTTGTATGTTTATCTATTTTGTGTAATGATTCTGTGGGAATTCCCTTACAAGTTGGGTTAGCACTTTGCTGTTGAAAGCTAGGTTGGAGTCCTAGTCAAGTTTGGTTTAGGTTAGAAATTGGACTTGTCCCAGATAGGATTGGATAGAATCCTAAGGAGAATTGGTGATTGTAATATATTGAAAAGATAGTGAAATTCTGTCATTGTTGTAATAGAGACTGCATGTAGGCTACATTGCACTAGGTAGCTGAACCAGGATATATCTGTGTGTCAATCTCTACTCTCATATCTATTTTTGATTCTGTACTATAGGAGACAAAACAAAAGTATCTCCTACCGAGTTAAGAGGCGAAACCAAAATATCTCCTGTATTTACATAACAGAAAGCTAGTTTACACGAGAAAAAAAAATGGGCCAAGATTCAACGTCCCCCTTTCTTTTAGCCACTGATAACCATCAAACCTTGTTTATCATTTTTTATAGTCCAAAATTAGGTAACTTATGCTTGATATTATGAAGACTTGGTTAATATGATTGGTATTATTATGAAGACTATGTTAGCATGCTTAATAGACATGCAAATGCTTCAAGTTTAATATATATGATAGGACTTAATTTATCTTATGAGTAATTAAGTGTTTATTTTTATTTACTTGTTTCTAGAGTTGTGTAAACATTGGTTAAATTAATGTCAAAACATACAGGTTGCTACTTTGTTAATGGAAAGAAAAAAATGTCAAACTTCATTTACTAAATTTCATCAATACTCTTGACAAGATCCAACAAAATAACAAGATCATTAATACTTTTACAATTCTTTTATTTTCTCACAGATAACATACAAAGTGCTCCAACCAATGATTTTCAAAGGGGTACTACAGATACTACTCTCTTCATAAAATAATCTAATGATCATTTCATACTTGTTCAAGTGTATGTGGATGATATTGTGTTCGGATCGACAAATGAATCCTTATATGAAGAATTTGAAAAATTAATGACTAGTGAGTTTGATATGAGCATGATGGGAGAACTCACATTCTTCCTTGGTTTGCAAATCAAACAAACTCCTAGTGCCATTTTTGTGCACCAAGGTAAATATGCCAATGAATTGGTAAAGAAATTTGATTTAGAAATTTCCAAGCCCATGAGTACACCAATGCATCCTAATATTAAAATTGACAATGATGAAAATGGAAAAAATATTGATGAGACTCGGTATAGAGGTATGATTGGATCACTTATGTATCTAACATCTTCTAGGCCGGATATTGTACAAAGTGTGGGTGTGTGTTCTCGTTTTCAATCTCACCCTAAGGAATCACATGTTTCAGCTGTAAAATGGATAATTAGATACATAAAAGGCACATCTTACCTTAGTTTATGGTATCCTAGAACTAATAATTTTTGTGTAGTTGGGTGCTGTGATGCATATTTTACGGGTGACCGTGTGGATAAAAGAAGCACGTCGGGGATGTGTTATTTTCTTGGTCAATCCTTAAATGTTTGGTCAAGTAAAAAACAAGCTACTGTTGCTTTATCCACTGTTGAAGCCGAATACATATCAACCTCCTCATGCTATTCACAATTAATTTGGCTCAAAACTCAGCTTTCCGATTATAAACTAAAAATTAATAGTATTCCTTTACTTTGTGACAACATGAGTGCCATAAATATCTCTAAAAATTCTGTGTTGCACTTAAGAACTAAGCACATTGATGTTAGATTTTATTCTATAAGGAAACATATGCACAAAAAAACTATTGATATTCAATTTGTAAAATCGGAGGATCAATTGGCTGACATCTTCACAAAACTTTTGTGTGAAGATAGGTTATGTAAACTAAGAACTGCCCTGGGAATGATCGATATCAAATCTATGGAATAACTGTGTCTAATATTTTTCTAGTTGTTTTTGTCTCACAGGTCACAGGGAAACAAAATTGGGCAAATGATGAACTCTTCTATAAGGCTTGAACAAGGCCCAGAAATCTTCTGAGATATGAGCTTGAAGTAAAACTCAAAGTGGTCTCCAGTGATTTTTCATCACCATTGGGCCTAAGTGAAATAAACTTTGTTAAATGAAATAGGCCTCATACTTACCTTGATCATGAAAAATTAAAATTTTGTTTCTCTTTCTCTTTCTTCTCTATTTCAAGTCATATCTCTCAGTTATCTTTCAAATTTATCTTGTTATGTTATTTCAAAAACTACATAATTTTTTTAATTTTAAAATTCTCTTTAAAACCCATTTTATTGAATACATTTATGTTTTTAAGATAAGTTTTCATTATGCATTAAAGATGGTTTATTAATCAAGAAAATCTCTCTCTTTTCACTACTCCACTACGCCGTTCTCTCTCCCCTCTACTCACTCTTCTCTTTTTTATTATGAGAAAGAAGGTTGCTACTAGAAGAGACATTGGCACCTATATACCTCCTCGCAACCCTTCTCACTCACAGTAACCTCAATCATACACTCACATACACATTCATTCTCACTCATCTTTATCTCAATCACCTCAACAGACGAAATTCATGGCAAGAAAGACCATTCATCCTAGGGCTTCCTCAGCACAAAAGGGTCCGAGTCATCTCGAGCAAAGGAAGGAAAAGGAAAGGGTCCCATGCATGAAGAAGATCATGCACCATCTCCACCTCCTCGCTCTATACCTCATCCTTCAGGACGATTTGCCCCTTCTAGCTGCCCTTCAAAAGCCTCTAGAAGGCCAGTTCTCAAACCTAGCAGGGAACCTCCTAACATTGACTCCCTTGACTACAAAATCAAATTTGGTAAACTTTCTCATTCTCACTATGATCCTCTTCACTTTTCTTCCTGTATGGATTATGAGTTTCACAAACAAGTTCTTTCAAAACGTTTTTTCTGTTCTACCTTTGTTGTTGACCTTGAGGCTCTGACTGAAAAAGAAATTGATTTTAAAGTTAACTTTAATCTTTTGAAATGGGAAAACTTTTTCAAGATTCGAAAATCAGTATATCCGAATTTGGTTAGAGAATTTTATGCTAACTTGCTCTTTCATGAGGGAGAAATCCACTCTTATGTAAAGGGTTGTCAATTTGTTTTGAATAAGGAGACCATTAGTGATGCCCTCGGTTATAAAGACATCAGAGTGAGAACATACATGTCTGAAAAACGGGATGACCATCTAGGTATCTCTCATCAGGATGCCTTGGCTAGCATTTGTGAAATTTTTTCACTTATGGATGGTATGATTCCCAGCCATAAGGCTCTAGGTCCTGTTAGAACCCAACTACACCGAATCATCACTCACATAATTCTTTTCCAAAGTGGATCATACCAGCGATTTACCATATGTGATTTTGGTGTTATATGTTATTCTGAATCTTACTCCTATTTTATTTGCCTACCTCATGATCGATCATATGCTAGACTGTGTTAGAAGTGAGAAAAATATTTCTCTTTTTTATGGGATGTTTTTGACTTGCATCTTTGAATATTTTTCAATTGGTCTTAGTAATGAGCCTGTCGAAGATAAAGTTTCATCTCTAAAGGGCGGTAGTGCAATGAAACAACCAAAAGAAAGGGCACCAAGACAACCAAGGATCCAGTCTTGGATGAAAGTGAAGATGAAAGTCTTCCCTCACTTTCAGTGGCTGACACTTCTGACTCCCACAAGTACTTAATTACTGGAGTAGCCAAAGATGTCCTTCAAGAGTTTGTATATATGACCAAACAGATGGTCCAATCAAGCAAGCAAACCCGGAAGATTGCAATTCAAACTGAGAAATCTTTGATGAAATCTCATGACAGAATTAAAGTCCTTTTGAAGCACGTTGATTCACTTGATGAGGATCAGGTAATGTCCGAAAAAGAAGAAGACATCTTGGAGACTAAAAAAGAGGAATTTGATGCCTAATTGTGTCCTATGTTGCCCTTGGAAGTTTGACATTTTGTTGATTATGAATTATGAACTCTATTTGATGGCACTGTGTTTCTTGGTACTTTGGATACTACTTTAAATACTATTTTCTAGATGGCTGTAATAGAATTAGTTTATTAACTTTGTTAGTAATCTACTTGTTTAATTTGCTATTTTGGATTGTTTAGTGACATTTTTTTGCAGGTTCTCTCCTTGATGACAAAAGAGGGGAGAAAATGAGCTAAAAAATGGGCTGTGAAAATAGATGCCTCTGTTTTGAATGTTTTGAACATGAGAAAAGGAACAAAGAAAAATGAACTGCAAAATGGGCTGATAAAAATGTTTGCCTCTGTTTTGAACTTATGAAAATTCATATTTTTGTCTCATGGCTGCCTGAGCTGATTGATGATCTTTTGAAAAAGCCTTACAGGATGTAATATTTTAGAAATGTTTGCAAATCTTTTGGCTTTTTGGAAATTGTTTTCACAGGTTGATAAAAGCAAATATTTAGGGGGAGCTTAGTGATCAAAGAAAAAGAGATGCTTCATATTAAATAAATTATCAAAGGGAAGTTTCTTACTCTCAATCTCTTTTAATTCTTTATTTTAATAATGTTTGCCATCAAGGAAGAGATTGTTAAGTTTGGAAAACTAAAACTTGATTAAAGTGATTATCAAACATTATTGGTTTTTATCAATTGGTTGTGTGATATTTTTGTTTAAGTCTGCAGAAAAATAATTTAATCAAAGCCGGCTCAAGAAACAGAAGATCAAGCCCACAAAGAAAAACATATTGGCCAACACATATTTCAACCATATCACTCCAGTCACTCAAATTTTGATCTATGAAGGATGGGACAAGCTGAACCATAGGGAAGAAGGAAATCAACTTAGCCCAAATAAAGATTCAAGCCCAATTCGATGGTGACATCCAAACTCATTTCTCTTCAACCTAGTATCTAACTGGGTAATCAACTTAAAATTTAATTGAATTTTGTTTCACTTCCACCGAACACAATCTCTCTCTTCTCTCTCTTCTTTTCTTTTCCTATCACATCAAGTTATTGAACTAAGAAAGAAGAAAGAGAAAAGATTTGAAGCTAGGACTCGGTGAGGAACCAAAAGCTTGTTTCCAATTTCAAGCAAGAAGAAGGGCTACAACAAAGAAGCAAATTCCATTCGGACAGAGCATCTTCAAAAGTTACTTTCCCTGTTCGTGCTTCAACAACAAACCATGAAGAAATCTGTTGAGCTTCAAGCACTAATCAAGCAACCATGGAAAAGAAGAAGTCAATGGTGCTTTGTCCTGAATCCACTGTCCAAAACCAAACTTGGAGCCAAAGAAAAGATTCATGGTCAAGATCAAAGGAACCTGAAGAAAAAGAATGAAGGAGAAAGGTATGTTGCATGTCAAAGATTCGGCCTTCTCTCTCTCCACTGATCAAGTCACTGCAAGTTCTGATGAAGGAGAAAGAAGACAACCCAAGTGTAGAATTTGGTTCAAACCTTGGAGGTTTCACTCTTCTATAATAAGGGTGAACAGCCAAGGATTGAGCAAGAGAGTAGAATAGAGCACTTGGTTCGGTTCTCATAGCTTTCTAAGCTATTCTAAGTTCTTCTCCTTCATGGTTACTATTTTGTATTTCTTTTTCTAAGTTTAGTCTGTCTGAGTCTCATTGAAAAAGGCAAACATAGTGAGGTTAGAAAAAGTCAATAAGTGAAAAAAGGCAGTGAGCTTGACTTGTAGAAAAAGTCATAGTTATCTCAAAAATTCTTTGTATGTTTTTCTATTTTGTGTCATGATCCTGTTGGGATTCTCTTGCAAGTTGGGTTAGCACTTTGCTGTTGAAAGTTAAGTTGGAGTCCTAGTCAAGTTCGGTTTGAGTTAGAAACTGGACTTGTCCCAAATAGGATTGGGTAGAATTTTAGGGAGAATTAGTGATTGTAATCTATTGAAAAGATAGTGAAATTCTGTCACTGTTGTAATGAAGAATAGATGTAGGCTACATTGCACTAGGTAGCTGAACCAGGATATATCTGTGTGTCAATCTCTACTCTCATATCTATTTTAGATTCTGTACTATAGGAGACAAAACAAAAATATCTCCTACCGAATTAAGAGACGAAACCAAAATATCTCCTATATTTACATAACAGAAAGCTAGTTTACACGAGAAAGAAAAATGGGCCAAGATTCAACCCTCATTCTATTAGCCACTGATAATCATCAAACCTTATTTATCATTTGGTATAGTCCAAAATTAGGTAACTTATGCTTGATATTATGAAGACTTGGTTAATATAATTGGTATTATTATGAAGACTATGTTAGAATGCTTATATAGACATGCAAATGCTTCAATTTTAATATATATGATTAGACTTAATTTATCTTATGATTAATTAAGTGTTTATTTTTATTTACTTGTTTCTAGAGTTGTGTAAACATTGGTTAAAGTAATATAAAAAACACAGGTTGCTACTTTGTTAATGGAAAAAAAATGTCCAATTTCATTTACTAAATTTCATCAATACTCTTAACAAGATCTAACAAAATTACAAGATCACTAATACTTTTATAATTTTTTTATTTTCTCACAGATAACATACAAAGTGCTCCAACCATTAACATAAACACTATTATTAGGACAAACATGAAAATAATCAATATTTTAACTACTCTAACTACAGTGGTTGCCTTTCTGCATATGTCAAGAAAAAAAGTGAATTTCACATTCATGGTGAAGGAAATTCAAGAAGAAATAGTTCATACCAATTTAAATTCACCCGATATCTTAGATAAGTGTGAACAACCATCCTGAATTATCTAATTTTTCAGATTTCTTAATCATAATTTTCAGCCCACAAAAATAGGTTCTGTTCATATTCATCCTTCTTCTTCGTATGAAGGAGCTAGAATCGAAGCTACCCAGTGATTGCGGTGACAACCCACCACTTCGTCTTCCATCAGCGCTCCACATCGTGGTTTCTAAACTTGGGTAATGGCTCTGCACCACTGCAACACCACTTAGTAAGATGGATTAATATTTTCATGGATTTTGGGGATTAGAATTTATAAAATGGGACTAGGGACTATTTTAACATAATATAGTGAACATATTTTATTAGCTTCCATTTGGGTAACAGCTGTCAACAGACGTATCAGTTAATGCTTCATGTGTATTGTCGTTGACGGAAATTGTTAGTCCGAAAATAGAAGAACAAAAGAGATTGATGTTAAATTTTTCGAAAATTAATTTGATTAAAAAATTATTCAAAGATAAAAATGACAATCAAATTATTTTTTGGAGATCAATTTGACTATTAATCTAAGATATTTACTTTTTTATTTGTATAATTTAAGAATTATTAAATAGTAATAAGGAGCATATATATATATATATATAATATATATATATATAATATATATATATATATATATATATATATATATATATATATATATATATATATAATACCTTGCATTCTACCATTTAAATACCAATACACCAAAAAAAAAAATTGAATTGTTTAGATTTTTTTTGAATGTATTATAAAAACAATAAAAAAACAGACTCATCAACATTATATATATATGATTATAGGTTCATGTTCTTTTTCTTTCTCAACACTTGTCAGTGCAAAATGAGAAGAAAGTAATATTTAAAAAATATAACATATACCAAAAATTAAAAACTTAATTGAGCTGCCACTATGCGTTGAATATTAAACACCAAATATTAGAAAGACGAAATATACATATATTTGAAAAAATAAAAATATTATTTGTATACTAAAATTAACTACTAATATTTTTTTATATAAATATAAGTGTAATTTAATTTATTTTTAATATATATTTATAGTCTAATATATATTATATTAGTAACTAATTTTAATGTACACATGACATAATTTTTTAAAAAATATATACAAAAACAACATGGAGATGCAGGCGTGAAGAGGCAAAACAACAAGAAATGGCGGAAATGACTAAGTTTAGCGTCACAAACGCAAACAAAGACACTACAGAATATACCATATATATTTTGCTATATTTCAAAAAATACAAAACAACTAAATATTGCTAATAGTGCTAAAGGGGGTGTATGTTTTGTGGGAATTTTTTTCTTAAATAAAATAAAAAATTAAATAATTTTTCAAATAAGATATTTTAATTTTATTATTTAGAATACGATTTTTTTAATATCTTATTTAAAAAATTATTTAATTTGTTTATTTTATTTAAAAAAAATCCATATTTTGTGTCTTAGTAATATAAAGATAAAAAACATAAAAACATATATGTTTGGTCAAAGAGATCATAGCAAAATACAAATAAAAGTTGCACTACGTACTACAACAAATTTACCCTAGAGCTATTCTTTTATATATATATATATATATATATATATATATATATATATATATATATATAGCTAAAAGTATGTAAAAATAATGGCACCAAAATTTCCAAAATTGGTAGAACAATAGTCAAATTGTCCGATTTTATTTATTTTATCTTTGTTTTCACTGATTCTATTTCTACCTCTTCCTCAACTTAACGCTGCTTCAAATTATTTGTTGAATTTGATTTTAAAATATTGTGAGTATTTTATAAGTGTATTTAATTATATAATAATACATTTTAAAAATAATTATTTTATATATATAGACTATATGTATGATCATCTAAAAGATTAGATGTGATTGGGCGACTATAAAATATTTTGTATTGTCTGTATTTTAAAATTAAACTCTTATTTATTTAGAAAATTTAATTTTAATGCATTAGCAGTGTAAACTAGTTTTACACGTGCATCTAATTACGTAATGACACACCAGAAAAAATAACAATCTTTTATATTGACGCGTGAATGGCCATAAAAAAAGCGGATGTGATTGCATGATTGTGTAAAACGTTTTACAATGTTTCTGTCAGTATATCAAAATTAAACTCTTGTTTAGATATTATCTATAAATAAAAAAATTTATGATTATTTATATAATAAATTGTTTAGAGATAGAGTTAATTTTTTAATCGTTCAATATAAAATTAAAGCTTTCTACATTAACTTTTAGCTAAATAATAGAAAAATTGAGAAATAACCATTGTATAACAAGTAGCTAACTTTATATGTATACTTTTTTTTTTAATTTTATATATTAGTACATAGAAATTAACATAAATGATATAACTAAAAATTACGAGTAGTACAGTAATTTATAACGATAATACTTTTAAAAGTAATGCTTTATATACTCCTAGACAATTAACAAACACTTTTTTTGTGTCAATTAACAATCACTTTTGTCAACAAAGCATGTCATTATCGAAATATTTTTATTATTATTTAGAAAGAATAATTTCTAGAAAAAAATACGCTAGCGAATATCATGAAAAGCTAACAACATTGTTGTAAAAATTCTAAAAAAGTTGTATGTACAATATAATTAATATAAAGATGGTTTGTACAAAAATATTTATAAGTCAGTTTCGATTACTATTAAATCAGTAATAATGATTATTATATATCTTGGTTACTAAGAAAAATAAATATTTATTTATTTGAATAAATAATCTTAAAATGAAACCAACGGCACCCACTTTATTTTCTCATTGTCCTTTTTTTTTTTTAACATAAACTTCAAAACGCTTAAAATATGTTTAAAACGAAAATATTATGTGAATATTAAAAATCAATAATTAATAATCATTGTGTTCTATAGATATATTTATAGATGTTAGTTCGTATATTTTTCCAGTAAAGACCAATGTAATCAAACTTTTACGTAATAGCATAATCAAATTTTCATAAACACAAAAAATAGTCTTTGTTGTATTTTTATACTTTTATTATTTGTATTTTGATTATAAATGTAAAGCATAATTGATTATATTACTTATAAAATTGACTATAAATATAATCATTATATTATATTCATATTTGGGTGAATGATTGGTTAGCAACTTTTAATGTTGATATAACATGGTTGTTGAAAAATAGAAATTTTCCCTATTATTAAACTGTGTTTTCATGTGGAGTTCTTCTTTTGATTTTTTCAGTTACAGGACAATATTGAGATTTGCATTTAAAAGCTCATGTATACCAAGTACAAAATTTCATCACGAAATTAGTTACATTAGTAAATTTTATGCAATAATGTTATATACAGATACAAAATATTAGTTATTGTATAAAAATATTGGACTACGTTGTTATGATAAATTTGATTATTCTACTGTAAAATGTTTAATAATTTTAATACTTTACTTTAAAATATATAATAATTAATTTAATGATTTATTTTTTATTTTTTATTTCTTTTAAGAAAAAGAATTTTCTTGAGCAGCTCTTTGTGGATAAAAATTGAATAGTTGAAGGAAGTATATGCGGTCAAGATATCCTGTATAGGTAATGTGGTGTTTCATTAATAAACATTCCCTTTCCCAGACGAATGCCCTTTTATCTCTATTTTTTATAGTGAAAATTTAGGTGAAGTCGACTTTACGTAAAGTTGATATTTGATAGTCGTTAGATAAAAATTTAGTCAAATTATCTAAAGACTCTCACATATCAACTTCATGTAAAGTTGATTTCACCTGAATTTTTATCATTTTTTTTAAATTATGAATAGACTCAAACTCAAAATTTTGAGGTGAGAATAAAGAGATTATTTCATTTGACTTCTAGGCTAGACTCTCTTTTATCTCTGTTATTTACCATTTTCTCTTTTATTTTTGTTTGGGGGGTTCACTTTTCTTCAAGTATTTTAAACCTTAAATCCCACTCAGTTTCTATTGGAACTGCACTTACACGCCAAATTCTCTCTTTATTTTCCATTCATTCCAATTCACCCTTTCAATCAAAATCAGTTACTCTCTCTCTCTCTCTCTCTCTCTGCAGTTTCGTTCTTCAACTCTAACTTTGCTCTCTCTTATCTTTCTCGCGCACAAGTACAAAAACCTCCATTGACTATTGACCTAAAACTCATCCACAATTGCAAATTACCATTAACACCCTCAATTTCAAGCTTCACTGAACCACAAAAGAGTTAAGCTTCTGATTTTTGCATTATGAGGAGGCTCTTCTGCTGATTTGGTATGTGGATTTTTTTCATCGAAGCTCTCCTTGTTTCAAATTGTTCTTTATTTTGCGATTTATTTATTTATGCTGGAGTGCTTGTTATTTGTTTTTGCTCTCGTCCTTTTAAAAACCTGATACGATCAAATACTGTTATCTAAAATCTAAATCATAAAATTGATAAAAGCATATGTAATTTTGTTCCTTGTTTTTGTTGATTTTGGGCAATCTTTTAGGAGTAAGGATGTATGATCTATCTTAAGGAACACTAGTAATGTGGCACAGTCATTTTGGTTTCGCTAAAAGCAATAATTTTAATTTTAAAAGAAAAATGGTCGTTATTGTCATAATTAGGATGTCTATGGTTTGTTTTGTTCCATACTTATGTAATAATTTTAAATATTTATACTACTTATCGAGAATTTCAGTATTGATAATTGGTATGCACTTTTGCTAAGATTTAACTTAATTCTTTTTTTTTTAATTTTCTATTGTTGTGAGGTTATAACACTTATCTATAAGTGTTACCTGTTTTAAACTAGCAAATCTTATCAACATAGTGTATTTATAATTATTTTGATCATTGATGCATTAATGCGGATCCTTTTCTACAAGTAGGCATTTTGTTTTCTTCATGACTGCACCTCCCCGTATTTGTGAGTTGAGATCTTAGATGGGAAGGGAGGGAAGAAAAAGAAATTGTATTACTCACTGTATTGAGAGTTCGATTGATGTCAGGTTTAGCTAGAAGAGGTGTTTAGTTAACATAAATGTTTTGACAGTGAACCTCTGTAGTACTTGCAGTCTGCAAGATGATTTCATTGTTTGAAGAGGGATCAAAGAATGGTTCGTCAAGCTGATTTAGTAATTCTTGGTGTCTCTGTTGGTTTGGCCCTTGGAATTCTGATATCTTGTGCCATATTTTTTGGCATAAGGTGGTACAAGAAACGTGTGAATATTGGACGATCTGCAAATGAGAATAGTGTAACAACTCTTCCAATACGAACAAATGGATTGGGAACAAGCACTGACATCAGTGCTTCTATAACTAGTTCCATAGCTCCATCAAGATATGATAATGTACAGAAAAATTCTCATTTCAGCTGGTGGAGTAATCAAAGCAAAGATCGTTTTGCTTCAGCATCAGGCATTTTAAAGTACTCGTATAGGTATGTTTATTTCTCTATTAAGCATGAGGTTTACCTGTTTTGTTTTTGTCAAATATTTCTATTGATTAATACTACTAGGTCACAAACATATAACTATTAACGTCAAAATGTGTTGATGATTAGCTTGTAGAATTGGGAAATTTTTTTGGTCCATTGATAATAAAGTTACTTTATATGTTAGATAATATCCCTGCAAATTCTTATTTACATAGTACCATTTGTTCAATAGTAAAAAGCAAAGGACAAAGTAGGACATGGTCATGCATTCATATATGAAAATGAAATGCTATTAGAGAGGCATTACAAATTTATAATGGTGTAACTGAGCCATCACATGTTACAGGGAAATTCAAAAGGCAACACAAAATTTCACAACTTCCTTGGGGCAAGGATCATTTGGCACAGTTTATAAAGCCACAATGGCTACAGGGGAGGTGGTAGCTGTGAAGGTTCTTGCGCCTAATTCCAAACAAGGGGAGAAAGAATTCCAAACGGAGGTATAAGCCAATAACCATTTTTAGATAGGTTTCAGAATTCAGGGGAAAAAGAAAAGGCAATAAATAAATAAATAAATAAAATATCTGTTGATTTATAAGCTAATGCTATGGATAAGGATTACTGTTGACTGTATTTATGTTAATGTTTTGAAAGGAAATGAGTTCCTGTATTTTGCAAGGCATATATATATATATATATATATATATATATATATATATATATATATATATATATATATATATATATATATTAATTTAGAAGGAGAAAGATCACTTACTTCAACAGTTCAAATGTGCTTTAGATAATTGGAGACATTAGTTCTAAACTAAGCAACCCAACGGAATATTGTAAGTCTAATGTCAGTAACCATCTAAAGTTGTTGAACATATATGAATTATACAAGGTTGTTGGTTCAGGTGCTTCTGCTTGGAAGACTGCATCATCGAAATCTTGTGAATTTGATTGGATATTGTGTAGATAAAGGACAGCGCATACTTGTCTATCAGTTCATGAGTAATGGAAGTTTAGCTAATCTTTTATATGGTAAGAGGATGGTCTTTTTTGATATGACCTTGAGATATTTTAATGTGACAGCCTATGTGGACAGTTTCATGATAATGTTGTTGTCATCAAATAAATAGCCAAATTTACTTTTTTTATTTGTTTAGTAGTCACACCATCATTGTAGTCTTTCTTGATAACATACTTGTTTATCAATCCATAAGTGATGAAAGTTTAGCTAATGTTTTATATTGATAGAGGATGATCTTTCCTATTATTATGTTAAAAGCATTTTTGACGTGACATCTCTGTTGTTGAGAATTTGGTTTGGTGATTTAAGCTGGAGCGAAATAGAGCCCGAGGGATTCTAATGGGTTTTGATTGTTTGATTTAATGAGTGGACTTATTTGTGATGTACTAGATTCTATGCTATTCTATTGAAACATCCTATTTTCTTCATACAATGACCATTTATCCACACAATGGAACAAAATAATAACTGTGTCATTGAGCTTCTACTCCCTTAAATCCTGTTCCACTCAACTCCTTAAGATTTCATCAATCCAAACATAGCCTAAATGTTACAGTGGGATATTTTGTTGGATGTGTGGACACACTAGAAACCGAGATAGGATTAGGAATGAGTGTATTAGAAAGGAAGTTGGGATTGCACTCATTGTTGAGAAGTTAGGGGAATCTCCTCTTAGGTGCTCCTCTTAGGTGAGTTGGGCATCTGCAAGTGTGAAGAAGATCTATATAGAGGCCCTAGTAAGGAGAAGTGGACCAGATGGAGTATAATCAAATAAGTTGAGGTAGAGGAAGATCTAGAAAGATTATAGTCTATAGATGAAAATTAGTGCAAGAAATTTGAATATAAATGCTTTAAATACAATTATGGTTTGACAGAAAACTACAATGTGTTCTGATTCAAATTAGCCTATATTGATGCTAGCATGATTATGTTATCAAATTAGCAAGAAGATTACACTTTGTTTAGTTGCCACACTGTCATTATATTATCTAACAATAGTCTGCAAATGCACCTAGGTGAAGAAAAACAATTGAGTTGGGACGATCGGCTGCAAGTTGCTCTTGATATTTCACATGGAATAGAGTACCTTCACGAAGGGGTACGTATGATTACTGATAAATGCTCTCTTTTATTCCTTGAAAATGAATTTGGCTAATATAAACATGGATGTAACAGGCAGTTCCACCTGTCATACATCGTGACTTGAAGTCTGCCAACATATTACTAGATCACTCAATGAGAGCTAAGGTAATTTTGTTCTAGCAAGTGCATTTTAATACAGATTGTGAAGCTAATTTCCTGTTTGGAATTAGTAATTGGATCATAACATTGACGTTGGAATTTATGCAGCAAATCTTTGTTACATTACAATGAAACAATATTTCTTGTCTTGTCCAGAGAATAATGAGAGACTTGAGATTTCTATATTCATCATCATATTTTTTGTCTTATCAATTATTGTCAAAATTTGTCTGTGTAGGTTGCCGACTTCGGGCTGTCAAAGGAAGAGGTATTTGATGGCCGGAATTCTGGTCTGAAAGGTACTTATGGTTACATGGACCCCGCGTATATTTCGACAAGCAAGTTAACAATGAAGAGTGACATCTACAGTTTCGGTGTCATAATATTTGAGCTCATCACTGCCATCCACCCACATCAAAACTTGATGGAGTACATTAACCTTGTAAGATACTTCATCATGAATCACGGTATCATTCTTGTTATTATCCCTCCTAGATGTTAGAGATTTCTTTCTGATTTGCTAAGTTTACTTTTATTGCAAGGCTGCTATGGATCACAATGGTGTAGATGAAATTCTTGACAAGCAACTCGTTGGAAAATGCAACCTTGGAGAAGTGAGGCAGCTCGCTAAGATTGCACACAAATGCTTGCACAAATCACCTAAGAAACGCCCTTCGATAAGCGAGGTTTCACAGGGCATATCGAGGATAAAGCAAAGGCGGCTGCGCCATATGATGGAAGCTTCCATGTCATTTGCCAGCAACAACTTTTCGAGAGCCGTTAGTAGATTGGAAGATCAACAACTTGAGTTGAGTAGAATAACCCCCAGAACCACCATTAGCATAGGAGAAACTGGATGAAAAAGACCTTTGTGGAACAACTAATTTAATGAAACAACTAGTATATGCAAAAATATGGAGTTAAAAAAAAGAATCAAAGTATAATCAAAAGTTTAAGGCTAATTGTGGTGCATTCTTGGCTGATTTAAATGAGAAGAGGGCCAAATTAACCATTGTTATATATCTGAACACCAATCCACTCACCACCCGCTACCTGGTTTTCCTGCCACTATGATTGCTCCTCCGTGTTACAACCTTCTTCCTTCCCCACTCCTCCGTAATTTGACAATGGTCTTCTAATTTATTTCCTTTGTGAGGAAATCCTTGTTTAACGGTTAATTGCAGTTGTGGTCTAGTTGAGATGGCACATTACCATGCTTTCTAAAATGCTGCACTCGGAAAAAATACTGCCCTCGAGTTTGAACTTTGACAAAGCCAAATGGTGAATAGGAACCTTTAAAATTGTGGATATTTGAGTATGTAGTGTGGGTAAGTTTGTGATGTAATTATACCTATTATTGGAGACTGTCTAATCCATTTGACAAAAGAAAAAATGTCTAATTAGAAATTGCATTTGTTATTCCTTGTCCGTCATTTTAATTCAAAGTGAGTCCTTATAATTCAGACTAAAGTTATGGTTCTGTAATTATTCTTCTCTCTAATTAAAGTGTCAGCAAATAATTCTACTTTTCAACTGACATGTTACAATTTTGTTGTGTTGTTCAAGAGGTCTGGAACAAAAACATTGAAAGTAAAAGCAAGCACTAATCAGTTCGACAATTAAAACGACATACATGGTGTTAAAAGAGGAACTAACCCAAGGAGATACAGGAATGAAAGCACTCATAAAAGCAATGTAGAATTAAGGACAAATTGCTTTAACAGGATATAGATTTTTAAGATGTTGATGAATTTAATCTCAACCGTTTACTTTAATTAATCTCTCACATAAAAAAAACATTCTCATGAGATAAGATACAATCCCCATGGGCATCCGTAAAAATACGCACACAGACATATGATTAGTTTTTGAAGATTTTCTCGAAAGATTCAACACAATCAGTGCTGAGTTTTTGAATACACAATTTGTTATGAGAATTGGAAATCGGAATATTAAAAGGGCATGTGAGTGCTAACATTTTGAGATAAGCTGCAACTACTCCCTTAATTTTGAGTGTAAAAACAAGATTTAAGTTCATTTTGTTCAGCTAGTTACAATGAGGATAAACCCTCTAACCAGTAATGGTTATGGTAACCCTGTTTCAAAGAATATCTTATCTACATTCTAAAATAAAACATTTTCTTTTCCACCTGATTCCCATTTCTTGAAGTGTGCATGCAGCCATGCAGTTGGGCTTAATTCTCTTTTTGCATAGATTGTACTGTGCTGATTCATTCAGTTAACTGTTAAGATAATCTAATTTGCCCTAACACAGCACCTTCCATTTTTGGGCTTAGGTTTGGCCCATCAAAAACAAAAATGCTAAATATTAATACTTCTATATTTCAACTAATTGTGCATTAATTTTTTGGTAAGAGTTTGAGTTATACAATTACCGTATTTTGATTTTTTTTTAATTAAAAGGTTGGGTACAGGTTGACCAAATGATGTTTTGCAAGAGTGTAATTATTTAATATTTATATATTAAATTAAAAACTAATTACAGTTTTAAAATTCTTAATACATAATTAAATAAATAAATATTAAGATATAATAAAACATAAACCCTATATAATATTTGTTACGGTGGGTAACCGGAGATTAATGGATTGGATGGTGTTGGTTGGCCCAATCGCTTGAAAGAAGAAGCCTTCAAGTGGGTCTGCACCTCGAGGGCCTCCGTCCGACTTGCTCGTATGAGGAAAAGGGGTGGTACCTGCAAGGACACTCTGATGCCTAAGTCAGCACGGGGGTTAAGCAGGTTTAGAATGTATTGGAACTTAGAGATATCTGAGGGGTGTTAGCGTATTTATAGTGGCGAACCAATAACCACCGTTGGAGTAGTGCCACCCTTTTAGGGTGTTAACCGTCCCTTTATCTTAGGGAGGTTAAGATATGGCTCTGTAAAGTAGGTAGAGAGATTCTTGTGGCAGTTACTCTTTTGAATGAGTGTTTATCTGCCAGCTAACCCTCGTACCCGACTTCTTTATAGCAAGTCGTGGTGAGTACCGACTTCATAAGACGAAGATTGGTGCGGGGTGAGGCCCAACCCTTTGGTTTAGACCTTTTCCTTAATCATGGGCCTTTATTATTGGGCCAGGGTATGAACAGTGCCCCTACTCGAGCCCAATTTTCTTTTCAAGATTTGGGTTCGAGTATTCTACTCGGGATCGTTGTCGACTTGTAGGAGGACCGACGTGATGATCTGAAACCGACGTGGCTTTTCGTGGCCTTTCGGTTCTGACAGTTACGTCTAATCAAGCGTCGTGTTCGTTAGGGATGTGCGTAGGGATTGATGGCCTTGGTAACGGTGCATTCTCATTAATGGCTGCCCCGCTTTTACCATTATGCCCCTAACGTGCCTATAAATACTTTCTCTCTCTTTCCTTGTCTCGTTTCTTTGATTTTTCAAATTTTCACTTTTATCCATGAAGCATTTTCATATCGGTTTGTGGGACTTCTTTCGTTGAAGGCTTTTCATCCTCTCCTACCTTTTTCCGGCAAAGGTTGGTTCTTTCTCCTCTCCCTCTGTTAATTGCTTTTGCTTGCATGTTTTTTGTTTTCTTTGGAGAGGGAGAAGTGACGTTGTAGGCTTCTGTTAAGTTTCGTATCCCCTTAGGGACTCTCGTTTTTTATTCTTTTTCTTTTTTTCTTTGTAGGTTTTCGTCGCATTTTTAGAAAAAATGTCTTCTGTAGAAGTTCTTGCTCAGTGGGTTGATGTTACGGTCCTGGGGGAGGAACCCTTGGTTGATGCCGAGTTCATCACCCATCTTCGCACTCATCATCGCCTTTGTACTCTTGAGGAGGATGAGCCCAAGTATGAGTTGATGGCCCTGGGTCTGGAAGACCGGGTTTGTTTTGGGAGGGATTCCGAGGAGGTCCCTCATTTTTTCTATATGTATGAGAGCATGATTACCCGTTTGGGTGTTTTTCTTCCGTTTTCTGAATTTGAAATGGCTGTTTTGCGCCACTGTTGTGTTGCCCCTACCCAACTTCACCCCAACTCTTGGGGTTTTTTGAAAATTTATCAATTTATAAGTCACACTTTGGACTTTCCGACTTCTTTGAGGATTTTCTTCTATCTTTTCCACATGACTAAGCCCTTCAGTGGGTTAAATAACAAGCAGCAATGGGTGTCTTTCCGAGCCATACAAGGTCGGAGAATCTTCACCCTTTTTGACAAATCCTTCCATGACTTCAAAAATTATTTTTTCAAAGTGCAAGTTGTAGAGGGTCACCACCCCTTTTTCTTAGATGAGAATTCTTCCCCTCGCTTTCTCCTCTATTGGTTGGAGGCCTCCCCCTGTGAGAAGTATGGTCTGGACGACCTAGACGAGGTGGAGGCGGCCATTGTGGGGTTTTTCCGAGAAGTGTGGGGGAGGGCCCCATACTTGGATACTAGAAAATTCCTCCAGGGATCGCCAACTTTTGTTCGGTCGCAACTAGGTAGTTTTTATACATGTATATACGTTTCTTATTTTCGACTTGTATTTGCCGACTTGAGGTTTGTCGACTTGTTGTTTTTGCTAATTGTTTCTTTTGCAGATATGGCAAGGAAGAATGCTCAAGAATCTTACCAAAGAGTTCAGGAGGCTAAGGCAAGATCTCGGGCTAGGACTGGTGGCACCAGGGTGATCGTCTCTCCTCCTCCTCCTCCTCCTCAGAACGTGGGGACTCCTTCCCAGCCCATTGTGATTTCTTCTTCAGCTTTGTCTCGGCCACTCCCCTCCGCCCGACTTCTTTCTGAGCCAGAGAAGAAGAAGCGCAAGACTTTAGAGTCTGACTCTTCTTTTGATGGTGGGGTTAAGGCGGATGCTCTTGCATTCGTCCGAAAGAACATCTATCCTCATATAAGTATGGATGATGTCTCTGTTCGGAACCACCTTACCACTCTGGCTGAGGAGAGTTTTAGGGCGGCAGGTGTTTGTGGCAAGCTCTTGGATATTTTTGAGAAGACTCCTCTCAGATCTTTAGGGTTAACCTCTAAGGTTGAGGAGCTGGAAGGAAGGCTTCTTGCTTATCAAGAGCATGAGAGGGAGTTGAAAGAGGAGGTCGCTAAGCTGAAGGAGGAGAGAGATACCCTTCGGGAGAAAGAGAGTAAGTTGCAGGCCCAATGCAACATGGAGGCGGGTTTGAGGAAGGCAGCACAGGAGAGTTACCAGAGTTTATTTCAAGATCTTGTGTCTGTGAGGAAGGACTTGTTGAACTCTCGGAATGCATATGCTGAGTTGGAGGACTCTATTGCTGATGGTGCTGAGGAGGCTTGGAGGATTTTCAAGGAGCAGGTCGGAGTCATTGCCCCTGACCTGGACCTTTCTCCTTTAGATCCGGACAAAGTCGTCATTGATGGTGCTATTGTGGATCCTCCTGCCCCCGTAATTGTTTCCGAGTCATAATTGAAGACTCGGGGGCAGAGGATTATGGAGTCCCCTCCTCGTTCTAAAGACGCTTCGAGCTCTTCTGTTGTTCCTCCGACTTCCTCTTCATCTCCTGTGGTTGCCTCTCTTTCCGGTCCTGGTGGCGCTTTTCCTGACTCTGGTGGTGGTGATCCGTCTACTCCTCTGCAGAAATAACTTTATATGGCTATATGGGGGCTCGGCCTGTGAGTCCCCCCTTTTTTAAACTCTTTATATCTTGTTTGTTGGTGGTGTTTGAACAATTTCTTTTGGCCTTTTAAGGCTGTTAACAAAATATTTAAAAAATACCCTTTTTTAATAAGGGTTTTAAGTTAACAAAATACCCTTTTTTGGATAAGGGTTTAAGTTACCTTATGCGTGCATGCTTTTCTGATTTTGATTTTTCGAAATCTCCTTGATCTTTCCTGAAAACCTTTCCCCTTGGCTTGTCTGTTTTTCTGAGCCTTTTTGTTTAAGGACTTTAGGACAGCCTTTGAACTTTTTCCTAGGTTTTTTCAATCTCTTTTTTGTTATTCCTTATACTCAACTTTGCTTTATTGAGTTCTTATGACTTAGGTTATTTTTGCGATGCGTTTTTCTTCTACTCGATTTTTCATTCCGATTTACGGGTCGAAGTGTTTCCGAGTTTCTTACGATAAACTTTTATAACCTCTTTACACCGACTTGTACCTCGTCGTTTTATCCTGACGACCATCTAGGCCGGTTCATGGGATTTTCACGTTTTGTCGAGCTTAAGTCGGCGCGTTTCGTAGAAAGAAAGAGAAAACAAAGAAGGAATTTATAAGAGATATTTGTAAGATGAAAAAGATCTTTATTAATCAGGGGAGGTACTCTATTGCTACTAAGAGTTTTTGACAATCTATTTCCCTTAGTCCCTACTATGATGCCTCGTTAAAAACCCTTCTCCAGAAAAAACCCTTTTATTTTGGGAAAAAATCATGAAGTTGGGAAAAGAGTACATCAGGGAGTAGAGTTCGCTTTTAACTGTAGTACCTTTTCATATTACAAGCATGCCACGACCTCGGTAACTCGGTGCCGTTCAGGTCGGTCACTTTATAATAACCTTTTCCTAAGACCTCATTGATTTTGTATGGTCCCTTCCAATTAGCAGCGAGTTTTCCTTCCCCTGACTTGTTGACTCCAATGTCGTTTCTGATCAAGACCAAGTCGTTCGGGGCAAATGTTCTTCGAATGACTTTTTTGTTGTACCTTGTAGTCATCCTTTGTTTCAGCGCTGCTTCTCTTATCTGGGCTTGTTCTTGTACTTCGGGAAGTAGGTCGAGCTCTTCTTTGTGCCCCTGTATGTTCCCGATCTCGTCGTGGAGAATTACCCTTGGGCTTTGTTCATTGATTTCTATTGGTATCATGGCTTCTATGCCATAAACTAGTCGGAAGGGTGTTTCTCCAGTAGCGGATTGGGGGGTCGTCCTGTAAGCCCATAGCACTTGTGGAAGCTCTTCAGCCCAGGCTCCTTTTGCCTCTTGTAATCTTTTCTTTAGCCCTGCCAGTATGACTTTGTTGGCTGCCTCGGCTTGCCCATTGGCTTGCGGGTGCTCCACCGAGGTGAACTGGTGTTTAATTTTCATACTGGCTACTAGGCTTCTGAAGGTAGAATCGGTGAATTGGGTTCCATTGTCTGTAGTAATGGAATAAGGTATCCCATATCTTGTGATGATATTTTTGTAGAGGAACCTCCGACTTCTTTGAGCAGTGATGGTGGCCAATGGTTCTGCTTCAATCCACTTTGTGAAGTAATCTATTCCCACGATCATGTATTTAACTTGTCCTGGTGCTTGGGGAAAAGGACCTAACAAATCCATTCCCCATTTTGCAAAGGGCCATGGAGAAGTGATACTGATGAGCTCCTCTGGGGGAGCCACGTGGAAATTTGCATGCATCTGACATGGTTGGCACTTTTTCACAAATTCTGTGGCATCTTTCTGCAAGGTCGGCCCGTAGAATCCAGCTCGGATTACTTTCCTGGCTAGTGACCTTGCTTCGAGATGATTTCCGCAGATTCCACTGTGGACTTCTTCTAACACCTCGGTGGTTCTTGAGGTCGGTACGCACTTTAACAATGGTGTTGATACCCCCTTCTGTAGAGAATATTTCTCATCAAAGTGTAATGTTGTGCTTCCCTCCGGATTTTCCTGGCCTTTTTTTCCTCTTTTGGAAGGATGTCAAATTTTATGTATTCGACCAAGGGGTTCATCCATCCGAGGTTTAAACCGACTATCTCAAGGACTTCTTGTTTGTCTTCTATTTTTACCACTGAGGGTTCCTGGAGGGTTTCTTGGATCAGGCTTCTGTTATTCCCTCCTGGCTTGGTACTTGCTAACTTGGATAGGGCGTCCGCTCTGCTGTTTAGATCCCGAGTTATGTGTTTAACCTCGGTTTCTGCAAAGCGCCCAAGGTGCTCCAGAGTTTTCTCCAAGTACCTCTTCATATTTGGGTCCTTTGCCTGATACTCTCCACTTATCTGGGAGGTCACCACTTGTGAGTCGCTGTATATCATCACCTTTGTAGCACCGACTTCTTCTGCCAGCTTCAATCCAGCAATCAAGGCTTCATACTCTGCCTGATTATTTGAAGCTGGGAATTCAAATTTTAGGGAAACCTCTATCTGGGTTCCTCTTTCATCTACCAATATTATGCCTGTGCCGCTTCCTGTTTTGTTGGAGGATCCATCTACATAGAGTTCCCATGTAGTTGGTTTTTTCTCCTGATCCCCTGCGTATTCTGCAACGAAGTCGGCGAGGCATTGGGCTTTAATCGCCGTCCGAGTTTCATATCTTAAGTCAAACTCGGAGAGCTCTATTGCCCATTGAACCATTCTCCCTGCAACATCCATCTTTTGGAGGATTTGCTTCATGGGTTGGTTCGTACGGACTCTTATTGTGTGAGCTTGAAAGTAAGGCCGTAGCCTTCATGAGGCTACTACTAAGGAGTAGGCAAACTTCTCTAGTTTGTGGTACCTTAGCTCAGGGCCTTGTAGAACTTTATTGATGAAATATACTGGATGTTGGCCGACCTCGTCTTCTCTTATCAGGGCTGATGAGACAGCCTTGTCTGCTACAGATAAGTATAGGACGAGGTCTTTTCCAGCTACGGGTCGGGTCAGAATAGGAGGTTAGCTTAAGAATATTTTGAACTCCTGGAACGCCTCCTCACATTCAGGGGTCCATTCAAACTGACATCCCTTTCTCAATAAGAAAAACAGTGAAAGGGATTTTAGTGCTGATCCTGCCAAAAATCTGGAGAGGGCTGCAAGTCGGCCATTCAGCTGCTGGACCTCTCTCAAACAAGTCGGGCTTTTCATCTCCAGGATGGCTCTACACTTATCGGGATTGGCTTCGATCCCTCTTTGTGTTAGCATAAATCCTAGAAATTTCTCTGCCTCCACCGCGAAGGCGCACTTTGCGGGATTTAGTCCATCCCGTGCAGCCTTATGGTGTCAAAGACTTGTGAGAGGTCCGACAAGAGGTCGACTTCTTTCTTGGTCTTTACCAGCATGTCGTCGATGTATACTTCCATTAGGCTCCCAAGGTGAGAGGCAAACACCTTATTCATCAACCTCTGGTATGTGGCCCCTGCATTTTTCAATCCAAATGGCATGACCACGTAACAGAAATTAGCTCTGGGTGTGATGAATGATGTCTTCTCCTGGTCTGGCTCGTACATCGGGATTTGGTTATACCCCGAGTAGGCATCCATGAACGACAAGTATTGATACCCCGAGCTGGAGTCTACTAGGGTATCGATGCTTGGCAGTGGATAAGGGTCCTTGGGACATGCCTTATTTAGGTCGGTATAGTCCACACACATTCTCCATTTGCCATTTTGTTTTTTGACCAGCACTACATTGGCTAGCTATGTTGGGTACTTGACTTCTCTGATGAAGCCGGCTTCCAGGAGCGCCTGTACTTGCTCCTCCACTACTAGGGCTCGTTCTGGGCCGAGCTTACGTCTTCTTTGTTGTACAGGTCGGGATCCCGGATAGACCGAGAGCTTATGGGACATGAGCTCGGGGTCTATCCCAGGCATGTCGGAGGCCTTCCAGGCGAAGAGATCGGAGTTATCTCTTAGGAGCTTAGTCAACTCTTGTTTTAGGGTTTCCCCTAGGTTGGCTCCTATGTGAGTATTTTTTCCTTCCTCTTCGCCGACCTGTATTTTCTCGGTTTTTCCTCCCGGTTGTGGTCGCAACTCTTCTCTAGCCCTTGCGCCACCGAGCTCTATTGTGTTAACTTCTCTGCCTTTTCCTCTCAGGTTTAGGCTTTTATTGTAGCATTTTCTTGCCAACTTTTGATCTCCCCTTAGCGTTGCTATCCCCGCTGAAGTCGGGAATTTCATGCAAAGGTGGGGAGTGGATACTACTGCTCCGAGTCGATTTAGAGTAGCTCTGCCGATTAAAGCATTATATGCTGACCCCACATCGATGACTATGAAGTCTATACTCAGAGTCTTTGACTTTTCCCCCTTTCCAAAAGTGGTGTGGAGGGGCAAAAATCCCAGTGGTTTTATCGGCGTGTCCCCTAATCCATATAAGGTGTCGGGGTAGGCTCTTAATTCTTTCTCATCCAACCCTAGTTTGTCAAAAGCGGGCTTAAAAAGGATGTCCACTGAGCTTCCTTGGTCTACTAGGGTTCTGTGGAGATGGGCATTTGCCAAGATCATAGTTATTACTACTGGATCATCGTGTCCAGGGATTATTCCTTGCCCATCTTCTTTTGTGAATGAAATGGTAGGGAGGTCGGATGATTCCTCTCCGACCTGGTAGATTCTTTTAAGATGTCTTTTGTGAGAGGATTTGGTGAGCCCCCCTCCCGCGAACCCCTCTGAGATCATATGGATATGTCTCTCTGGAGTCTGCGGTGGTGGGTCTCTTCTATCCATATCATCTCGCTTTCTCTTTCCATGACTGTCCGACCTTTCTATGAGATACCTGTCAAGCCGACCTTCTCTAGCCAGCTTTTCTATCACATTTTTAAGGTCGTAGTAGTCGTTTGTCGAGTGACCATATATTTTATGGTACTCACAGTAGTCGCCGCGGCTCCCCCCTTTTTTATTTTTAATGGGTCTAGGGGGCGGCAGCCTTTCAGTATTACAAATCTCTCTGTATACATCCACTATAGAAACTTTTAGAGGAGTATAAGAGTGGTATTTTCTTGGCCTTTCGAGACCGAGTTCTTCCTTTTTCTTGGTTTCCCTCTCCTTCTCTTTTGTTGAGGGATGGTGCCCAGGTCGCCAACTCAGGTCTCTCAGCTTAGCATTTTCCTCCATATTGATGTACTTTTCAACTCTTTCCTGTACATCACTTAGAGAGACGGGGTGTCTTTTAGATATGGACTGTGAGAAGGGACCTTCTCTAAGTCCATTGACTAGCCCCATTATGACTGCCTCTGTGGGCAGGTTCTGAATCTCTAAACATGCTTTGTTGAACCTTTTCATATAGGCTCGTAAGGGTTCTCCGACCTCCTGTTTTATTCCCAAGAGGCTCGGTGCATGTTTCACTTTGTCTTTCTGGATAGAGAACCTCATCAGAAACTTCCTTGAGAGGTCTTCAAAACTGGTGATCGACCTCGAGGGGAGGCTGTCGAACCACTTCATCGCTGCTTTCGATAGAGTGGTCGGGAAAGCTTTGCATCGCGTAGCGTCGGAAGCATCAGCTAGGTACATCCGACTTTTGAAGTTGCTTAAGTGATGCTTCAGATCCGTGGTTCCATCGTAGAGGTCCATATCGAGGCTTTTGAAGTTCCTCGGAACTTTTGCCCTCATTATATCCTCACTGAAAGGATCCTCCCCTCCTAGGGGCGGTTCTTCTTGCTCTTCACGGGAGTTCCGGCCTTTGAGGGAGGATTCTAACTTTAAGAGTTTTTTTTCTAACTCTTTTCGTCATTCCATCTCCTCTTTTAGGTTCTTTTCGGTCTCCTTTTGTCGCTCCCGTTCTTGTTCTAACTGTTCCAGGCGACTGTGGACTAATCCCATGAGTTCGGTTGCATGGGATGGTCCCTCTTTCTCTGATTCGCGACCTTCTGAAGAGTTTACCTTTGGATTTTTTACTCCGGAGGTACCTTCCCTGTGTTGATCATTGGTTCCCTGGTGGAGGGTCAAGTCTGCATCATTATTACCTGTGTCCAGATTCTCTTGTTCAGAATCTGACTCCACATGACCCTCTTCGGGGGATCTATCCGCCATCACTGGTTGATCTCTCGGGTCCCCGGCAACGGCGCCAATGTTACGGTGGGTAACCAGAGATTAATGGATTGGATGGTGTTGGTTGGCCCAATCGCTTGAAAGAAGAAGCCTTCAAGTGGGTCTGCACCTCGGGGGGCCTCCGTCCGACTTGCTCGTATGAGGAAAAGGGGGTGGTACCTGCAAGGACACTCCGATGCCTAAGTCAGCACGGGGTTAAGCAGGTTTAGAATGTATTGGAACTTAGAGATACCTGAGGGGTGTTAGCGTATTTATAGTGGCGAACCAATAACCACCGTTGGAGTAGTGCCACCCTTTTAGGGTGTTAACCGTCCCTTTATCTTAGGGAGGTTGAGATATGGCTCTGTAAAGTAGGTAGAGAGATTCTTGGGGCAGTTACTCTTTTGAATGAGTGTTTATCTGCCAGCTAACCCTCGTACCCGACTTCTTTATAGCAAGTCGTGGTGAGTACCGACTTCATAAGACGAAGATTGGTACGGGGTGAG
Source organism: Arachis hypogaea (assembly GCF_003086295.3). NCBI lineage: Eukaryota > Viridiplantae > Streptophyta > Magnoliopsida > Fabales > Fabaceae > Arachis > Arachis hypogaea. The sequence continues at coordinate 110,888,408 of NC_092045.1, read as the reverse complement.
GCCCAACCCTTTGGTTTAGACCTTTTGTTTAATCCTGGGCCTTTATTATTGAGCCAGGGTATGAACAATATTATTGAGAAAAAATTACAACAAAACGAAAACAAAATATAATATAGATTTATTATAAACCGTATTCAATTTTTAATACTTTAATTTTGAAAATTTCATATATAATTTTATCATAAACATGATTTTTATGTAATTGATGAAAAGACATTTTGGCAAGAGCAATTACATTACTTTTTCAAAATGCTATCAACTATGTTACAGTTTACTTAATAAAAAACATGAGATACACGCTAGTAATATACATGAGACCGGTAAGTTTTGATGAGGTGAAACGTGACGGTCTTTAATATTCACTTTTAGAAATGCTTCTGATGATGATAGATTTACAGCTAAATTTTTTTAATTTTATTAGAGTTTAGTAGGGGAGTATATTTTTAAGGTTGTCTACAGTTTTTTTGTTAGTGGTAGATTATTAAAGAACTTCAATCATATACAAATTTGTCTTATTCTTAAAATTTCTGGTGCAAAAGATATGACACAGGTTAAGCCTATCAGCCTTTCCTCAATTGTGTATAAGATTATTTCTAAAGTACTAGTCCATTGGCTACAGAAATTTATAATTTCGCTGATCAGCTCTAATCAAAGTGCCTTCATTAAGGGTAGATTAATTTCAGACAATGTCCTAGTCGTTTATGAATGTATGCACTATCTAAAGACAAAGAAGAGGGGCCTATCGAGTGAAATGACTGTTAAATTGGAAATGAGCAAAGCCTATGATTATGTTGAGTGGCATTTTCTTTGGTTCATTTTGGATAAGTTGGGATTTGAATCTAGGTGGATTGTTTGGATACAGGAGATGGTGACTATAGTTTTTTATTTTGTCGTTGTTGAAGGTCAACCTTTTGGTTTTTTTAAACCAAATAGAGGTATCCGTCAAGGAGACCCTCTATCTCCATACCTTTTTTTCTGTGCAAAAGAATTATCCTTTTTGCTAAACAATGCAGAGTAAAACGGTCTCATTGAAGGTATTCAGATTAACCGAAGATATCCTACTGTTAATCATTTATTGTTTGCAGATGACTCAATCCTTTTTTGCAAAGCGTCAGAAAACAGTTGTGAAAATATTCTCAATCTTCTTCAATCATACGAGGGGTTCAATAGCCAAAAAGTTAATTTGCATAAATTAGCTCTATTATTTAGTAATAATACTCCTCTCGTTGCTCGATTACTACTGACTCGAAAATTGAAAATTGATCATATTGGTGCACAGGATAAATATTTGAGTCTTCTATCTACAGTCCAAACATAAAAAAGGCTACTTTCGGAGAAATCAAGGACAAGGTGAGGAAGCAAGTTCAAGGGTGGAAAAGAAAACTTCTCTCCTCTGCAGGCAGGTATGTTCTAATCAAAGCTATTGGGGAAGCTATCCCAATTTATTCATTATCATGTTTTCGTCTTCCTGACACTTTAATTAAGGAGATTCACAACATACTCTCCCAATTTTGGTGGGGTAAAAAAGGTACAGAGAGAAAAATAGCATGAGTTAGTTGGGATATTATGACAAGACCGAAATTGGAAGGTGGACTAGATTTTAAGGACCAAGGAGATTAGAATTTGACACTATTAGCAAAACAATGTTAGAAAATTATCTCTCAACCACAATCACTCCTATCTAGACTCTTCAAAGGTAAATATTTTCGATACAGTTCTATAATGAATGCAGAGATCGGAACAGTAACTTCGTGGGGGTGGCGTAACATATTGGAAAGGCGTAAGGTTGTTGAAAATGGGCTGATTTGACGAGTTGGTGATGGATCCAGTTTCCAAATCTTCAGTGATCCTTGGCCTACTCCTCCACATCCTTATGTTATTTTTTCATCTAAAACTTCCAATCTACAAAATCAACCACTATTAATGGTCAAAGACTTAATACTTTCTAATGGTAAGTGGAATCAAACTCTAATTAGAAGTATTTTTTCTGAAGACACTAGTTAGCGTGTGCTAGCAACAACAATTGGGGGTGGAAAAGATAAAATTTATTGGACCCTTAATAAAAGTGATTTGTATGAAGTGAGTACTGGGTACCGTGTGACTTATGGGTTCTCGCATCCTCTCATTGAATTTTGCCCAGAGATTATGAGACAACGAAATTTATGGCGAGAACTGTGGAAGTTGAAAATCTCAGGGAATATTAAGATTTTTCTCTTGAGGGACTTCCATGAAAAGCTTTCAGTGCTGCAAAAGCTTCATCATCGCATCCCATCGATTCAACCTATCTGCCAAAGATACCTACAATTTTCAGAAACAATCAATCATTGCATCTTTCCTTATGTAAAATCAAAAGAAATTTGATCAAAAATAGGCTTACCAGCTACTAGAAGGAGCACCGAAGACTCTGATTTTTATGTTGAGTGCAACTTGAGAATGAGAGTCTTGTGTACCCAACCCAATAACTCCTCTCAGAGAATGATGATGGTGATTTTGAGCTGGTTCTTATGGAAGATTAAGAACAGATTCATCTTTGATAATGTATCAACTAGTGTGGAAGAGATAATGGCGTTGTCTTTGAAGTTACTGAAAGAGTTTCAACAATTCAACAAATTCACGCTCCCTAATTGATAATTATTTTATTTTTTTATCTCTCTTATTATTAAATTATTATATGATGCTACTATAGTAGAGCGTTAAAAGTTCTCTATTTTTTTATTTGTCCCATATATAAATACCTATATGTTTCTTTCATTTGATAAATGAAATTATCTGACATTGAAAATATATATATATTGAAAAACCCTAAAATTTTATCATTTTATGGCACTTCGGATTTCAAGCAAATTCATTATTGGCAACTTCAAATGCCATTTTGCAATAAAAATAGTTATTTGTCACTTATTAGTTAAACAAGAAACACGTTAACTTGAGAGATTATTATTAGAGACTTTATATATGAAAACAGGGACGGATCTAGAAATGATATTGTGGGGGACCAAAAAACGTATATAATATTAAAAATTATGTAAAAAAATTATATAATATAAAATGTATTACAAAAATATATCGACAGAGAATATATTTTAAAGTAAAAAAATATGTGTATACTTTTTATTAACGAAGTGGTCGAATCTTCGTATCATAAAATTCACCAATGATAGAATTTGTGTCAAATTTTTCAGTAATTTTCTTTTCAATATAATTAAAAGATAATTAGCAAAAAATTCATCTTTTATTTTGTTTCTAAATTATTTTTCACAATATTCATAGTTGAAAAAGATCTCTTAATTATAGCAGTTGAAATAGAGAGAATTAATACCAAATGAATAAAAAAAGACGGCCACAAGAAAAAAAATTCACTTTATGAGATTTGAAAAATTTTATTTAATTAAAAAATATTAGTAATAATATCTTTTTCAGATTTCTTTAATATTGTTACTTACTTTTTAGATATTAAAAATTATTAATATTTAAATTGGATTGGACTTTTATTTATACTAGACTAAATAATAAATAATTTTTTTAAAAAAAATTAAATTATACATAATAACTTATTACTATTAAAAAAAGTTGGGGGTCCGAGACCGCCACTCGTCCCCCTTATGTCCGTTCCTGTATGAAAAATGAGATTTTATAATTGATATAATCTGAGGTATAGATAATATAATTAAATTAGGTTTATATTTATAATCCAAATATAAATAAAAGCATGACTAATTTTTTGTATTAATGAAAAGTTAAATTATTTTTTGTTAGAAAATTAAAATGCGTGAAAACAACATGAATAAATTATACACATAATATTTTCTTTCACAAAGACTCTTTTTTAGAAAAGGACCTACTTTAACTTTTTGAGTCGCAGACATTTAATTCTTTGAGAATTTAAAAATACATTTAAATTTTGACTTTTTAAAATTTAGACATATTAATTTTTCATGTTTACTTGGATCTATCAGATTCAACGGAAAAATTAAACGTGATTTCTATTGTACTAACCTAGTTGTACGAATACACACGTATGAGAGTTTTTAAAATTGGACTAATTAGACTCAGGAATCGATATATCCAGATTTTAAAGAAGTTAAAAACTTAAATGTATTTTTAAATCTTTAAGGATTTAAATGTATGTGGACCAAAAAATTAGGAATTGATTTGTCATTTTCTCGCTTTTTTTTAATTTGTATATATATATATATTAAAATTATTCTTTTTCTGAAAATTAACAAAGATCAAATTTTAAAATTTTTATCATAAAAAATTAGATATTATATCGTAAAATTACTTATTCCAAAAACTCATATATCTAATAATTAGCACAACAATTGTTTTTAAAAACAAAATATATTTTTTAAAAAATAAAAAAAAAACTTAGCGTGTAATAAAATCCTTAAACCAAATATAATAATGTGGTTAACTAAACAGATGGTCAGCACATTAAGTGCAAAAAGACAGACCAGGAAGGTTAAGTACATTTCACCCTAATATTTTAAATAATATAAAAGTGAAGTCAGTTGACTCATCAAATTTAGATAAATATAAGTAGTTTTATACCTAACACAAATTAAATTTAATATTATATATTTGAAAAAATAAATATCATAAACCTAAACTTCACAGAGGTTGTGCTGGTCCTTTAGGACAATTGGACAAATACTAAATTCAGATCCCACGCTATTAAAAGGGAAAAAATCTTATCAAAGATTGCAGTCTCTCATAGCTGTTTCTTATTGTACTATATGTTCAATGACATCTTGTTATGTATTGTTATTATTGTTATCATCATTGATCAGGGTACGTGAGTTGGACCTGCTACAAATAAAAAAAAAAAGAAATAATTATAATTATAATATAGAGGACCACACGAGGGGCAATTAAAATTATCAAATATTTAATTATTTGATTTGATGCACTCATAAAATGTAAATTCTTAGAAGGTGACTCCTTATGATAGAAAATGGTAACCTATCTTGGGTCACTAACTCCAATTCTACCCTTCATTTTTAATTTGTTTGTTTATATGCGGGGATCTGTGAAAATTAAATTAAACACATGAATTTGTCCTTAATTAATTCCTTAAACTAAAATGTAAGCAATCTTTTGGGGATCATAAACATTTGGTGAATACACAGATTGGACTTTTGATTATTATATGATGAGAAACATTTGTATATAACAAATTTAATGTGTTTTAATAGTAATATTCTTTTTTAATTATGATTTTTAATTATTATGAATAAAAAGGAGTAATTATAATTTTTTTTAGAATATATGTTAAATTTAATCCAAGAATACATAAAAATTTTCCTTATTATATTATTTACATTAATTAATAATAACACACAAATATTAATTGTAAAATAAAAAATAAATAAAGGATGACAAGGAGAGACAATGGTCTTGGGAGCTGCACAAAAATAAGTCTATGGAATAATGTAAAAGTCAACCAACAACAACATAGCACTTAGAGAGGAAGAAAGTGGAACATGGCATATGACATATTCAAATAGAGATTTAGCTCTAGCATATGATGTTTTTGGCACTACTCCACCAACACCACCAAGATTCTCAATTAAGATTTGCTTTGAGTTAGTGATTCTAGTCCTTCCAAAACCACAAATAATGAAGTTGTTTTTTTCCTACATTGGTCCATAAAAAAATACTAATATGCTAATCATGATTTCATGACCCTTGGTCCTCCAATAACCATTCCAACTAGTACACTTTTTTTTTTTCTTAGTCTTCCCACTTATTCTTAATTTGGTCCGCAAACATTATCAAAGGAAACTATCATAAGTAGCATTAATATGCAATTACAATTCCTTAATGCACAAGAAGGTTAGAAGCTTGGTGTTTGCATTTTTTCTTTGACCTAATATTACATCAACTCATAAGATCTAGTACTCATTATTTGAATTATGTTAAAAATGATAAAATAAAATAAAATAAAACAAAATATTTATTCATCTAACCAAGATAAAGTAATAAGTTGGTACATTATCTAACAAAAATAATTAAAATAAAGCTTTTTTTTTGTTTTTGTTTTTGTTTGTGTGCAAATTCTATTGGAAATAACCCATGAAATTAGGAGGAAAATTTTTCTTTAAAATAAAATAAACAAAAAGTACTCTATATTTTTGCTCATTTAATTTGTACAGTGTATAAGACTCAACAACACTTTGCTATTGCTTTACACAAGAACCTGTCCCTCAAAATGTTGAAACTTATGTAATTATTTATCTTCATGATTCTTGTGAAAAGCATAGCCAATAAGCCACCTTGAATAACATAACATGGTACAAATTTGCAATTTTCATTTAGTTGGAGGACTATGAACAAAAATCAAGTGGCAATAATCATGTGCTTCTCATCAGTGGTTCATCTTGCAATTGTAAACATTCCTGAGGATTAGAATAAAAATAATCTTCTTCTTTTGGTCTTTCTGGGATTACAACTCTTCTTTTTTGGCTTCCCATTCTATTAGCATGAACTTTCTTAACAACATCTGAAAATTCATCCCAGCTTAATGAGCCATTGTTGTATTGATCTATCAGCCGCACCAAAATCTTCCTATCTAGTTGTATAGTCTTTTTGAAACCTAGGAATCTGAAATTAAAAGCACCAAGTAAAATAATATATTATTATAAAAATTTTAAATATTATATTATGTGCCATCATGGTTCCAACAAAATATAATTATTTTGACACTAATAAGAAAAATTATAAAAAACAAAAGCACTGGACAAGAGTTTATTAGAGAGTAGTTGTATTATGCTTATTTTATTAGTAAAATGCACTCATCATAATACTGCAATAATACACAAAAACTGAAATGCTTGATTACTTGTTAAGCTGTTCAATCATGAATTCCATTTATATATAATATCTAATAAGATTCTTCAAAAGTGAAAACCTTGCTGTCACACTTAAGAATAATTAAGATCATTTATATAGTTTTAGAGACAAATGAAATCCAAACATTGATGTGGTGAATAATAATATATAATAATAATAATAAATTAATAATACCTTCTATGGCCTTCAACAACTTTAGCCATGTTACCATCATATGTTGGAATAAATATGTCACTCTCCAGTGACACAAGATAATCCAATGCAGCCATTTGTGATGAGTGGTTTTGGAAATACATCAAATCTGAAGGTTCCAACAGAGTTTCCTTCCTTACCTGTTTGTTTTGCATTTCAACACAAATATATAAATCACAAATTTACATATGAATATACAAAATGACCATTTGAACAAAATCATAAGAAATAAACTAGTTTCTCAATATTTGAAAGTAACAAATTTATCTTTAGAAAAGGCTAATCTGTCACTCTTTTTGAATTACAAAACACATAAATTTGTTATTTTAAAATCTTGAAAACAAGTTTGTCCATTGATTTCATTTTGGTTCTTTGTACTTACCACATTAGGAAAAGCTGAAAGCAAATTTTGCATCCTTCTCCTTCCACCATATATTTCTCCAGCAGCAATATAAACTTGATAAGTTTGATCTATGCCTAGTGCTGTCAATATCAGAGCTATTTCCTCTGGTGTCAAAGGGCATAAACCATCTTGTCTCTTAAGCTCAGAATTAATCACTTTTTCCTTCCACCATGGATAAGCATATCTAATAACAAAACAATTTTGCATTAGAAGAAACAAAAAAAAACACATTCAATGATTCCAACAAAAAATGGAAAATAGATCCTTTGCCACATTAATACATCATTTTTGTTCTGTAGTGATAGTCGTTTTGACTCTTTTAGATATAGTAATTTATGAATATATCAAAAGTTATCGAAACGACTATCAGTATAGAACGGAGAGTGAGATTTGAGATTACCTCATTCTTGTGAGTTCCTCCACCTCTTTGGAGTCACATCCATGAGTGCATCCAGAAAAGGCTAACATGTCCATCTCATATCTAAGATGAAGCACAAGAAATGGCCCTCTTGACCTCAAAATGCTAACAATTCTTCTACCAAGTTCCTCTATCTGGGAAGTAAACCTCAATGCCTGGAAATTTACCCTGCAACGAAGCCTCTGAATCTCCGGTGGTAGTCCGTTATTCGCGAGCCGGGCATCGGTACGATTTAGGTGCAAAACCTTGTGTTTCCTCAACAGAGGAAGGATCTGTGATCAAAGCAATTAGGAGAATTGGTTGAATTAACTGATGAATGAGAAAAATAAATTAAATTTAAAAAGGAAAAATCATGTGAACCATGTGAATACCTGTTTTTCATAGTAAGATATACCAGACCAACTGACTGGTGGCAATGAATGAAATAATCCCAATTTTACCCTTCTCTTGAGTCTAGGTGGTAGTTGCTTCAATATTCTAACCTCATCTCTCAGTGATGCAATGAAATTATCTATATCAAATATGTCTTGGAACTCACTGCCACATCAAGGGAACAGAGTTGATGATGAAACTTCAATAATTAATAACATAAAATACAATAAAATAAAATGTTTTTTTTTTCTTTTATAAGAATGATAAATGTGCAAACCTTGGATCAGCCCAGAAAGATGTTTTATCCAGTTCTGGAACTATGAGAGTTGCATTCAAATGTCTAGCAATAGCAACCATGTCACATATCTGCACAAGAAAGATATATAACCAAACTCTTTTAATATAATACTAATAATAAATCAATAATTTCCAACAAATGTTAATGTAATTTAACATTGGCATTACTCACTGCTGCTCTCATTTGATTGAGCCCTCCATTGCAAGAAACCACAAGATAACCATTGTTCTTATAAATCCCTGATATCAACAATGTACCAACCAATTAGTAAATTAAGAAAATTGTTAATACCAATAACCATCATATGACAAAGTTGAAGAACTTACTTTTGGGAGGGAGAACAATAGCCCTATTATGTGGAAGAACAAAAGGCTTTTCTACTATGGCCTGAGAAGATGAATCTGAAGGATGGTGATTGAAACAATAATAAGGCATACCCTTCAAGAACCTTGGACCCCATAATTCACCAATTGACATAATCTGAACCACACTGGTCCAAATTAACACAGTGGTTATGGCACGAGCCATCCACACCTTAATCCTACTAGACCTTATAACCAATCTCTTATTATTATTGGATTTGATTACACCTTCATCTCCAGAACCCAAAACATTGAACCCTATCACCTCCATTTCCTCACTCTCATGATCATGCTCCTTTCCCCACCTCAGCATCATTCAAATTCTCTCTAATTGGTCAATTAACTCTTCAATTCAATCAAAGCCTTAAGAAATTAGAAGTTTAGAACTATGAATTATGAAATACTATACTATATACTATTTATATATAATAAATAAGAACCTTGGACTTAGTGATGCATAATAAATTCCCAGAATAAACACCAAAACCAATACTGAGGAAAGTTTGGATCTTACAACATAGAAAAAATAAATGCTAATTAAACAAAAATCTTTGACCTCCTATCATATCATGAAATTCACATATGCGGGTAACACCTTGGAACCATAAAAACACTAGATGAAGTTTTCAGTGCTCGTGAAACGCTAAGCTATGTTGGCAATGTAGCTTTCATTAGTTGCAGTGAAGGAGCAATGCAACTGCATAAGCGTGGAGAATTGGAGATTGAGACTAACTCTCAAGAGTTTTCAATGGCATTGTGTTGAACTCAATTAGAGAGAAAGGAAACAAGAAACGTAGTGTTTGTTAGCAAATTCTGCTTGAAACAGCAATATCAATGGTGGTGGGAAGTGTTTTTTTGTTTTTCTCCGGTGAGAATTTTCCGATGAGATCCCGGTGAGAGTTGCCGGAGAAGGTTGTTGACGGCGGCAATGGTGAGAATAGAGAATAGAAGCAGAAAGAAAGAAAGAGAGAGTTAATATATATATATATGCAAGAAAATGAAAAGAAAATAATAAGAAAAAATGAAAAGGGTATATAATCAAGGCGGTAGCAAAGGCTGCAATTTTTTTTTTCCTTTCTTAAGAGAGAGTGAGTGAGTGACAAAGATGGGTCCACAGGACCCACTTTTTAACTGTAACAACAGTGTAACAAACCCAACTTTTATTTTATTTATTAAAATTCTACTCCATTTTACTATTTTATTTTATTTACCCTTGGCTTTTTAAATATTTTTTTTATTTTCATATTATTTTTTATTTTAATAAGATAAAAATTCACCTACACTTATTTTTATGTAAAATTGATAGACGAGAATAATTATAATTTGACTAAATTATTATTTAACTTTTTATTGACTATTAATTTTACATAAAAATTATTATACTAAATAAAAATTAATTTTTTGATCAATAAACTAACTACTAAATTAAGTAATTAATTCAAATTGGTTAATTTTAAGCTACGTTTGAATGCTGATTATGAAACAAAATTATAGAGATAGGGGATAGAGAAATTGGTTTAGTTGCATACTATGAAGTAAAAAGTATAGATATTTTGCTGAGTTACTGAGTTTAAGTGTTTGATATATTTTGGATATAATATTTATTGATACTTATCCGACATGTATATTTGTTTTGTTTTATTATGTCTTAATAAAAAATAAAATTTTTTTTTCAGGATATACTTGGATATAATTAAATACAATCACGTGTTTAGCGTGTGTCCAGTCTTATTCTTAACATGTATTCTTAAAATAAATTTAAAAATAGTATATATTATTATTTATTAAATAAAAAATATTTTAAATATAATTAAAATAAGACATTAAAAATAATTAAAAAATTAATTTATTTTTTAATATTAATAAAATATCAAAATATCATTACAATTTATTTAAAAAATATTTTATATTTTATATATATATATTTCTATGTCTTATAAAATTTTAAAATTTATATGTCTATTTATCTTATGTTGCCTGTATCTGTATCATTCTTCATAGATTGCAAAGATACGAATCTTATATATTTTCAAAGTAGAAATACAAAATATTTGTGTTTGCTTCTTTGTCTATGTATGTTTTCTATTTTTATATTTTTATATTTTTATATTTTTATATCATAGACTATAGTATCCACATGTTAATTTTAATATGAACAAAAATCACTACAGGTAGTAAATATCTGAAACAATATCTTATAAAAATCACATGAAGTTTCAATTTTTGTTCATGATCATTTTTATATTAGATATATTGCTTTTTAACAAGAAATTTTGACAATCAATTCCCGATCTTTTAGAATATTAGACAAATAAGCTGAAATTTATTCACTGTGTCTCCCATGTGAAATAGCATAAATGTACTTCTAGAAGATTTTTATCAAGGGTGCATTTTGGAAATGAATGTATTTTTAATTTATTCAAATAAAAACTCTTCATTGTAACTTGTAAGAGCACTTTTGATAAATAATATAACAAGTATTCTGTAATTGTTTATTGAGTCTTAATTCTTAAACTTGAATACACTTTAATTTTGATAACTTTGATGCGTCATTAGAGACAGTCATTTTGAATAAGAAAAGGTAATTATTTCTTTTTATTTTTTATATAATTTATAATTATTAGAAATGAAAATAAATAATTGTATATACTTCTGGATACATTAAGTATTATACTATTAATACATACAAAAATTCTCCTATTAGTTCACAATCTTTAAGGCTGCATTTGTTTTTAAAAATAGGACAAAATAAAATATTAAAAATAATACATAAAAAACAGACACACAAAATTTAATATTCATATATTTGTTTAATAATAAAATAGAATAAATTATAAAAATTAATTTATTTTTATTTTTTTAATAAAAAAATATGAAAAAAATATAATAATAAAAAATATAATTATAAAAGATTAACAAGAATAATAAAAGAAAAAAAAAATAAACTGTGTTCTTTGTTAGTGTTTCTGTATTCTTCCTGTCAGGATGAACACAAAATACATTAATTCAGTGTCTCTAAATATAATATCTCTTTATTTATATCTCATCTGCCAAACACAATTTTGTGTCTCAGTATCTCATCCTTATAAATAGAATTGCACACGAATCGGATCGAATCAGATATAGCCTAAAATTCTATCCGATCCGCACTGCACTCATCGTATCGAATCGGATACGATATCTGCATTTTTTCAGATCAAATCCGATCCGATCCGATTCGCATACTTGCGGATGTGGATCGGATCGGATATCGGGTATATTCGCATAATTCAAAAAAGAACTATTTTGAGATTTTATTTGGCTATTTTTACAAAAAAAAATATCCATAAAATTTATTTTTCACCTGTTTAAGTCTATTTACTCCTAACATATTATCAATAAAAGTTCTCTTCAATAATTAAAAAAAATAATAACACAAAATTTAAGTTTAATTATTCTAAGTTGAAGTACAACATAAAAAATAAAAAATAAGATATCATAAAATTCATAAAACAACACACTAAAATTCATATCACATTAGGGTTTACTTTCTTAAACTATACTATTTATATGAGACGTGCGGATATGTGGATTTGCGGATCGAATCTGCGGATATCACTATTAAATCCGCAATCCGATCCTACCATAGTGCGGATCAGATCTGATCCGATCCGATGACTCTGCGAATCGGATAATATTCACAAAATTCGGATCGAATGCAGATAATTGCCGCGAATATGCGGATATTATCTGATCCATGTGCAGTCCTACCTATAAACCAATTGCAGCCTAAATGTTTTGAATTGTTTTTTCATATTCTTTTAGAATTTGATGTTGTTATTCTTTCTTCATGTTTTTCTGTAAACTTATATATTCTTTGACTTAGTAATTCTGTAATTAAGGTAGCTAGTCACTAGTCTATGTCTTTTAATGTCAGTTGCTCACTCTTTGGTAGCACTTTTTCTTTCTTTCGTTGAAATAGTTGCTTTAGATTTAATTTGATTTGACTATGTTAATCCTGTATATGTATTAAAGAGTAATTTCCAAATCAATTTCTAAAAAAAATTTAGTCGGAAATTTTAATTTTTAATAAATTTTAATGATTAAAGTATTTTTTATTTTTTATTTCATTAGATAAATCAATTTTCACACAAAATTCTTCATTATACACAAGGATTGATTTGAAAATGGTAAAAAAATATAAGGACTTTCAGATCATTTTTAAATGACAATAAGATTAATTTGGTTAAACATATTAGTTTCTAACGCAAAAAGTTGACATAAGAATTAATTTTTCTAATAAAATAAACTGTTAGGGGTTAATTTAATAATTAAGATTTATTAAAAATTAAAGTATTTGACTAATAATTTTTTGGACCTGAGTTGGAGTAACATCTTAAATTTAATGTCTAACCCATTTATTTTCTCTCTAAGAATTTATATTTTTTAATTTTTTTAATCATGGATTTATCATGAAAGAAGTATAAAGAAAAACAAAACAAAATTGACGGAAAAAAAAATCAAATGAGTTATGAATACATGGTCCAACAAGATTTTACAGTGATCCACTAGTGGACTACTACCACTAGCTGAGATAAGGTCTTAAATCTTAATTATGATGATCAAACTCTATTAGTTGAAATAATTGGGGGTTTAGCTATTCATAATCCACTTGTATGTTGATATTAAAATTGATAAGGATGGATTGAATAACAACATTTTAGTAATTGAGCACACCATTTACCTAAAGAATTGATATCTTGCTTTCGGTACTAAGGTGAGGTGAAAATGAAATACATTCGCGCTTAAAGGGTTATTTTCAGCATCCTAATTATATTTAATTGTGTCATTTTTTATGATAAACATTGAGTAACTGTTACAGATATAATTATGAGAAAGTATAAATAAATAATGTATATTGTGAATAACGTAAATAACAGTTTAAAAAAAGGGTAAAATTTAAATTAAAATTCAAATTTTTAATTAATTAAATAATTATTAATAAATTTTAAAATTTAAAAAATTAGAATTAGTACCTAAATATATTTACATTACGAATGATTATTCCTAATTTTATTATAATTATGGTTCTGATGTCCGCGCCAGTTCCTCTCATCTCTACAATCATTATTCATGTCATTACTGGAAACAACCGATGAGATTCAGAAAAACACTATCGTTTCCATCTCCACCGCACCAGTTTTTTTCCCAACTCCTTTTAGTGCTGCTGTTGTTCACCCAATCAGCCCCCTCACTGGCATCGATCTCTCCAACATAACTTCAAACACCATCGTCGCTTTCGATTTTTTATTGCCGTTGCTCTTTTGACCATTAGTCTCGCTCATCGCCGTCGTTATTTTTATCTGTTTAAGTTTTTAGAAGGAATAACATTTCATGACATAGTATTAAAACTCTATATCTAAAATATTTAGTGTTTAATCTTTAGTAAATTCTAAAAAAAATAAGACAAATAAAAAAATCATATATAAAAGTTCAAATAAAATTAAAAGAGATTATCACTTAAAAAAATGTATTAGAGATATACTCATTTAGTGAATAATATTTTTTTGGTATTTAAATTATGCTTGAATCAATATTAATCAATTTTGATATATTTCTAATAAAAGTTTTATGCCTTTAACATTCTCCTTTATTTAATTTATGTGTTGCTAAGATTAGAAAACATAATCCAAGCATTCTATTTATTGTCATATATATTATTATATTCTTTCAATATCATAGAAATATGTGATTGCATGATATTGGTAAAAAAATTACATCATAGCAATTAAAATCTTAAAAGTAACTTCTAAAATAGTGGTCAAAGAATTTCATATTCGAATAAATGTTTTTTAATAAATAAAATTAATAAACTAGTCATTAATATTTTTATATTTTAGAAATAACAATGCCTAATAAAATAAAAGATAAATTAATCCTTAATATTTTTTGCAAAATAAAAGATTAATACTTAACTTTTTTCTAAAAATATAGTTTATTAATAGACAAATTATAAGATATTTAAAAATTTAAAACACAAGATATCAATTTGCGATTTCACTCTATTAAAAACTAATTTATCTCTATATTTTATTTGCAATTATTTGTCCATTAATACAACAACAACAATAAAGCCTAACAACAACAATAAAACCTTGTTTTATTAGATGGGAATGGCTATATGGATCAAACGACGCTATTGAACTCTATTATGTATCATGTTTACAGAGAGACCGTTTACATATAGATCTCATTTGACCACTTTATGGATGGACTTCCTAAGTCTTTCTTTGGCTTTCACCTCGTGCTCATCTTCCATCTCATCTACCCTCCTAATTGGGTGCTCTGTCGGTCTTCTTCTTACATGTCCAAACTACTTGAGACGCGATTCTACCATCTTTTTCATAATAAATGCTACTCCAACTCTTTCTCTTATATCTTCGTTCTTTATGCTATCTAATCGCGTATGACCACTCATCCATCTCAACATCTTCATCGCTGCTACACTTAACTTAACTTATGTTCGTGCTCCCCTTTACCCGCCCAACACTCCGTACCATAAATCATAGCCGATCTTATAGCAGTGCGATAGAATTTACCTTTAATTTTTAAAGGCACTTTTTTATCGCATATAAAATCAGATGCACTCCGCCATTTTGACCAACCTGCTTGGATCCTATGACTTACATCATGTTCAATCTCTCCATTATCCTGTATGATGCACCCAAAATACTTAAAACTTTTAACTTTTCGTAAGATATTTTCTCTAATCTTCACCTATGTATTAGGGTTTTCCCTTCGGCGGCTGAACTTACATTCCATATATTCCGTCTTGTTACGGCTTATGCGTAGACCATACATTTCTAGAGCTTCTCTCCATAAATCCAACTTCTTATTTAGGTCTTTCCTTGACTCTCCCATAAGGACAATATCATCGGCAAAAAGCATGCACCATGGTATAGGTTCTTGGATATGCTCTGTGAGTACTTTCAAGACTAATGTGAAAAGTTATGAATTTAATGATGATTTCTAATGTAATCCTATACCAATAAAAAATTTCTCTGTCATACCACCTTGAGTCTTCACACTAGTTATAGCCCATCATACATGTCTTTAATTACACGAACATATACTATTCGTATTCTCTTTCTTTCCAAAATCTTACCTAAGACATCTCTTGGCACCTTATCATATGCTTTTTCCAAATCAGTAAACATTATATGTAGATCTCTTTTATTACTATGATACCTCTCTATCATCCTTCTTAACAAGTATGTAGTTTCAATGGTGAATTTGTCTGGCATAAAACCAAATTAGTTCTCTGTTACTTGTGTCTGTTGTCTCAGCCTCTGTTCTATCACTCTTTTCTATAAATTTATGGTATAGCTCATGAGTTTGATTCCTCTATAATTTTTGCAACTCTGTATATCCCTTTTATTCTTGTAGATAGGTACTAATGTGCTATTTCTCCACTCATCTGACATTTTCTTTAACCTTAAAATCTCACTAAAAAGCTTGGCTAACCAACTAATGCCTTTCTCTCTAAGGCCCTTCCAAATTTCAATCAGAATATTATCGAGTCTTACTATCCTGCCATTTTTCATCCGCTTTAGAGCCTCTTTTACCTCAAAGTCTCGAATCCTTTGATAGTTGTCGAAGTTTTGATCTTCTTCCCTCATGCATAACCGACCAAGACTCAAAAGAGTCTTTTGTCCTTCATTAAATAACTCGTAGAAGTAACTCTTCCACTTTTTTATTGATATTCTCATCTTGAGCCAAAACCTCTCTTGTTTTTATCTTTTATGCACTTAACTGATCCAAGTTTCTCGTTTTTCTTTCACGGCTCTTTGTGATTCTATATATACATTTTTCTCCTTCCTTCGTACCTAAAGACAGGTAGAGACCCTCATATGCTCTTGTTCTTGCTTCACTTATAGCCACTTTTGTCTTTTTCTTAGCCGCCTTATATATTTTTCAATTATCTATATTGCGACACAAATACCACTCTTTAAAACACTCTTTTTTTGCCTTTATCTTTTCTTGTATACTTGTATTCTACCACCAGAACTCTTTGTCTCTTAGTCCTATCCCTCTAGATTCAACAAAACTTTATTTTGCTATTCGTCTAATAATTTCTGCCATCTCCCTCCACATCTCCTTCATGCTTCCATCCTCTTTCCACTTTGCCTCTTTTCCTACCCATCTTAGGAAGCTTCTTTGTTCTTCACCTTTCATCCGCCACCACCTCGTCCTTAGATTCTTCGTATGATGTCTTTTCTTCATCTTTTGTTTAACGCAAAAATCCATAATGAGTATCCTATGTTGTGTTGTTCAACTCTCTCTCGAAATAATTTTACAATTAATATAAAATTTCCGGTCGACTCTACTCAACAAGAAGAAGTCGATTTGAGAGCTTGTCATGCCACTCCTATAGGTTATAAGATGTTCGTCTCTCTTTTTAAAATATGTATTTGTGATGAGAAGGTCAAAGGTTGAGGAAAAGTCTAAAATAGTTTTACCTTCGGTATTGACCACCTTGAAACCATGGCCTCCGTGAATACTTTCATACCCAATCACTTCTATTCTAACATGACCATTTAAATCTCCTTATAAAAAAATTTTATCTCCCAAAGGTATGTCTTGGACCAAACTCTATAGATCCTCCTAAAACCTTATCTTGTGTTGTTTGTCCAAACCCACTTGCGGTGCATAGACGCTAATCACATGAAAAGTACATATTCCACCACAAATTTGATAGAGATGATCCGATCACTCACCCTCTTAAGATCCACTACGTCCTTCTTCCATTACTATCCACGATAATATCTACTACATTCCTATTTTTCACCTTTCCTGTATACTAAAGTTTGAACCTGGAGGTATCCAACTCCCTAACCTTCGCGCCAACCTATTTTATTTCTTGTAGGCACATGATGTTAATCTTCCTCCTTGTCATGGTATCCACCACCTCCATAGATTTTTCTGTTAGAGTATCTATGTTTCATGTCCTAAATCTCAACCTCCTGTCGCTATGACATTTACCTTTACTTTTTTATTTTTGAACTAGCTTATTTATCTTTGTCTGTTCATGAAAATGCGGAAATCCTTACTCATTTAGCACTACACTTGGGTACCAATGTAGCGGCTCTTGCTCCTTTGACACTGTACGTGAGTCATACATCGCGTTGCTTTTGTATTGGGCAACGACCTACGTCTTTAATCCAAGGTTGCGAGAATCGGACCGGTCAATAAACCGTGAGGTCACTAGTTCAATGGTTCATTGGTTCGATTGGGGTTCAACCGGGGTTGAACCGGTTTAATAAAATATTAAATAAAATTATTAAAAAACCTAAAAATAATTTTAAATATATAAATTCAATAATTTCTAACTTAATAAAATTTAAAATTTCACATAATAAGTTATCCATAACTCAATATTAGAGGTTCACAAACAACTTCAAACATCAAAGTTTATAACAAAAAAAAAACGCACATAATAACAAACCCATAATGTTCTACATTCAAAAGAAACAATTACTAATAAGTTTTCAACTAATCAAAGGTGAAACTCATCAAAAAGCATAATTATCATTAAATGTTCCAATATCTCTATCATAAACAGGTAATCCAAAGCCACCATCATCAGAAGTACCACCAAAAGAAGTTGTATTTGAAGAATCAGCAACATTAGGCAAATTCACATCAAATTTCACATTTCCTCCATATAATAAAATAAAATAGAAAACCAAGAAAAAATTAAAGTTATAACTTTACAACAGATATCTTTAGTAAATGAAACAAGTTTTGCTATTTCAATCACCTTTAGGATATGAAGGCATAACATTATCCGTGTAAATTAAATTTTCAATGCCTTCGATGTCTCCATTAGTAAATTCAGGATCATCTTCATCTGGCATTACCCAAAAATATAATGTGTTAATGCTTTGAACGTCAATTGAATCATAATTCTTCTTCTTGCGATGCATTATAGATTGAAGGCGTAGATTATAAGTCACATAAACAATGTCACTTAGCCTTTGATGCTCTAATCGGTTCCTCCTCTTTGAATGGATTTGTTCAAAGAGGCTCCAATTCCTCTCACATCCGGATGATGAAGATGTTTGATGAAGAAGACGAATTACCATTTTTTGCAAGTTAGGAGCACTCCCATCGTGTAGCCTCCACCATTCACCTACCAGGATATGAAAGTCAAACATCAATTCTCATTCAATATTTAAAAAAAACCTTCAAAGTAACTTGAACATATAAATATAATAACTTATCATGTTCAAGTCTCTTAATTGCTTTCAAAGCACTTTCCCTTCCAAAACTTCCTTTTCGATCTCGATACAATTGTATCTCTTGTATTGCAGCAACTGAGTCATCGCAAAGAGTTTCAATATCAAATAAATCAAGTAAAGACCTCAAGATATTTGCCTTCTCAACAAACCCCTCACTATAGAAGAAATATGGATTCAAAAAGTATGTTGGTGCATGAAGGTCACGCTTCAAATGCTTATCCTACCACATTTTCAAGATGCTTGTATAAGGTGTGTATGCAGATTTTCTATTTCTAAACATTGTCTTGATAGCAATTTTGACTCTTTGCATGCCCTCATACATGATACCCAGAGAAGGTTTCTCATTAGCATCAACAAGCCTCAATAACTTAATAAGAGAACTAACAAGCATAACAGTAGTAATACAATCGTCCCAAAACTTACTATCCAAGATAATTGAGCTAACCATCTTCCCATTGACACTCTTGGATAATTTATGAGAAGTGAAATATTTGTCCACCACCAATGCTTGCAAGTGTTCCTTATGATCATATATACTTTTCAAAGTAATGAAAACAATAGCAAAACGTGTAACTCCTGGTTGAACAATTTCTTTCCAATCTTTTCTTTTTCTAAGCTATGACAAAAAAATCATATGATTGTAAACAAACACATTCACTTTTGAAGCACGAGAGGCAAAGTCAGCTATGTGAGGCATACTTGCTATGTCTTTCAAAATAAGATTGATGCAGTGAGCAGCACAAGGAGACCAAAAAATGTTTGGATAGTTTTCATGAATGAGTTTTCCAGCAGATACATAATTCGCAGCATTATCAGTAACCACATGCACAATGTTACTAGACCCAACCCAATCAATAACCTCAGCAAACAATTTAAACAAGGTATCGGCAGTTTTTATCATATCAGAAGCATCAACAGACTTAACAAATGACATACTAGTAGGATAATAAATAAGAAAATTAATTAACGTACGTTGCCTTTGATCAGTCCAGCCATCTGCCATCAGTGTACAACCAGTTCTTTTCCATGAGTTCCTATAGCCTTCAACAAGCAACTGACATTCCTTCTTAAGATCGGCCAGCAAATGAACTCTCATTTCATCATATGAAGGTCCCTTGAAACCAGGTCCAATTACAGCAACGCCGTCCAAGGCAGGTTGAAAGTAAGGCGATTGAATTGCATTGAATGGAATTCGTGCATCAATGATCCATCTTGCAAGCCCCAACTTAACCTTGTGCACAACTTGTTTACTGGGCAAGACACTTTTCAAACTTGGTTGAGAGCCCGGTGTAATCCTTCCCTTAAAATAACTTCCAATTGGAGTAGCAGAAATCGCTCTTCTCTTTCCTTTGTCTCCCATTATTGCAGGAGCCGGAGGTTGTACAGGATTAGGCGCTTCACACTCTTCTTCCGCTTGTGTTTCACTTTCCACATCATAACATTCAGTTGTAAATTTTTTTTCTGCCTTATTTTTTTTATTTTCCTCCGAAAGCCTTTTGAGTTGAAGTTTAACATCTTCAGTTACTTTGTTACAAACTTTAATTTGTCCAGAAATTTTTGCAAGATGATATTTCATTCTATATATCCCCCTCCATTGTAAGTATTCAAGCAGAAAATACATGTATATTAAGCCTTGTTATTTTTGTTATACTTCACTGTAATATATTATTGCCAAGCTGGATCAGATTTACCTCTGGATGAACCAGTTTGAGAATCTTGAACAGTATTATCTTATGGTTGTGGGCTACTTTGTGATTGTTCCATCTGTAACAATCCGAAAATCAAAGACCAGAAAATAACTTCAGAAAACCATGTAATCCAGATAAACATGAAGCAACAACCAAAATCATGTAATCCAGCATGAACAAATAAATAATTCAGCAACCAAAATCATGAAGTAGCAACTCATTTCATCATGAAAAAATCATGAACAGATACCAAATCATGAACAGCAACTCAAACATAATTTTTCTGATGACCTCATCATGAATCCAGATAACAAATCATGAACAGATAACAAAACATGAACACAGATAACAAAACATGAACACAGACTTAACAAATCATGAACAGAAAAATTATAAAATCAAGCACCGATAACAAATCATGAACAAATCGCAAGCTAATAAATCATAAAATCAGGCACAGAAAATCAGACGGCAGCGAGGTGGAAGGAGGAGGCGACGATTAAACAGGAGGTGAGGTGGAAGGCAGAGTATTACCGGCGGCGAGTAAGGGCGACGAAGGAGGAGGCGAGCTCGGCGACGACGATGGAGGAGGCGAGCTCGGCGACGACCAACGAGGAGGGGAGCTCAGCGACGACGAAGAGGGGCTGTGGGACGGCGAAGAGGGGCTGTGGGATGTGGGATGCGGTGGCGATGGCGGTGGGATGCGGTGGCGATGTTGGTGGCTATACGACGGCAAAGAGGGGCTGCTCCATCGTGGGTGGCTATGCTACGGTGGGTGCTTTCTCTTCTGCCCGTGGTGGCTATGGTGTGCTTTCTCTTGTGAGAGTGTGAGACTGAAATTAGGATTAGGGCTCGTTGTGTTTAGCTTCTGTTTTTTCTTTTTTTTTTTTTATCTTCAAAACGACGTCGTTTAGTAGTTTAATATCCAAACCAAAAATCGCTAAAAAACCGGAAGGTTCTCCGATTAACTGCCAGTTTAACCAATTTTTTCACCGATTTTTTGCTAGGCGGTTTCTGACCTTATCCGGACCGGCTAGGTGACCGGTTCTCGATTTTTCCGGTTGAACCGACTAATCTGGTTCGGTTTTCAAAACCATGCTTTAATCCATGTCATGAAAATTCGACTAAATTTTTATATTGGCTGTCGAAGGCCTAACATAATCATCCTCTTTTACCCGAATTCGAAACCGACTATGTACCGTAAGTGTAGCATAAGCGAAGTGATTAATTTGTCCATTAATATTTTAAAATATTAAAAGTCCATTTTTTATTTCTTTTAGAAATTAATTTGTCCAAAATAAAAGTTGATGAGTACCATTTTATTTTTTTACTCAAAATCTTTTCTTATTGGTAATTTTGAATTCTATACTTATCTTAATATTACACCTTATAATAAAAAGAGTTTCATTTGATGCATTAATAGTAGTGTAAAATGTTTTATATAGTCGTACAATTATATTCGTTTTTTAATTATTTTTACCAATGTGATATTACGTAATTGAATGTATGTGTAATTACAATAGTAGATCGAAATTAAATTCAAATAAGAATAGAATAAAACCAGTTTAGCAATGATCTCTAAACACGAGGAAAAAAAGTGTTCCAACCATATTACTTTCCACTTGCCAAATTCCATCGTCAAATATAGAAAGCCGTGACATGTGTTCAAGATAAACCTTTAACCTTTTGCATTTTTTGTTATCTTTCTATCTTTTTGTTTGTAACTTTTGTCACCAAATTTTGGGAACATTTATACCGTACAATAGGAAAGCAAGTTGCAGGGATCACAGTTTCATCTTTCAGCTCTCTGCAAATTCAGCTTCCATAATAATCTATCCATTCAAATTTTAGAAAAAAATAATGTCGTTTTGCATCTTTTACAAGTGACAAATTCCCGTGACTGCAATATTTTTTATATATATTTCCCTTTTCCATTTAAAACAACATGTGATATCAGTCATTCTATGTCATCCATCACATGCAATCTGCAGCATTTTTTTCTCTTTTCATTTTATTGTCCAACAACATATGTGTAACATTAAAATCTTGTAAGGGTCCCAAATGAACTAATTAAATAGAAAATAACGTAAAAACTTAACTTCATGTAACTAGTAATCTATTGAGTAACTGATAAATAATTGACTTATCGTTGCATGGTTGAAACAATTCAATTTTTAACCTTAAATGCAATTACAAAATTCAACAAGATCCACTTAGATGAGCCTTTCCGGGATAAGGGTACGGTGTTGTTGTAGTTTTTCTTAGAGATATAATTATTTATGTTATTTTTTTTATCAATTTAAATTTTTAGAGATGAATAATTTCATGACACTTCCAACAAGCCAATGAATAGTGGCAGGTTCCAAACATTATCAGTCAAACTATAATGTAACATAGAAATTAAAGAGTTACTAATTTATGGTGCATCTTGTTTGCGTCTTTATTTTTTATTTTTATTTTAGTATTCTTTTGAATTGCTAAAAAATATAAAAAAATAAAATTATATTTTTTTGTTTTTTTATATAAAATTTTAAAATTAAAAATGACTAAGAATGAAAATGTAAATCACACAACACTTTTGGGGTTTTTCAATTTGAGAAAATATAGGGAGCTAATACATGTGCTGTATTTTAAATTGGATGTTCGATTCAGTAGGATATCAGATTTTTATTATCTATGATACTCGGATGGTTATTCTGTATAGTATGGGTGTATTGTGTTTGATAAATTAGTAGTATTTTATCTTGGATATTCATTTTTTAATTCATATTGAGTCAAATAAACAATCTATTGTACACGTTGTATATATACTCCATTGACTCTCTAGTGAGATTCTTTCAATTTTTCATGTACTTTAAGGTTGTCCAATTCACTTTTGTTCTACAGGAACCCTGAAAAAGACCAAAAGGTCCTCCGCATCCAAAGTTACAAGAGAGAAATGTGCAGCTAAAGTAGGTTCATTACCCGCCGGGATGCAGTGGAGTTTAATGTTGGCGGGCGTTAAAACTGTTGATTTAATGTGAGGGAATGAAAGGGGCTTTAAATCACAAAAGAGAAGAGTATTACAACTCCTACAAGAGGAGGATATAGTCTCTACATAATTAATAAGAGTTATGTGTACACCAAATTAGCTATCAAAATCAAGTATTCGAATAAAATACATACTAGAATACAAATTCATATTGAAAATAAATTAAACCACACATGTATTTATACATAAATACATGTGTGGCTGATATTAATGGTTGATTTTGGTGTATAAATAGCATTTTTTATTATTTAATATACAACGGTTATGAGAATTCGAACATGAATGTTTCGAAGAATTACAATGGTATACCACTATACCTCATAACCTTGCAATATTATTATTTGTTATAAAGGAATATTGAATTTCGAGGTAATTGGTTTGCAAAACTAATTAAGGAAATCTGAGGATGCTGATGTTGACTTTTGTAACTTTTAGGCGTGATGTAAGGGACAGCAATTAAGGAAAGTAATAATTGATAAGAAAGAACAAAAGCCAAGTAAATGGTCAATCATTTTGGTTCATATCAAGTTAGAAATTGGGTTTTCAAGCAACTATCATGCAATGTACAACTATAAACCATTTATTTAAATGTGTAGAGATGGTAAACTTAGTCGTCCTAAAATTGAAAGGCTGAGGGACTGCAAGTATTGTGGTTATTATGTTCTTTGAAGAATTGGAAAAGGCAACAAGAAAAATGTTAATGTGGATGCTGTGACTTCTAAAGACAATATAGATGGCACTAGGGATGTGCATGGTTCGCCCGGCCTGATCTAAACATTTTAGGAGCTAATTTGATGTGATTTTATCGGGTCTAGAATCAGGTAAGAATTTCAAAAATAAATTCAGTCATTATTTTGGATTAGGTCCGAGCCATAGTTCAGGTACCCGAACTCGACCCGGTGGCCCGGTCATCATACACAATTAATATTTTGTGTTATTAGTGATGGATGATAGTTATTCTTATGTGGAATTTAAGTATTGTATATCTTAATATTTTGTGTTATTAGTCATTATAAGACTATAAGTTAATGTTTTATGTTTAAAATGTATAAAACTAATTAGACTAATGCATAATATTGTGTTATTTGTATTGATTTAAATATTTGGTGTTATTAGATAATATTAGTATTGATTGTGGTTATGCTTTAATTTCAGAATAGAGTTGGTTCTTGTTATATTTTTCTAAGTAAATTTTACCATGTCAAATAATGATTAGAATCTTGAAAATTTTGATATTTTCACATGTTAGCTTACAAGAAGGTAATGTTAACGGCTCGATTTTCACCCGGTATAATCGTGGCCCGAAAATGTGTAAGTTTCATCGGGTTTAGGACCGGGTTCGGGTCTAACAAATATGGCTGGTATATATTTCGGGTCGGATCTGGATCACATCAAACCCGGTTTTATCCGATCCATGAACACCCTTAGATGCCATTGGTGCAGTTGTTAAGAGGAATGGATCCTCTTAATTTTTTTTCAATTGAAAAAGTAAAGTGTGATATATAATTCTTTAATGTTTTCTCTTTCATATTTTTTTGTCCCACTTATAAAATATATGGTGAGAGATCACTTTATCTTCTTAAATGAAACAAAAAATTGAGAGTAGGGCTGCACATGGATCGGATAATATCTGCATATCCGCACCCGATCCGAATTTTGCAGATATTATCCGATCCGTAGAGCTATTGGATCGGATCTGATCCGCACTATAATAGGATCGGATTGCGGATTTGGCAGTGATATCCGCGGATCCGATCCGCAAATCCGCATATCCGCACATCACATATAAATAGCATAGTCTAAGAAAATAAACCATAATGTGATATGAATTTTAGTGTGTTGTTTTATGAATTTTATGATATCTTGTTTTTTATTTTTTATATTGTACTTTGCCTTAGAATAATTAAACTTAAATCTTGTGTTATTATTTTTTTTGTTATTCAAAAGAAGTTTTATTGATAATATTTTAGAATTAAGTATGCTTAAACGGGTGAAAAATGATTTTTTTTGTAAAAATAGTCAAATAGAATTTGGAAACATTTTTTCTTGAATTATGCAGATATACTCGATATCTGATCCGCATACTTGCGGATCGGATCGAATTCGGCTTGAAAAATTGCGGATATTGTATCCGATCCGATCCGATGAGCGCAGTGCAAATCGGATAGAATTTTAGGCTATATCCGATCCGATCCAATCCTTATGCAGCCTTAATTGAGAGGATCCATTTCCGACCAAAGCCTCTGCTAGGAGCTCTTTTTTTTAAGAGGTCGTCACATATAGCCACTCAACCAAAGCCTCAGTTGCGTTAGGAGCTCTATGGATTACTGCATGTATAAGACGAGATTTGAACTTCCAAGATGACACTTATTTAAGCGGACTAGCGAGTTAACTACTAGACTAATCCAATTTGGTTTGTTGATACTTCTTTTATCATGAACATTTTGGATTTTGGACACTCATTTAACATTTATTTAAACTTCTATATTTTGGTCCATCATTAAAGCCCAGTTTATAATTAAATTTTTCTTACTCCAAAAAACATTCCAAATCAGACGGGAAGAAATAGCCAAGAAAAGTGTCTCTACCAAAAGGATGGCAATCATACCAGCCCCTTCGCCAACGCAATTGCAGGATCCAATAGAAAAAAAAAAAATAGAGAACCGGATAAAATGGACTTGTCTAATCTTGATCAACAATGTAAAAAATGAAGTTGTACTTATCTGATTCTCTGAATATTCACTCACAAGTCACAACTCAATCAGAAAAGTATTCAATGGTAGAAGAATTAAAGGATGCAAATGCATATATTCTAAGAAAGTAAAAAATGAGAAGATTGAAGCGATATATCCGTATACATATTACTACTTACTAGCATAACAATGATGTGTCATTAATTATCATATCAACTTTTTTTTCTCAAGTACATACATCCTCATATTTAGCTGATAATTATACAGTATTACTACATGATTCACAAAAAGAAAGTAAAAGGTTGGAAGAAACCATATATTGGATAATTGTGCATTGATATACTCTAATAATGGTTTTAAATTGTGGCCAAACCGCCGCAATTTAAAATCATGGTTTTATGTAATCAAGGGGAGAGATTCCTCACAGGGGGTGAGCCAGGGGTATGAGGTGGTGGGAACAATGGAGGGAAAGGAAATGGAAAAGTTGGTGGGGGCGGAGACGGCGGCGGCGGCGACGGAGTCAAACCGGGAATAGGTGGAAAAGGAAACAAAGGTGATGGTGGCCTTGGTGGTGATGGTGTGGGCTGAAATGGGTTTGGAAATAGTGGTGATGGTGGGCTTGGTGGTGGCTGAAATGGGTTAGGGAGAAACGGTGGTGGGCTTGGAGGTGGCTGAAATGGGTTAGGTATTAGTGGTCTTGGGCTTGGGGGTGGCTGAAATGGGTTAGGTATAAGTGGTGTTGGGCTTGGTGGTGGTTGAAATGGGTTTGGTATGAGTGGTGGGCTTGGTGGCTGAAATGGGTTTGGAATTAGAGGTGGTGGTTGAAATGGGTTTGGAATCAACGGTGGTGGTTGAAATGGGTTTGGTACCAATGGTGGTATAAGGGGTGGAAAAAGAGAGACTTGAGATGGTTTAACCCTTTTATCCTCTTTAATTGGAGGTGTTAATGGTGGAATAATTGGAGGGAGTAATGGCAAAAGAGGAGGAAGAAGTGTAGGTGGTGATGGTGGATCTTGAAGTGGTGGTGGGAATGATGGGTCTATACTTGGAGGGAATCTTTTTTCCACATAAACAGAATCTTTAGATTCTTGAACTGTTGCTGTTGTTGGGCTTTGGTTGCAAAGTTTGGGCTTTTTTGTGGGCTTGAATGAGAGAAACCCAGCTGAGAAGATGTGTTCTTCTTGGTTTCTTGTTTTGAGGGTTATTGAAGAAGTGGTGGAAATTGAGGCCATGGCACAATTAGGGTTATTGCTACTAATCAATTCAAAGGTGCATCCGTTGATTCTCTTCACATGTTTACTCACTTTGAAAGGTAGCTCCACTTTGAACTCACCATCCTTGTTTGTCTTTACTTCTTTCTTGAATCTTGGTTTCTTTGATTTGCTTCCATCTTTGCATTCCACACCAACTGATGCACCTGAACACACAATTTAATTAGTTAAGAAAATTGAACCATCATATTCAAACTACAAAGATGATTATTCATTTGACATAATTAATTAAATTATTATCTAACGATTCTCAATTATCATCTTTAAAGACTATTTTGTTTGAATATTCACAAACTAAAAAACCCAAATATGGTTGAGCTGAAAAGAATTAGTAACTTTATTTAACGGTAGATAATCCTATATAATCATAGACAAAAAATTTAAAAAAAATTAGTGGTTACAAAAAAAGGACCTGAAATGAAATAGCTTCCAAAGGAGAAACTATGTTGAAGACATTTGTCACAAAAAACAGTTCCAACAACAACAACAGCAGGAGCAGAAGAAGAAGGAAGCCTCTTTTCATGATGGGTAGTCTCTGAAGAGAGAGCACCAAATGTGAGAGTGAGGAACAGAATTACAAGGAACCAAGACATTATTATTCTCCTATTCTTAAGGTTTGTTAGTTCGTGAAGGCAAAACTAGGTGATTGTTGTTCCAAATAAATAATAATGCACTCTACTCAATTATATGCACTTGTTGTTGGTGTCAAAAATGCCAAAAGGGTGTGTGTGGACTGTGGAGTTTGTTGGGGGCTGTAGGTTCACGAGACAAGCTATGATAAGAGCATGACATGTTCACATTTGAGTAACACTCCTTCTTGACAAACACGTATATCCTTAGCTTATTGGATAACTGAGAGTTTTCGAGTAACAGTTGAGTTGTCTCTATATTTTTAAGAACATAAATTCAATATGAAAATATTTATTAATGTAGTTATCAGATTAAATTGTAAATAAACATCGAATTAGAATGTGACACATCAGAAAAAATAATTTACATGTTACTTTAGAAATAGTTGAATAACATTCATCTATATCTTTTCTGTTAACGTGGAATATTTATACACCGGAATTTTTTTGTTTTTTAATCCTTAGCTTCTTGGAGTCACAGTGTGAATTAGTTAGTGTATGTGAATGTAATGAAGATATGCATGTGATCCAGTGTTAATAATATATATAAATCATAACAGCTTTTGGCGGTTTATGTATATATATGATGATGTTTGTGAATTTTGAGAAAAATTATTTAGATATGTTCACCAAAAGTTATTTCAATTTTGTTTTCATGTTATTTATTTTGGGTAGTTATAAACTATTACAATGTTTTTAAAAAGTTTGAAAGCATGCATCTATTGGATGACTACACTTGCTGTAAATTAAAAGTAAGGGTCAATTTTTAGTTTTCTTTATATTTTCTCTCCTGTCATGTATATGAAAAAGTTAGATGTATACACATTTATGAAACACTATCTATTAAATTTTTAAAATATATTATTTTATGAGCAGTATCAGAATTTTTTTGACAAGGTATCTAGAATTCAATTCGTCTTTATCTCTAAAAAATAACATAAAATAAATATATAAAAATATTTATGCAAAAAATTTATGACTCTTGTATAAGAAAATATGTTAAATTTTCATTTTATTTTATTGTTTCATTTGTCTGTATATATTTCCCATTTTCCCTTGTCACAGTATGGAAGGAACAATGATTGGTTCCATGTAGACTTAAAAAAATTCTCCAGCTAGCTAGTGTGATTTCTTATGACTCATAAGAACTAAGAACCAGTGCTAATTGTTGACAGCAAAATGAATCTGTTTACAAAGTAATCAATCCCAGTTGTAGTAATAATAATATGACCGAAATAGTGTATATAGACTTATATTTGATTTTAAAAACAGAATAAAATAAGATACTAAAAATATGACATAAAAAATAAAAATATAAAAATTAATATTTTTTATTTTTTGTATTTTGTTTAATAATAAATTGCATATTTAATTTAATTTATTTTTTTATTCACACAATTTAAAATAAAAATAAAATAATAAAAATATAATTATAAAAATTTGATAATAATAATAAAAAATAAATTATATTTTTATTTAGTGTTTTTATAATTTTTTTGATAAAAATGATATAAAATATATTAATTTAATATTTTAAAACAGAATATTTTTTTAATGTTTCACTTGTTAACTGTTAAATACAATTTTTTTTTTATTCATATCCCAATGATCAATGTCTTATTCTTATAAATAAATGCAGTCTAAGAGACTAGAGCATATATATATAATAAGACACAATAATAATTTATTGCTAGCTTTAAAATCTTTTTTATGTTTGTTGATGAATATAGAGTTAATAACTAATAATGACAATAATAACAAGAAAAAAAATGTTGAAGAATGTGACACCGAAGTTGTGTTAAGCTTCCAAAATCTGCACCTTAGCCACAGAAGATGCTAATCATGTTCCATGCAGCCACCATCATTTGAATATCATTCTATATCTCCTAAGTCCTAACACCCCTTTTTAATCGCTATTTTATTTTTGGCAAATCCGTTTTGTTGCTACTTTGATATGATACGCATCTCATTATTTGATAGGTGTCTATTGTTAATAGTTAAGAACTTTCCTAAATAGTTGTTTGCTATATAACGTCAAAAAAATAATAGATAACTTATTACCAAGTATATTTTAAGAATTTAATTTTGATGTACTATTAATATAAAGTTATTTTACATGTATAATTAATTATATAATATCATATTAACAAAAATAATTATTTTTTATACTGATTGAATAGTCATTCAAAAAAATAATTATATTTGTACAACTGTATAAAACATTTTACATTATTAGTACATCAAAATTAAACTTATATTTTAATCTAACTATACTATATGAATGTAAAAAAATTCATCACCAATCATTCATATGTTTAAGCTTTGTTTTTTTCTTGTTGTCTATGTTTCCTTATCACTTTTTCTTTTGGGATCTAAGTGAATTCTAAAACTATGTAAAAAAAAATAATTCATTTATATAAATACATGTTTTTTTTGGATAGAATATAGAGATACATCATGCATGTAGGAATATAGAATAAACACATCATATTTATAATTAAACTTTGTAGACAATGTAATCAAATTTTAACAATAATATAATGACATTTAATTCACACTTATAATCCAACTTCATAAATAACATGATCAAACTAGATTTTATATTTATAACCAAAAAATGAGTAAAAGTACAAAAATACAATAGTAGCTAATTTTTTATGCTCATATAAAGTTTGATTATGTAATTTTGAAATAGTTTAATTATTCTACTATGAAATATTTAATTACATTGTTGTAAAAAATAAATTGTTTTAATAATTAACTAGTTTATCAAAAAAGTGTGTGCTAACAAATATAAATATGTAATAGTTGATTTATGATATTCATATAAAGTACATTTTTTTATTTTCATGTATAGATTGTTGTGTAACATCTAACTTTAGGGATTTTGGCCTGTTTCCTATTTTTATTTTGAATTAATTTTTTTATTTAAAACAACATAATAAAAATATTTTTTGTCTATTTTTTTTATCTTCTGCCCATAAAATTTTACAAATAAACAAATATAATAAAATTGAGTCGATAATTTTAATAGTTTGTATTAATTTTTAATATATATATATATATATATATATATATATAGATTGACTAGTGTAGTAGTTGGGTGCTTTGAATTGATTAAGAGGTGTTGAGTTCAAACCTCAATTAAACCCTTTGTTTCTAATAACTTGCATACCGTAGGATGCCCCTATCCATTTTAAAGAAATTATAAAATAGAAAATAAGACAAAACCAAATACAGACATCTTAGGAGATAAAGGAATGGCATGAAATGGGTGAGTTTATGTCGGAAACGGAATAATAATTTAATTTTGTAGTTGTCCACTTCCAACAAGTCGTTGTCTTCACGGGTGTTTCTTAGCAATCAAAGCAGGTTCACAGATTTTAGTTTACTTGTCTATGATTACTTATGGCTGGTTCCTTCCAATCTCTCTACTTTTGTTATATTTTTAATAAACCACCGTCATAAAAAAATTTAGCCATTCATACAAAATTAAACGTACAAAATTTTCAATGCTTTTGTTAGTATATTTATTGATGAGTTTAATTTCATTGTGAAGTGCTTTACAAAATCTTCTAATTAAATTCAAATTTTTAGATGACTATTAATATAATTATTTTTATTGATATCATAATATATAATTAAGCATATATAAAATATACTTAAATTAAGGATATTTTTTAAATAAAAGAGTAAAGTATCGTTTTAGTCCCCAACGTTTGGGGTAAATCTTATTTATGTCCCTAACGTTTAAATCGTCCTATTTGTATCCCTAACGTTTGTAAAAGTGATTCAATGTTATCCTGCCGTCAATTGAACGCTTTAGTTTGAGTTTTAAAAATCTCTTCTTGAAGTTAGAATACAAATGTTTGGGATAGAGTCGATGATCCACTCTGAAAAATAGCTCATCAAAAGTTAAAACTAATTCCTACAACATTTACATAATTCACTTTTCTAGGGATATAATTGAATCTAAACACAAATAGTGAGTATAATATTAAAATCGAATACATTCAAATAAGACCTAATTGAGAATGAATACATCCAAGTGAGAATAATTAAAAAATATAATCTGATTTGTTAGTATAATTAATAGTAGGATAACATTGAATCACTTTTATAAACGTTAAGGATACAAATAGGACAATTTAAACGTTAGGGACACAAATAGAACTTACCCCAAACGTTGGGGATAAAAATGATACTTTACTCTAAATAAAATTATAGACCTTATTCAAATTGACTTGAAAAATGATTCTCATTTGTTGATGCAACAAGATGGCAATTACGAAAAAGAGAAAAGAAACGTTCACGATGTGAATCGATCTTCTAAGGAAAATCAATCCGATATGAAGAATATAATTTTTTTTTTATTTGAAGTGAATTGGTTTATTCAATTTAAAAAAAAAATTAAAAGTTTAGTCTTTATTTTAATTCAAATTAAGAAATTATATACTTAAATAAAAAATCTCAAAGCTACTACTATTTTTTTAATACTAAATTTCTTTTTAATAACAAATCCTCGTTTCACAGCTCTATCCACCTTAACATTCAACTAAATAAACCTTCAAACAAACACTCTTACAAGAAAGATTGCTTCATTTCTCAAGATTATTCTACTTCACCCAAGTAATCATCAATTTCGGCGGGGGTCAATACCCTGCAACAAAATTAACAACCTATTAAGTCACCCATTTACATGTAAGCATGATTTGAAGTAGCTTGTGCAGTTGTGCTTAATCAATCTTCGTGTCCAAGTTCCACAGGAACAATGTTTTTTACTGTTTTGTGTTTTCTAAGAATTCCTATTTTAATTCAGAAAGTACAATCCAACAAAATCAGAAGCAAGGTTCATGTAGTGTAATGTTTTGAAGAAAGCAAAACAGAAAGTCATTCAGACTAGATAAGAAGCAAAGCACACGAATTATTATAAATTTTGCAGAAAGAGATTTCCACCTGAACTTTTTGTCAGATCCAATTATGCCAATTTCAATGTTCTTTCCCGAGATCTGTCCCTCAAACCTGTAAAATACCAATGAAAAATTAACTGTTTTAGATTATGCAAAGCCCCTTATACCAACAGAACCTAGCAGAGATAATAATAATAATACTATTTAAGTGAATGCCTATGTAGGAAGCCTTAATATTGTACTATACTACTATTAATTTCTTTTCCTTCTACAAATCCGTAACTCTGAAAGAAAGTGAACAAAACTTATTTTGGGATTCTTGGTAGTCAGATGGTTAATGATTTTATTTAGTGCATAAACTTGAAAGGACATGACCCTACCCTTCCTTCAGTGTCAATATTGCCGTGTGGACCGCATCATCAAGTTCCATGTCATCAGTATACCTGCAAGTGGAGAATGAAAAGAACCAGTGAAATGAAATGGGGATAAGAGAATGACTCTGATATGAACATCAAAGAAACATAAACCAAAAGCAAATCTTTGGTGGGAAAGAAAAATGCCACTTTAAACACAGAATGGACATGGTATATATTTATAATGTAAAATTTTTCAAAGTATGCATTCGGAATGCATCAATTTTAGCCATTTCAAGTCCTCAAGTCCACTTGAGCCTAGACTGCATATTTAAAGAATTTGCAAGTTCGCCTTAGATGATAGTCGAGTATCTTAACGGCTATCAATAGTTCAACACCTGCACACATCCCATTATACTTTCTGATGCTATGGATATATGTTTTGCACTTAACATTGTCATTGATGTCAAAGTCAAAGTGACCATACCTCTTCTCAAGAAAAGTCTTTGCATTAGAAACATTTTTGCCCATAGCAGAAGCTTTCCAAGAAAAGTAAGAACCTGATGGATCCACCTACAGCACAAAAGCAAATTGCACCAAACACAAACTTCAGCTCTCTCAGATCCAAAGTAGTGGTTTTACAAAATTCAAATTTCAAAGTACAAAACAAAGATATCCCAGCACAAAACCTATTAAACACACAAATATGGAAAAGCATGATAGACAACTGACTATTTTTAGCAAACCCACTTAAATTTTAAACTGCATAAATAATCCACAAATTTTACTATAAATCAAACCAAAACCAGTTCAACCAGAAGCAAGATAATGTTACACTGTAACAAATTATATGGTTTTTTCTTTTCTATTTTAAATTTTTAATAGATAACTAAACTAAAGGATCTCATGGATTATATTATCTTCAGAAATGTGTAAGTCATGGTTATTTCATATCCACGTGCGAGACAACACAATGCGATCAAGGTTGTAGGTGATATTCATTTACCAGAGTTCAACTCAAAAAGAAGATCAACGTACCTGATACAATTGTGGCCCGTTATCATCAAATCCAGCAACTAGTAGGGACACTCCAAATGGCCTAACACCACTATTAGGACAAAACATAAACATCAGAATTCAATATAGCGAAGGAGTAAAAGAATGGAGATAAAACAAATCAATTGCAACTCTACTGAAAACCAGGCATACTATGATAGCGTTTGGAACATAATGGATGAAAACAATAGAACAGCAGAGATGTGTCTCTCATGTCCCTTCTTTTTTGAAATCTCATCCCTCTATTTTGGAAGTATACAACTTATGTAAGAAGATGTTCATATGCATGAACAAATTTAAGATTATGCCTTTGCCCCCTCTCTCGAACCTTTTTCTTTTTCTCCCCAACATCTCTGTCTCAATACAGCTACTGATCACTACCCAGAGGTTCAAGTTGAAAATTACATGGTTTCAGTAGTTAGAAAGTTCTGGTAAGGGCATCATAGAGTAGATAATTAAAGAAACAAACATATCAGAAAGGGTTTACAAAGAATTTAATTACCCTGACTGAGTAAATTCCTGCATAACAGCAGCAACTTCCCTTACAAGCTGAGTGACAGGGATTGGTTCCTGCAATTTTCCATTATATTTATCATACAAAAGATCCATAATAGAATACCATAAACACAGAGAAAAATATAAGAACTAGGAAAAATTAAGTGCATCATTCTGATTATACTTAATATTTAAGTAAATGATACTTTCCAGAAAAGAGGACAAACAGTGAGGAACATCTAATTCTAATCTATTTGAAACAACCCACCTTCACAGGAAAAACAGTTACACATCATCATTATATAGTAATTGCAACTCTTGATGATTCACATTATAATAAAGGAAAAGTAATCCTATATAAACTTTGTCATTTCTTTTTTAATTCAACATAGCCTTTCATCAAATACACTTTATATTGCCCTTCCAGTATACGACAGAGGTTTATAATTTAAATTAATCCACTGTTCCGTTTTACTTATTATAAGAACAGAATAATACAAAATATAATCAATCTAGCATGACTCATTACAATATAATGAACTTGCTTTGTACGAAAAATCATAAGAACTTTCAAAAGTAGAATTGTTTAGAATCCAAAAATTCAAAATGAAGCTGGCAATAGTATATCTGAATCTGATTTGTCAAGTGTATCTATCTAGAACTCAGAAGCAAGATTCAAGAAACAAAAAGATACCGTAAGGGGAAATGTAGATATACTGTACTTTATATAATCGGTGATACTGCTCCGCCTGTTTCCTGCTTTTCCTAACCAAGACTCGAAAATCAGGACCCATGCCACTGAGCAAAAAAATATAACTCAGGTCAAGACGAGATACTCGCAGACTAGTTAAGGATAAAAAACCACTTCCATTTACAAAGAGCTCAAATGCAATAAAAAAAAAAAGGCATGCTAAGAGCCTGCGAATCTATTTATCAGAATTCACTTAATTCCAAACGCAAAAATCCATAATCAATTCGCCACATGCTTGATTACTTGTATGCTTCAGTATACAGTCCATTCACATCAGTAATATAGGAAGTGGTCTCCCAATGAACATTGATTCAGATTTCAGAGATGCACAGTATTTTTTCAGGTTTGCAATCAGTTTTAACCATTAAGCTTGCCATGTCTTTGTTTCTATTCTATGCATACTATGTGCTTGTAAGTTTGCATTATTCTATTCTATGCAAAATATTCTCCCCTACAATAATTGCATCAGTTCCCTTAAGCATAAACCTTAAGTGGTCTCTCATGGTTAAGAAGACATCAGATAAACATTATTAATGATATCATAAAAATATATTTAACTTTGAAATATTTAAATACATAGAAAGAAACAAACCTATATACAACCCCTATATTTGGTGTTAATAACTGAATTTTCTGGACCTGCAATGGGATAGAACAAAGAACTAAGATCAAATTGCAAATTAATGGCCACACTTTTGCATGTTCCCTTGACATTCAAAATATACTTACATCATTCACTTAGCAATTAATATCTTAAGTTTGAGAATATCAATTAAAAATTATATGTAAGCACTAACCACAAGGCATAGCCGACAAGAGGGAAATTCTAACAAATAACAAACTTACTGATGCTTCATCAACTAATATAGACGGCAGTTTCTTCTCTGTTGCAATAACTACACCATTTGCAGCTGCAAGAGTGAAACACAACTACATATTACAAAAACTACATTATAAAGCAGTTATATCATGTGATCCAAATAATCTTCCAGACAAAATAGCCCAATGAATTAGATTATCAGATAATAACTGATTGAAACAATGGATAGCAATTCAGAAACAAAATAGACAATGGATATTTATAGTAAAATCTTAATTTCTAGAACTGATACACAAGATTAACCATGAGGACGCAATCTAAGAATCTGTACTTCTAGCTTGTTCATTCCACAAATTTCTACATTTCAAAAAGAACTGTTTTGCCAAAACCACTTACATGGTCTTGTAAAGAACAGGGAGCTTTTCTACAACAGATGAACATCGTATACTGAACACACTGTATAAACTTTTGCCTTCTGCTCAGCTAATATATCACCAACATCTAACTAGAGAGCAGATTCTTAAGAGTATAATTTCTTTTACAGTGGCTCTTATAAAAACCTAATACCAAAAATAAGTAGAAGCCCCACACAAATTTAGTCACTGATTTCTTCCCTACCAATATATACAGCCTTTCAAGTCACATTGTTTTAAAGTTGTTGCATCTAATTTCAACTCACAGGTTGGTTTAGCATCCTATATTACCACAACAGAACAAGTATAGTATTTAGCTTCCACTATCACAGTAATCAGTAATCACCCACCCATTAACTTAAGATAGAGAAAACAAATAGCAGCAATTTAGGTTCCAATAAAACCTGAGCAATGCTATCAGTAAACAGATCCAGAGCCAGAGATAGTAAAATACCCTTAATTCCCAGAGACGTTTGTCCAGAACCAACAGCTGTGAGAGCATGTTCAATCTGAACAAGCTTCCCAGAAGGGCTGTTTTCAATTAACACCAAAGCACAAGCACAATGAGCTCAATTGTTGAGACATAAAATCATTCCTGTTGTAACTAACTAAATAACTATAAAACCCAAAAAATAAAAAAAAAATTTAAAAACGAAGAACAAAAAATCAGTAATAAACATACCTAAATGTGGTGAGAGAGAATGAGTACTGACTATCCCCCATAGGTAAACCCTAGAAGAACCTGCGAACAAAATACGCATAATTTTCCTTACAATAGTTACAAAACCCTAAACCTTTGATCAACGAATATTTGGGTGAGAAACAAAGTGATACAAATGTAAATGGCGCATGCATATAGAGCACAAACAAAGCAAGATGAATAAGTGGAGAACAAGGAAAAAGAATTCACCAGCGGCGACAAAGAAGCACCACCAGAAACAGACGCGACGAGCAGAGAAGAACAGCTGACAGCACAGGCGAACGGGGACAAGATGATCAGTGAAATGAAAATGATAAATTATAATTTTATACAAATAAATTATAATTTATATAAACAAAAAACTATAAATTATACATATTTTTATCATAATTATATATGAATAAAAGTTATATGTATATATAAAAATATATATTATTATTATAAACTAACATACTCACAGTTATATAGTTATATCTCAAGTGACATAACTTTTTGTATTCATCTAAAGATTACGGATTCAAAACTCACTCCTAATTTTGGAGAGAAAAAAAAGCTAACATGCTCATTTAGAAATTGCGAGTGCGAGTTTCTATCTTAACTTTGATACCAATTTGGTTATGTTCGCTTGACGTGTTTTATTAACTACCAATGTGGCCTCACATAATAGCCATCTCTATTTGTTTCGCTTTAAAATATATCGTCTCCCTCAAACTATATCCTAAACCTTTCACCCAAGCTTTGAACCAGTCGCTATTGAATGCAAAGTTGATCGTCTCCTGGAGCAGCATTGATAGTGGAGGAAGTCATCGCAACGATGAGAGGTAAGGATGAAACTCTTTTCATGATTTTTAAGGTATTCTGTGGTATGATGTTTTTCTAGTGTCGTGTTGTGTGTGTTCTTCTAATTTATGCTAGGATTTAGGATGGCAAAGAATTTGTGTGGCTACTCATTTGTCATTTTAGTGTGTGTGAATGCCTTGCTTTTGCTGGCTCTGTGATTATTTTTAGTTAGGGGTATTTGATTTTATTGATGGTACTTTAGTTTGTTGCATGTTTATTTTGGATTTAGGGTACGTATTCTTATGATTGATTGGTATAAACTGGGTTTAGCCCTTGGTAGGGGTGTACATGGTCCGACCCGCTTCGAAGACCCGACCTGGCCCCGAGTACTTTAGGAACTAATTTGGTGTGATTTCATCGGGTCTATGGTCGGGTAAGGGTCTCAAAAATAGATCCGGTCATTGTTTTGAGTCGGGTCCAGGCCATGGCTCGGGTCACGCGAAGTCGGCCTGGTGGTCCGGTCATCATACACAATTAATATTTTGTGTTATTAATGATTGATGATGGCTATTCTTATGTTGAATTTAAGTATTGTAAACCTTAATATTTTGTGTTATTAGTTATTATACTATAAGTTAATGTTTTATGTTTAAAATGTATAAGATTTTATACTAATGCATAATATTGTGTTATTTGTATTTATTTAAATATTTGGTGTTATTATACAATATTAGTATTGATTATGGTTATACTTTAATTTTAGAGAAGAGTTGGTTCTTGTTATATTTTTCTAAGTAAAATTTACCATGTCAAATAATAGTTGGAGTCTTGAAAATTTGGATATTTTCACTTGCTAGCTTATAAGAAGGTATCAAGGTAATGTAATGTTAACGGCCTGGTTTTCACCCAATTTTTACCCGGTATAATCGTGGCCTGAAAGTGTATAGATTTTATCGGGTCTAGAGCCGAGTTCGGGTCTAATAAATAGGCCCAGTATATATTTCGGGTCGGGTTTGAGTCACATCAAACCCAGTTTCACCCTACCCATGCACACCCCTAGCCGTTAGTGACACATAAAGAATAGCTAGTGCAAGTCCATTTATTAATGGTATTTTTGTTTTTGTTATTGTAGATGGAAGGTCCTCCTATGACATTTGAGTTTTATCATGGTGAGTTATTTAAAAAGTGTGAGGATGGAAAGATAATATATGAACGTTATAATATAGAAGTGTTGATGAGTATTGAAGAAGACACACTGAATGTATTCTTTGTAAGAGATTACTATAAGGAGTTGGGATATATTGAAATTGGATACTGTTAGTGGAAAGCTCTTGGAGTTTCCATTTCATTGGGATTGAAAAAATTAGTGGCAGATACAGGTTTGTTTGTAATATACAAAGATTGTAAGAGGAACCAACATTTGATCAACCTATACTTTGAGAATTGCATTTCACAACCATGTGTAATGGACAACATGGAGGATGATATAATCATTGTGGAAGTAGAAAGTAGTAAGAAAAATAATTCTTCCCAAACTAAGAAGTATCATTCTCAACCTGCAAGATGCCCACTAAATTGCACCCTCAACCCAACAAACTAACCTCTCAGCCCACTGAAGTAGCCAATAAACTCAATTATCAGTTCATTAAACCATCATATAAGCACATTAAGACTACCTCTCAGCCCATAAAGACTCCTTTGTAGCCCACAAAATTTCACTCGCAGTCCACCAAGACCATCTTTCAAGTCAACATAGTTCCACCTCAGCCCAAAACATTATCTCAACTAGTCAATAACTCACAAGGTAATAAGAACAAAAGAAATAGCAGTGAATGTACACTCACAAAATCTGAAAGATATAAGTTTCCATTCAGGAAGATGACAGTGACTTTTATGACTTATATGAGAGTGTTAAAGATGAATTGTATAAGCCTTTCAAAAATTCTAGGCGACAATCTTTATAGGACTGCAAGAAAAAACAAATCTGAGATCAGAGAGAAGCATAGGCCTCCAAAATCCAGATTAGAAGATAAAGAAACAGACACTGATGACTCTAGTTATGAGAGTTTTGAAGATGAACAAAGTTCTAATTTTGATATGTTTATATCATTATGGTTATTGATGTGTTGATTGATTTAGCAAATGTTTAGTATAATTTATGGTTTGAATTTTTCTTAGCAGATGCTGATGATGATGATCTTGATGGTGTCTTAGATGCAGACTCATGGCATTTAGAGAATTTTGGTAAAGAGTTAGACTCTAATGAGGAATCACCAACTGTGTATCCTCAGTTTAGTGAACAGACCAAGTTTAAAAATCTGAAATTTGAAGTTAGTATGGTATTTAAGTCAAAAACTAATTTTATGCAAGTTAATATGGACTATACAATTCAGTGGGGTAGAAATATTTTATTTATAACGAACGATAAAATTAGGGTCAGAGCTGTTTGTAAGACAGACGATTGTCCATGGGTAGTGTATTGTGCATGTAACAAACAAGACGTGTCTTGGCAAATTAAAACTCTAGTTGATAGTTATATTTGCCTAAAAAGGAGAAAAAATAGAGTTGTCATCTAAACTTGGACACTTAGTAAATTAGTACCTAAATTTAGAAAGCATCCAACTATGAAGTATCGAGAGGTTTACAATTGGTTTGTAACAAAGTGTAATGTTTATTTGCATAATACATGCATTACTAGGATTTTGAAAGCTACTAGAAAAAGTTGTGGAGGGTGATGAGATAGCACAATATGGGTTGGTATGGGATTATGCTCATAAATTACTTACTAGTAAAAGAAAAAATGAGAAAAAATTTGATTAGTTAAAAATGTTTTATGGTTGACTGTTTTTTGTACGAGACTACTTTTTGTTTTCTGTACAGGACAAATGAAGTACCATATTAAATATTGTGGTTATTTGTACTTTAAAAATTATATATGCTTTTTTTTTTTGTAGCCTACTTTTTAGGTTTGTGACGTCATGAAATCCTTATAAATTTTCTGTGGCATTTATTTCTTAAGACAATGTGACAATTAGCCTTTAATGGCAAGACAATGCTAAAATTACTTAGTTTGATTGCTTAGTTTGTTTATGGCTTAATATGTCTTATAGTGACAGTGGCAGTAACTTGTTTGCAATATTTAGCAATGTTAATAATAAAAAGTTTGGACTTAATCTTAAACAACCAATTTTAAACAACTACTCTCATTCAAGCCATGCAATTCAATACATCGTTATATTTTATTACATTCTTGCATACAATGCCAATCCACTAAATAACAGAATTGGATTTACTTGAAAGTACATATCAAATAATAAAGTATCACACTAATTACAACTACTACAAACATAAAAATCATTAGCAATTTCAAAGCTCTAATTTCAGTTTTTAAGCTGTTCAAGCTCCATGCCACTATCTCCATTCATTATACACTTATAACCTCTAAATCATTTTTTGTATCTTTTTTTGTACCATTTTCAGCCACTCGTTGATAATCATTATCATCAACCCACTTAAAATAATTGCAGTGACGGTCCTTCTGTAATTTTTAAAAGCATAAAACAAAAAATAAAAAATATCTAATAATAGAGAACAAAATGAAAAAAAAAAATTTTTCAACACCACTCACTCGGTACCTTAAACATGCATAGAACAATCTATCTAGATTCTCTGCTGTTCTATATTTTTTAATTATAGTCTTCAATTCATAGAAACATAATTCGTCATAAGTTTTCCTCCTCGCTCGCATTGAAGCACTAGAACCATGACTGTCGTGCGATAGATACGACGACCCACCACAACGACCTCCATTTCCTATCTCCATCCTTTCAGCGAACCAACAATTTCAAATTCTGCCCAAGTATATGGCCATCTAAGTGTTGACGGCAACTTATTTATGTTGAATTTAGGATTAAGGTTCATCTATTTAGGGACTGATTTGAATTATACTAAGATACTTATC
Organism: Arachis hypogaea; assembly: GCF_003086295.3. Lineage (NCBI taxonomy): Eukaryota > Viridiplantae > Streptophyta > Magnoliopsida > Fabales > Fabaceae > Arachis > Arachis hypogaea. Next base: position 110,845,680 of record NC_092045.1, on the reverse strand, counting down.
TTATTAGTAACAAAAGGGTACTATTTGGCGTCTGTCACGTTGGCAGTTAGCGAGACATGTCAGCGAACGTTAGTCAATTCAACAAAGGAGATGACGGAAGGACGAACGTAATTTGGTTATTTTTTGGGGGGTAATTTGATTAATTTTATTTTTCGAAAATCAAAATAGAGATCAAAATATCTTTCAAAAACGATTTTGACTATTAACTCTTAATATAAATAATTATAATAAATAATTTATAATCGAATAAGTTTACGGGACAACTAATTGAATTTATTTAAATTTAAATTAAACCATAAATTATGAACTTGACTTATTAATTTATTAACGAGTCAAATTTAAATGGACTTACAAATAGATTTAATTTAGTTTAGATGTATCTAAATAATTTTTAAAAATTTAATTCTAATATTAGAGAAACTTTTATTAGAATAAATAAAACCAGAAAAAATGACGCATAATATAATTGAAAAACAATGAAAAGTTGAAGAAATGACAATAACAAAATTGAGTATTTATATTTGAATATATGAATCAAACCAATTTAAATTAATTCAATTAACATCAGATCAATTCCAAAACAAAATTCCATACCATAGCTTAGCAAATGAGCTATCATTATTATTATTTTAAAACGCAAACCCAACAACTTTGGTGTAGTCAAATAAATAGACCAATATGTCGTTTTGGTGATCAATTGTTCAGTGAATAGACTAATGGGTGATTTTTTAATTTTATATAACATTTGAAAAAAATGAAATATAGCTCAGTAATCTATAAAATATTAACGAAATTAGATTCGACTTTTGACAATAATTTTGTTATATATAAACATTAATAGACACATTATATCTGTCAATTCACTTTTACATAAATTAAATATAACTAATAATAGTAAATGTAAAATTAGTAAAGATAATAAATATTTATATTATAACTAAAAAATCTTCGTTTGGTTCTTATAAATATAATATATATAGAAGTAGATATTAATATATTATATATAATAAATATAATCTAATAGTAATTATTTGTATGAAAATATTTTTATATAAAAATTAACAGTTAAAAATTATTAAATAATTTGATATATTATGGCTTAATTTGTTAAAATTTTTTAAAGAAGTGTTTATACTTTTTAAAAATTCAAGCTCTTCATTTTATATTTAATAAATAAAAAGATTATGTGCCTTGTGTTTGCAGCGATCAAAATATTTTTGGTCATATATTAACTAATTTTTAAATTTAATACTTATATTTATATTTATTATAGTATTTTAAAATTTTAAAAATTATTTTATTAAATACAATTGATATTGTTTATATTTATTAAAAACTATTTTTTATTTAGTTTATCAAACGTACCATTTTTAAAAAATCATCTTTTAAAAATTAACTTTTATAAATTATTTTAAAAAAATAAAAATTTTACCAAACTAATTCTATATATTAATGATAGTTAATGTATTTTATAATAATAATAATAATAATAATAATAATAATAATAAAAAATTTGGGTGTTATATTCGTCCACCATTACTAACTCCACTCCATCACAGAAACCAACGCAGCAGGCGAGTGAAGGAGTGAGTTTTACCTTCAATTTCGCCAAGTTCCTTTGCGATTCTCGCCCCCCTAAATCCCTAAATTCCCGCACATATACACTCACCTTTCTTCATCATTTCACAATCATCCTTTTACTCCACTCAATTTCTTCAGCGTTTCAGGTTCCTCTTTCTGTCTCAGCTACTCTTTTTAATAAAAATTCAACATTTACTTGTATTCTCTTATATCCAGTTCGATTTTCTTCTTTCGATTTGTGTTGTGATTGTTCTGATCGCCGTTCTCGTTCATAATCAGGAGTGGGTCGTCCCCCTTTTTTGCCAATTCAATTGCGTTTCTGGGTTGACTGTTTTTCCTTTGATGATAAATTTTGATGTGATTTTTCGGCAATGCATGGAGAAGTTGGATATAATTTTACCACCTTTTCTTTTGTTCCTTTTTAGCATTAAATTTTTTATTTCTTTTTTATGGTTTTGATTTTTAAATGTTCTAGAATAGTGATCATAGTTGTTCGTTCTGAAAGCAAAAGAATGATCTTTGTGTTGGTTGGTGCATCATTATAGCTTAACATTGAAGTAAAGAACATTTTTGTTCCTTTTTTTTTCCCTAAAAATTTATAGTAACACTGCGCTGATGAAGTTGTCGGTGCATAGAAAAAGAGTGAAAAAATGAAAACAATTTGCGCTCTAAATGATCAAATTTGTGATATTTATTAAATATACTAGTTTTCAATTTATTTTTTATTACACTTTCGAGTTTTTACTTTTTAGTTGATCACTTGATCCTGTATGTTGCTTGACTTAATTACTGCATTGATTGATTCTTGTGTGCACAATTGTATTTGTGTGCATTTCAATAAACTAATCAACAAGTTATAGATCACCACTTCAGAATCAAGCATGTACATGAGCATGAATAATCGAATATTTAATTATTCAATTGTGATCACTATCATGTATTGTACACAACTTGTTTCTGTGCATCAAATGTGCTCAAGATTTTTTTGCCTTATTGAAGTATGATTAGAATTTATTTCCCCCTTTTTGAGCAACAAAGCCTGGTTATTTTAACTGGTTAAATAGTTTTATGAATGACAGCTCACAGATCCTAAGCATTCTCATTTTCTTGGAATTGTTTTCTTAAACTTAAATGTAATTTTGGTGTGTTTTCCAGGTTTGGGAGAGGAACATTGCTTATCCACATTGCAGAGTGATTGAATATTCTCCAAGCTCAGAATCCTCTTTCCTTTGAAGCATAGCTAGTGTGGTGTTGTTGGAGGCTCCATTTCAAAAAATTTTCATGTAGCTTCATCTATTTTTTGTTGATTAGTTGAAGAGTGTGACACGGATAATTTAGGCTAAATAAAGACGTTGGGAACCTCGAACTATGGGTTCTGTTTGTTGCTGTCTGAGTTTTGATGATTTTGAAGATTATGTAAATCCAAATAGTTCTGTATATAGGAACTGCGTCTGTCTCAGTTGCTTGATACAGAACCTTTTGAACGTGGTATGGCTCTAAATCCTTTCTTCTCTATCGTACCCGGTTCTGTTTCCTACTTTCCCCTTCTCTTTTATGGAAGGGCAATGCTTTGCATCATGTAATGTGTTATGGCCATATTTAAATTTGATAGTTCTCTTCATGAGTCATGACTTATTGCTTTGTCTCAGGTGCTTGTATCTGGCTGTTGTTAGTATTGTTGCACACCACATTTTCTGTTTTGTTCCCATTCTTTGTAATATAAACCTTGAAATTAGTTCTATGTATTGGATTGCTTCTATTTTCTTCTTTAGTGTTCTAGTTCTGTGTATTATTTGACTCTAAATATGGTTCATGTACTATTCTTCTTTAAATATGTTGGGGATTGCTTCCATTTTCTTGTTTATATGTATGGGAATTTATTCTATATATGAATATGTGAAGAAATGTCTGTGTATTTGAAAGTAATCTTCAAGCCAATTTTGGGAGGAAAGTTTGCCATGCAAATTTCTCATGGTTACTTATTTGTCCTAATTACCTATTAAGTATGACCAATTTATAATTCCCAATTATGGACAATAAGAAGGATTGTTTGACTAAGATGACTTCCTTATAGATCAATATTTGCTTGACTGCAACTTGAAGAATATATTTTAGCTTGAATCAAGTTTCATGGGATTGACTGTTGAAATCGATGAGTTGTATGTAGTAATATGATACAATTGTTTTGCTGTGTTCATCGAATTTCAGTATGCATCAATATTCCGCAGAGGGGAAGTTCATTCAGCTCCTTCATCCATTCAGGGGGCTGCATCCATGACCTCTGCAGCATCACTTGATAATTCTCTATCGGACATGTACCGTTCTCCTCCAAGGCCATTACCATATGATGCGGATTCGAGGTTTTTCCGCGCACGTGATGGGCTAGTTTCAAGGCGTGAGAAGGGTTCAAGTCATTCGAATGAGGAAACAGAGCCTTTAAGAAGTAATACAGACGTTGATACAGAATCTCTGAATTCAGGAGACAAATGGAATGACTGTGCCTGTGAAGACGGGTCAAAAGAATACCGTTCGAAGTCCTCACTAAGAGTTTCATCAGCAAAATATGCAACTGGAGTTGGCCTTGTCTATGCATCATCAGAAGAGGAGGATGTCTGTCCGACTTGCCTTGAAGGTTGACAATTTTTTTCATCCTTAATAATATCAATTTACATCAAAATATCCCCTGGTGATTGCGACTCAATCTTGCAAGAATTATTGGCCAGGTTTACCAGGTTTATTTATTTATGGTTTAAATAAAGTTTTAGTTCTCGTAAAATATGTACTTTTTATTTGTTTATTTATTTTGGTCCCTCCGGTTTATTTTCTTGGCCCTTAAAAAATTGAAAATGTTTGGCAAAAATTGAAAATGTTTGGCTTTTGGCCCCTCTCAGTAGTGAATGCTAATATGGTAGGTTGAATGTTGACATGGCTGGTTATACATAGACGTTGCTGGATAAGACATGTTAACATTCAACCTGTCATGTCGTTGTCAAGTCAGCATTCAACTTGTCACATAAGTGTTTAATGGAGATCAAGATCAAACATTTTAAACCTTTATTTGTATATATTTCATATAATACATCTCTGGTTTCGCTAGTTTACGTAGAACTTAGAAAACAATACTCCACTAATGTTGAACCAGCATTGTGCCATTGCTTTAGAAGTTAGAGTGCAGCTTTTGTATAGGGATTTAGATTCTGAATGGTCATTATGAAACTGTTATTATAGCTGGTATTAAATGGTGGTTGTTTCTGGGAAACACACTGTTAAGAGAGTAGGATCTTTTAAGATTCTAATGTTCCTACCATCATTTTTTTCTTACAGAATACACTACCGAGAATCCGAAGATAATGACAAAATGCTCTCACCATTTTCATCTCGGTTGCATTTATGAGTGGATGGAGAGAAGTGACAACTGTCCAGTTTGTGGAAAGGTAACACTACTACTACTATTACTAATGAGTTTTCTCTGAATTCTTTCTTACTGAATTTGTATCTTAGGTGTGATGAAAAACATAAACCATAAGAACCCTTTTGCAATTTACGTGAAACTTGAGTCTTGAGGTTATGACAAAATATTCGACTCTGGCATTGCAATTTTAGTATGTTGGTACAACTGTACTATTTATTTTTTTCTCATTTTTTTAAAAATAATTTTCTGGGGACTAGTGTTAGCTCTTATGATGATGTCTACTGAAACAAACAATTGCATAAACAGCATATTGCAGTTTGGACTCTGCATATCTGTTGTGTGTACTAACTGTCAATGTTTGCTCGTGTGCCGCTCAATTTATTTGGTTCATTGGATGCTAGAAAGAGTTTGGGCTAACCTGCCTGAGTTATTGCTGCTTTAGTATGATTCTTATTATTTGAGCTGTGTATGTATTTATTTATATTTATGCTCTCAGTATGATTGTTAGATCGTTGTCTTGGTTGAAGTGTTGAAGTATTACTCCTTCTTTCCCTTTTTGAATGTTACTATGAAAATTTGATACATCATTAGATATCAAGTATTTGAATATCCAGATACCTTGATATCCATTTGTGTTCTAAATTTTCACAATGACATATAAAAAAGAAACAGAGTGTAAAAATATGCACATGGTGAATATGATTTTCTTTTTATCCTCATAGAAAATTGTAAGGTTGACAATAATATGGAATTTTTAGAGTTTCATTGTGTCTTACTAGAATTGAGATTAAATGGGCCTAACTCAACACCAAAAGATAGCTCATGGGGTGAGAGATACATCGCACTTTTAAACTATCTAAAGACCTTATCTTTGAGAGATGTGGAACTTGTAATATGTCTTGTCTCTCTGAATATGTCTAATTTGAACATGACTTGAGAAGCAAGAGTTTGAATGTTTTTCCTTTACTTTTCACTAAATAAGCTAAATACAGCATCTCAATTTGAAGTTATTGAATCAAAGATTAATAGTCATATGCTTGGCTTTTTATGTATTGGTTTAGGTGATGGTATTCGATGAAACGACATACTCTTGACTAGAAAGTATGTCTTGTGGATGAAGCCAGCAACAGAAGAGAGAAAAGGAAGAATATATATATAAACATTGTGAATATACTGCTGATTTAAGTGCTTGTCATGTATAGTAAGTATGAAATTTTTTTTTATTAACCATTGTTGTGAGTTCATTGTCATCCAACTTGTTTTCATATTTAAAGTATTCCCACTTGGCCTAAACACTTGAAGTAAAGAAGAAAACTGCAGTTTCATCAGATGGAAGCTATGTTCTGTGCAGTACAATAAGGATTTCTAATTATGAATTGTTATGCTCATGTAGAAGAACGAATTTCAATTTGACTGTTAGTGTACTAGGCTTAAATTCCTTAAAGAAAACGGTTATTTAAGGAATTTACTATTTTAGTATTTTTTGGTTCAATATTTTTCATTTCCAGAACACGTGTGAGGAATTTGAAGAGAGTTAAGGGTAATTATGGGATAAAAAAAATATAGAAAAATAAAATTAAAAGAATATATGATATAATAATGAGTGGTACTCTAAATTGATCTCTAACAATTTTCTATAGACAAATTAGTTCTTAATTAAGAAAACTTTGACAAATTAGTCTATGATATTTTAAAAATTTCAATAGATTAGTCTGTTATTTTTAACTTACTAAAGACTAATTTATTTTCTTATTTTATTAGGAATTAATTTATCTAATATTCTAAAAAATTAGGTATCAATAACTTGTTGGATATAAAATTATTAGGGACCAATTTGAGATATCGCTTGTAATAAAGAAATAAATTAAAAAGTTTATTATTTACACTAATAAATGTGAATTCAAAGGAAGATAAGTGGCTATTAAGTAAAAAATAAAAGTTTAATTATTTTTAAGTTAAAATATTAAAATTTAAATATGATAAAAATTATAAATTTAATATTAATTGATCTCTCTTTTTTAAACCTAGAAGGTGTGTAAGGGTGTTCTTTTTCTTTTTTGGGGTGGCAAAACGGGCCGGCCCGTCCCAACCTGTCCCACCCCGCCTAGGCCCGCCCCATAAACAGGGCGGATCGGTCCGCCCTGCTTAACTAAAATGGGTTCAAAATATTAGCCCGCCTCGCGGATTGGCAGGTCGGCGGGTTAGTCCACTTGACCCTTTTTAAAAAAAATTATTAAAATTAACAAAAAAATAATAATTAAAAAATAAATACAAATAAAAAATAGTCAAATTATAATATATCTTTTTACTATTTTTTTAAAATTTTTAACTTCAATAAAATTGTTCAAAATAATATTTTTCAATAGAATTATCTTTATTTTAAAAAATAAGTCACATAATTTGAGCATATATACAAAATTGTAAAATAAAATAAATAAAGTTAATAACTAAAAGAAGAATAAAAACAAAAAATGAAAAAAAAAAGTGTGTAGAAATTCTATAATTATTAATTTTATAATAGTAGTCATTCTTTTATTTAATAAAAAATAAAAATAAAAATCTTCGGCCCGGCAGACCAACTCGCCCCGCGCCTGCCAAAATCCGCAAATTTGGTGGTGCGGGTTTAGCGGGTTTTTAAATTTGGCGGGATCCAAATCCTAACCCGACCCGCTAATAGCGGGTTTAGCGGAACAGCTCGACGGGTTCAACCCGTTTTGCCACCTCCAGTTTAGTATTGAAAAAAAATTGTTAGATAAATTAGTTTTTAAATAAAAGAATAAATTAAAAAAATAAAAGAATAAATTAATTCTTAATATTTTTAAAGTGAGAAATTAGTTTTCAATATTTTATGAATTAAATTACCTAAAATTTAAAAATAAGAGACTAAATCGTTTCTTTATTTTGTTAGAAATTAATTTGTATGATATTCTAAGAAGTCAAGAACCAAGATATATTAAAAGGTTTTTCACAAATTAGTTTATCCATAGCAAAACTTATCTGACACTAATTTGATGTTGCACCCCATATTTTAGCTAATTGAAAAACCAAAAGGTGACAATCACCGGCAAACATTTTTTTCAATTGTAATTGAGAAAAAAAATATTGTATGAATATATTGTTGGGAATAAGACACCATTCTCCCTTGAGAAAACACCTTTGACAGAGAAATAAAATAGACACAATTACAACACAAGAACTTAACGTGGAAATTCCAATTATCGGAGAAAAAACCACGACCGTTGTCAAATGACAACCAGAGAATATCACTATGTGAAAATTATTACAACACATAGACTTCTTTCTCTCTAACACCGGCACCCCAGTACACTCACACTCTCTCAAAGCAAATATCTAACTACACCTCACAACACACTCTAATCAAAGAGTACAGAGGAAAAGAAAAATCAGATACAAGCTTAAAGTGTTTCTGACTGGTGCAAAAACAAATGGAGAACTTAGCCTCATATTTATAGCCTAGGCCACCCACTCCATTTGCTATCCTAAGCAATGTGGGACTAATTCAACCAAATCCTAACAATCTCCACCTTGATTGAAATAGTCACACATCTTCAGCTTCCATTGTCAACACCGACAATTCTTTGCTGTCATTGTCTATACCGACAATCATAGTTCAGAGAACTATCATACTCCACCATGAAAGTATACTCACTTGGAATTAGACCACTCCAAACATTTCGCCTTGGTACAGATCGAAACCTTGCTGAAAATTCATGGTGCAACTTCCAAATTGGCTTTTCCTGGAAGTTCTTCAGCCATCGACCTAACTCCGCCACACACCTTGCATCTCAACGCCAACCAATGCCCGTGTGCAATTGTGGACCCGATTGCCACAACTTATCCTTATCCATGGCAGTGCGGTAATACCATGAGGATACTTCTTGTCTTCAACGCCTTGTGCAAACCTGATTGTATCAACACATCCTTGACTTGTATTTGCCACAAGCCAAAATTGATTCTTCCATCAAATTTCTCTATTTCAAGCTTCACAGCACTTGAATATCCTGACATTGTTGCAACCGTATACTGGAATAGTATAACTCAACTGTAGACCGTGCACTAGGAAGGGTCCTCAGGAAAGAGAGGTGGGTCACAATGGACACACTTAAATACCAGGTCTTTCCTTAGCCAGAACCTTTCCAAACTGCACTCTCACAGTGTCACACTGCCTTCCAGCAACAACAACAGCAACCAAAGATTAACCTTAAGCCACAGGACAAAATTCTTTTCTGATATGGAAGGTCAGACTAGGCTGCAACCACAGAGCATACTAAGAATAAATCCCACCGAACCGAAGCTCTGATACCACTTGTTGGGAATAAAACACCATTCCCCCTTGAGAAAACACCTTTGACAGAGAAATAAAATAGACACAATCACAACACAAGAACTTAACGTGGAAACTCCAATTACCGGAGAAAAAACCACGACCGTTGTCAAATGACAACCAGAGAATATCACTATGTGAAAATTGTTACAACACATAGACTTCTTTCTCTCTAACACCGGCACCCCAGTACACCCACACTCTCTCAAAGCAAATATCTAACTACACCTCACAACACTCTCTAATCAAAGAGTACAGAGGAAAAGAAAAATCAGATACAAGCTTAAAGTGTTTCTGACTAGTGCAAAAACAAATGGAGAACTTAGCCTCATATTTATAGCCTAGGCCACCCACTCCATTTGCTATCCTAAGCAATGTGGGACTAATTCAACCAAATCCTAACATATATGACTGTTCGTAGAGACAAATCTTTATTTTTAGATGCTCGCGAAGAGATTCGACTCTTCTAAATTTATATTATTATTTGATTTCAGTAATTTTTTTTTTCATATTTAGCAGTCTACTTATAAATTATAATAATATTTTAAGAGATAACCGAATTTGGTCTTTATCTATTTACACAAATCATTTAACAAATAAAGAGATAATCCAGTCTTTAACATTATTAATTTAAGATAATGCAATCCATTAAAAGGTTTATCAGATCAAATATTAACAGAAATTTTTTCTGTGATGATTTAATTTAAAATTTCTATAAAATTTTATACAAAAAAAAAAAATTAGTTATCACTATAATAATTTTTACGTCAATTATTATTATCTCTGCTCTCTTGTCCTCCTCATAATAACTTCTGATAACTATGATTAACATCAAAACTAAAATCACTATTTTTTTCGCATATTTTCGTCTCACTTTTTTTTTCTTTAAAGGTATTGCGTTTATTCTTTTTCTAGTGGTAGTTTTTCTCTATTAAACTACTATCAGCGAAGAAAATTCTTAAAAATAAATTAATTAATTGATTGCAGTGATTTAAAACTCTTACACACAAAATATAAATAAAAACTGTCACAAATTAATATCTATTGGTATTTAATAGACATTTTAATAGAAAAATCATAATGTTTTAAAGTAGTAAAGTCAGAAGTCATGGTATCTTTTTTTTCTTTCTAAATCATCTTATTGTTGGTGTGAATGAACGGAAACCAAACTAAGTGTTCACTCTAGTACTTTTACTAGGACAGTTCCTATACAAAAGATTTAGCAAGTAGTGTTAAATTAAACTTAAAGGTAGCAATTAATACTTTTATTTCATCTTTTGTTTTTTACATAGTGGATGTGTTCAGCACATAGAACAAATAAGGTAGAAATTTAGGTAGAAATTTAGGTGCAGTCAACTTTATATAAAGTTTATAATTAAGAACCGTTAGATAAAATTTTAGTCAAATCAGTTAAATTATTTAACAGCTCTCAATTATTAATTTTACGTAAATTTAACTGCACCTGAATTTTTACTCACATATATATATATATATATATATATATATATATATATATATATATATATATATATATATATATATATATATATTAACATGCCACTGATTTGTGAGGCAAAATGATGATGATAGAAGAGTAGAGAGATGGAGATAGTTTGAGTCGTTTGAGCTTCAGCCGCTTCCTCCTCCATTGATTTTCTTTCTTTATACCATTTTCATGCATCTTATCTATAATCTGACATATATATATATATATATATATATATATATATATATATAACAATGAATGAATCATATATAAGATATAATCACAATTGGACTTTTGTCCGCTATAATATTTCAATCATATTTAATGTTACACTAGAATTAGTTACTAAAATTAATTATCAATATTATTAGAATATGAATTACTACAAAAATTATATTTAGCAACTATTTATTTTATTTTTAGTGCAAATAAAAATAGTCTCTAATATAGTTATCATCAATTAAATATTAGTTGTTTTATATTTTATTGCTAAAAAATTTTAGCGATAATTATATAATTGCTGATAAATATTTTTTTAATAGTCGTAAAAAATATATAATTTTCACTATAACATATAATAATAATGACAACTATATAATTATCACAAAAACATAAATTATATATATATATATATATATATCACTACAATAATATAGATTATTTTTTAGGGTTATAATGTGTAAAAGAAAATTAAAATTTGTCAAAAAAATAAATTTTGACACTATTTTAACTATGAAAATATGTTAATAAAAGTTTTGTCAAAAATAGTATTTTTAACATATAAGCGATTGTGAAAAAAATTTAAATCTTATTTTGATAAATATTGGCTGTCAAAAATAATTTGTTAGAAAATTTTGAGAACATATTTTCTGTGATACTTATTAATTGTCAAAAATACTATTTATTTTGACACTTATTGACTATAAAATATTCTCAACAAAAAATTTTAACAAAGAATGAGATGTGATCTTGAAACTAAAGAATAAATTGAGATTTTGAAGATAAAGAATGAGTAGTATAATCCTGAACTGAGAGCAGTGTGATGTCAAAATTAACAGAGCCCAAAGAAAAAAAATAGTAGAGTAGATTGAAAACAAATGAGTGTCAAAATTGAGGAGTAATTTTCTACGGTCAAATTTCTCGTCAAGAAAATATAGAAAGTTTGACATTTGTGATATTTATCAAAAATATATATTAATTTTGACATTTAATTATGGTGTTAAAAAATAAAATGTCAAAATAACTCTATTTTCTTGTAGTGTATATATATATATATATAGTGGTATGTTATTGCTATTAAAAATTTACAATTAAAAATAATTTTTATTATAGTGATATATTAATATACAAAATACACATTAAAAATAAATTAAACTATATATAAATTTAAAAGTTACGAATATAAATACATAAAAAAAAATTTCTTTTACTAAACACAAAATAAGATGTTAATACAAGCACCACTTTAAAAAATTTTATCCAATCAAGCCAAGTTTTGTTATGACATCTTAATGTAAAAAGAAGTACGGTTGAACTCTTAAACTACTTCTCTTCACCAGTTTGCTAACTATATGGCCAAAAGAAGATATAACTTTCTTTGCTGGACATATATATTTGTAAGAGATAACATTTTTCAATCTAGATATCAAGCAACAGAATCTAGCAGCAAGGATTTCGGGTAGAAAAAGAGTATATACCAAACTAGCTAGAGCTATTTTTGCAAACTTTAACTTTTCTCAAGTATCAAAGTATTAAGGCTTAGTTGGTAAAGGTTTTATCTTTTAAAAATAATTTGTAAAAATTAATTTTTAAAATATAGTTTTTTAAAAGTTATAGTACCTATATTTGATAAATTAAATTAAAAATAATTTTTAATGAGTACATACAATAATAAATATTTTTAATAAAATAATTTTTAAAACTTAAAAATATTAAAATAAATATTAATATAAAAATTAATTTTAAATATTAATTAATATATGAAATTATATTAGATTTTTTTTAATTTTGATAAGCACAAATTATCTTTCAAAAGTTTTATTTTAGATGTTTTTAAAAAATTATTTTTTAAAAACTACAAATATAAACACATAATCTTTTTATTTATCAAACGTAAAATAAAAAATTTATACTCTTGAAAAACACAAATAACTTTCCAAAAACCTTTACCAAACGAAACTGAATATATAAACATGTATATATCCAAAAATGCGCAACCATGTCATAGTAGTCTCTTTTATTATTTCAGACTCATCCCAGAAAAAAATAAGGACAATGACTAAAAACAGAAATATTTGATAAAAAATTAATCAAAAATAATCTGAATTTATTTTATTTTATTTTATTTTTATTAATTTTTTGACAATTTTTTTTTATTCTAGCATTATTGTACGAAGAGAATAAATACCCGAGTGTTAAAGCAGAAAGTGATCTTTGGGGAGATTGCATTAGGGTTTGTTCTACCCAGCACTCTGGACCTTCAACCACCACTGTCTTCTTATCTTTAATCTATCCATGAATATAATAAGAAATTAAAACACAAATTAATTTTACATTCCTTTCTTGCATTGTCTATAATAAAAGGATTGAGTTCTAACTTCTATGTACCTCTTTTGTTAACGTGCTTTTGCGTTCCTGCAATGCCTTTGCCTGCCACATGATATATATGCAATCTTGAGAGTGGTGTCACAGAAAATTTTAGAAGGTTAGATTTAACAGTGTTTGTATAATTTTTTGGAGTGTTTGAGAATACTCTAGATGGTTCTGGAATGTTCTAGAATGTCCTAGAAGGTCCCGGAATACCCTAGAAGGTTCTAGAAGACTTTAGAAGATCATGGAATATTCTAGAAGAGTGTGGATTGATATAAAAGTATGAAGAGTTGTATGGAACAATCTAGAAGTATTTAGAAAGTAGTAGTAGGATAGATATTTATAAAGAAGGTTCTAGATGATTAATCTAGACCATTGATTAGATTTAATCCTAACCATCCATTGAGGAAGTGGATGGCTATAAATAGGAGGTAAGAGTTAGTGTGGGTGTGTGAATCATTTGTAACAAACACTTGAGCAATAAAGTGTTCTTTCCACCAAAGCTTCCTTTCTCTTGTGTTCTCTTGTGTTCTTAGCTTTCTTGCTAAGTATTGAGGGTTAGGCTGACTTGGTCTTAACTCAAGAGGTTGAGTAAGTCCGAGTGCCGGCACGGTAGCGTTGGAGTGTGTCCAAGGCCGTGACAACTTGGTATCAGAGCAAGGTTCGAGAGGGAGCACAAGTGGTTTGTGGGAATGGCTTCTAATATCACCATGGAGCATGTTGAGTCTCAAAGGGGAAGGGATGCTATTCCTTCTCAATGGGGAGGTAAGAAGGTCCGTTCTTCAAGTGAGCCTAGAGGTAAGGACTCTAACTTCCTAGAAGAGAGAGTTTCTATGTTAGAAAATGTTCTATCCTCTATGGATAAGCGCTTCCAAATGATAGAACATGACAAGGAAACCCTCGAGGCTCACGTGTTGGGAGAATTAGATGCTTTCAAAGAAAGCATGCTCCAAATTGAAGAGAAGCTTGAGAATTCCTTAAAACTATTTGAGGAAGTTCGAATTTGGTTCGAGGAGGCAAAATCTCGACCAACCATTATAAGGGAGACAACAAAGATTGATCTTCCCAAGGCAAAGGAGTTCAAGGGCGTAAGGGACGCTCGTGAGGTGGAGAACTTCCTATGGCAAATGAAAAGGTACTTCGAAGGCCAAGGGGTGGTCGAAGAAGCAATAAAGGTACGCACTGCAACTCTCTACCTTTCTGATAATGCTACTTTGTGGTGGAGGAGAAAGTGCGTAGATATGGAAAAAGGTACTTGCAACATAGTCACATGGGAAGATTTCAAAAGGGAATTGAAAAGACAATTCTTCCCTGAGAATGTGGTTTATGAAGCAAGGAAGAAGTTGAGGGAGTTGAAGCACAAGAGTACGATTAGCGACTACGTAAAGGAGTTTACTACTCTCACGCTTCAAATCCCCAACTTAGCATCAGAGGATTCATTGTTCTTCTTCATTGATGGACTCCAACCTTGGGCAAAGCAAGAACTACAAAGAAGGAATGTTAAGGATGTCGATGAGGCCATCGTGGTGGCCGAATCACTCACCGAGTATCATAGGGGAGACTCTAAACCTAAGTCTTCCTCCAAGCCTAGTTTTGCTAAAGGTAGGGGAGACAAGGGGAAGAGTTTCTCAACCAAGAAGGAAGGAAAATACTCTTCAAAGAAAGAGTACGAAGAAAAGAAGAAGGCTTTCGTGCCCAAAGGAGGATGCTTCGTGTGCAAGGGACCACACCAAATGAAGGATTGTCCCAAGCTAGGGACTTTGGCATCTATCGCTGAGGAACGAGAAGCTCAAACTCAAGTAATTGAGTGTGTTGGATCTATCCAACACATAAATGCTGTGAAGGCCAAAGAGGCAAGCACTGCAGAAAAGAAAGGCTTGATGTATGTCAAAGCCTTTATCAATGAAAAACCCGTCATGGCTATGATCGACACTGGTGCTACACACAACTTCATCACGCCTGATGAAGCAAAGAGGCTTGGGTTGAAGATCACCGGAAAAAATGGCTGGTTCAAACCCGTGAATACCAAGGGTGAACCCCTTAAGGGAGTAGCAAAAGGGGTTGAGATGACTCTTGGTTCTTGGAAGGGCCTTGTGGATTTCTCAGTAGCACCCATGGACGATTTTAAAATAGTCATCGGACTCGATTTGCAAAGGAAAGCAAATATAATACCTATGCCATACTACGACGTAGTATGTGTCATGGAGAAAGGGTCTCCATGCATGGTCCCTACAGTATCTAAAGTTGGAGGACCACCGATACTCTCTGCTATGCAACTCAAGAAAGGGTTCAAGAAGGGAGAGATTACATATTTGGCTCTATTACAAGAGGAGTCAACATCTGAAAGAGAAGACGTTCCTCCCAAAATCAAGGAAGTCCTTGAAGAAAATAAGGATGTGATGCCTTCCGAGTTGCCAAAACAACTACCACCTAGGAGGAAGGTGGACCACAAGATTGAATTAGAGTTAGGAGCAAAGCCGCCCGCCTCATCACCGTATAGAATGGCACCGCTAGAACTCGAGGAGTTGAAGAAGCAACTCAAGGATTTGCTAGATGCTGGGTTCATCCGTCCATCGAAGGCACCTTATGGCGCACCAGTCTTATTCCAAAAGAAGCATGATGGTTCATTGAGGCTATGCATCGACTATCGAGCACTTAACAAGGTAACCATCAAGAACAAATACCCCATTCCTTTGATAGCCGATTTGTTTGATCAACTTGGTAGAGCTAAGTGGTTCTCAAAGCTAGATTTGAGGTCAGGATATCACCAAGTGAGAATTGCCGATGGTGATGAACCTAAGACCACGTGTGTCACGAGGTATGGATCGTATGAGTGGTTGGTGATGCCTTTTGGCTACCTTGATGAACGAGATTTTTCGACCTTACCTTGATCGGTTTGTAGTGGTCTACTTGGATGACATTGTTGTCTATAGCAATACTTTGGAGGAACATGTAGAACACTTACGAACCGTGTTCAAGATCTTGCGAGAGAATAACCTATATGTGAAGAAGGAAAAGTGTTCCTTTGCAAGGGACGAAGTCCACTTCTTGGGACACATCATTAAAGATGGAACTCTCTGCATGGATCAAGGAAAAGTGAAGGCTATCAAAGAGTGGGAACCTCCAAACAAGGTATCCGAATTGAGGTCATTCCTTGGGTTGGCTAATTACTATCGGAGGTTTATCAAGGGATACTCCGCCAAGGCTGCACCATTAACTGATCTTCTCAAGAAGAACCACTCTTGGGAATGGTCAAAGGAGTGTCAAAAGGCTTTTGATGAGTTGAAGGCTGCTATCACAGAAGGACCAGTACTAGCACTACCCGACTACTCAAAGGTGTTTGAAGTCCACACTGATGCTTCTGACTACGCTATTGGAGGAGTTCTGATGCAAGAAGGACATTCTATTGCCTTTGAGAGTCGCAAGTTGAATGATACAGAGAGGCGATACACTGTCCAAGAGAAGGAGATGACCACGGTGGTGCATTGTCTGAGAACTTGGCGTCACTATTTGCTTGGTTCACACTTCATCGTCAAGACAGACAATGTGGCTACAAGCTACTTCCAAACTCAAAAGAAGTTAAGCCCCAAACAAGCTAGGTGGCAAGACTTCTTGGCTGAGTTTGATTTCGAATTCGAATACAAGTCAGGCAAGACTAATGTGGTAACAGATACGCTGAGTCGCAAGGCTGAGTTGGCGGCCATTTCTATGGTTGAAGGAGATATTGTGCATACCATCAAGGAAGGGTTGCATCACGATCCATTAGCCAAGAAGTTGGTGGAGTTGGCTAGAGAAGGTAAGACCAAAAGATTTTGGTTAGAAAACGACCTTCTCTACACAAAAGGGAGAAGACTATACATTCCTAAATGGAAAAATCCAAGAAGAAAATTAGTGAGAGAATGCCACGAAAACCAAGATGAACCAAGTAGAGGTGATTCGAGTCGTGCTCCGCCTGTGGTAATTAGATCATTTGATAAAGAAATCGAAGAGATCTTAACTAATCGCATCGTGCGACGAAGAGGGGTGCCACCAAGTATCCAATACTTGATCAAGTGGAAAGGGCTCCCGATAACCGAAGCTAGCTGGGAAACTCGCGAAGATCTGTGGCAATTCCAAGAACACCTAGAGCACTATCATGAACAGAACGCGACGAGGACGTCTGCGCATTAGGTGGGGGAGAATGTCACAGAAAATTTTAGAAGGTTAGATTTAACAGTGTTTGTATAGTTTTTTGGAGTGTTTGAGAATACTTTAGATGGTTCTGGAATGTTCTAGAATGTCCTAGAAGGTCCCGGAATACCCTAGAAGGTTCTAGAAGACTTTAGAAGATCATGGAATATTCTAGAAGAGTGTGGATTGATATAAAAGTATGAAGAGTTGTATGGAACAATCTAGAAGTATTTAGAAAGTAGTAGTAGGATATATATTTATAAAGAAGGTTCTAGATGATTAATCTAGACCATTGATTAGATTTAATCCTAACCATCCATTGAGGAAGTGGATGGCTATAAATAGGAGGTAAGAGTTAGTGTGGGTGTGTGAATCATTTGTAACAAACACTTGAGCAATAAAGTGTTCTTTCCACCAAAACTTCCTTTCTCTTGTGTTCTCTTGTGTTCTTAGCTTTCTTGCTAAGTATTGAGGGTTAGGCTGACTTGGTCTTAGCTCAAGAGGTTGAGTAAATCCGAGTGCCGGCATGGTAGCGTTGGAGTGTGGCCTTAGCGTTGGAGTGTGTCCAAGGCCGTGACAGTGGGGACACTAGATATATATTAATTTAATAAAAACATTATTATTTTCTCTCTTTATAGGTGTTTGCTTTGCTATGTTGATAAATTTATACATATCGATATATTTAAAATATAGACAAATAATAATTAATTATGTGAAATTTATTTTTTACATTAGTATTTAATTTTTTTAAAATATATATTATATCACCATTTTTATTGTAATATTTTTTTAATTAAATAAAAATAAAAAATATTTTTTATTTAATTTTATAAAAAATCTTAAATAATTTTACTTTATTCAATTAGATAAAAATACATTTTTAAATCAATTAAATTTTAGAATTTAACTAATCCTAATTTTATATTTTCACATAATTTAAATAATAAAACAAAAATAAATATGAAAAATAAAAAAAATTAAAATAAAATACTTTTTTTGTTATTTTTTAATGTATAAAAACTTTAAAAAAATAATTTTTTTACTTAAACTTTTTATTTGTAATATTTTATTAATGTTCTTAAAATATTAATAATATTACACGTAGAAATATTTTTATAATTAAATTTAATTAAATAAATTTAAATTTAATAAAAATCACTCACACACAACGTACGCACATACTCTTTTTCTTTTTTTATGTTTCTTCTTATTGACATAGTATATAAATTTTTTCACATAACACACAAATTTATTATATAACACAAAATTTACATATATAATATAAGTTTTTGTTGCAAATTTATTTATTCTAGGCATATAATCCACCCAATTGTACATTATTACCTTTTTATGCAGCAACGAGATGGATTCTTTCATATTATTGTTCTGCATAAAAATAATATATAAATCACAAGTCAATAATTGGACAATGGACATCATTCAAAATGTTAAATCAATCATTCTTTTTTAGGTTCACCTTTTTTACTCTGATACGCTTTAAAGATGCTTCAAGCTGATGCTCTAAATTCTGAAGCTCTCTCAGGCTCAATGAATCAAGATCATTTCCCGCCAAGTTCCTTCATGCATTCAAGATTATATAGCTAATAAGCCATTTATCATATTCATTCAATTTTCATAGAGCTGTTTTTGTTTTAAAACAATCTAACTTTCCATGTACAATAATCAACCTTTTCTAATTGAGGTTTGACTATGTCCACATTATATTAATCCTAGCTATTATAATTGGGTGGATGTATATAACTTCATCTTAAAAGTTAACCCCTGAATTAAGAATAATGCTTAAATTTTTAAAAAGAATATCAAAAAGCTTCTCTAGAATTGATTTGATGTATTCCACCGTCATGTTTAATGAGTTTTTTATAATTAAGAAAAAATTAGCTTTTTTGTGCTTTTTTTATTGGGAGAAATAAATAAATATATATAGAATAATAAACTTTTAGTTTATCAATATTAATTAATTCTTTTTTTATATAAAATTATTCTTTTAGTTCTTACGTTTTGGATGTTTTAAATTTTATTATTATAATGGTTTAAAATTTAGAATTTATAATTTAAAATTTAGTATTTAAAATTTTGATTTTAATCATTAGAATTTAAAATTTAGAATAACATGATATTTAAAAAAAAATTAGCTGATATTAGCTAAAACTAATGATTTTGTAGTTGAGATATTAAATTCTACACTCTCTTTTATTGATAATATTGATCCTTGAAACAACCTACTATTTGACCAAAAAATTAACTTTCATATAAATCAACTGATTTAATTTTTATTTGATTTTATATGGAAAAAATAATAGAATAAAGCTCTATATCCAAACAAAATACTTAACCAAATATAATTAAATTGTTATAACAACTTTTTAAATTACCTGCCTCCTTCTCTTTCTCTTTCTCTTTCTCTCTTTTTTTCTCCTTCTCCTCCTCCTCGTCTTTCTTCTTCTTACACAAGTTTTTCCTCTTCCTCCTTCTTCCCCAACGTTGCGTCTTCTTCTTTTTTTTTCCTTTTTTGTTGTCGTCATCACCAATAACACCAACATTTTACTAACATCTATATTAGTTCTGATTTTCTCTGATGCTATCATTAAATAATTTTAATTTATTTTTTAGTTTATTTAGGTTCATTTGTTTATTAATTGAGGTTTACTTGATACTACTGATAAGTATTGACCAAATTTTTTATTCTTTAAGTAATTTTTTAGCTGTTTGTTTAAATCTGAATCAAATTCAGTTCATTTATAAATTGAGTTAGATTCACTTGATACTACTTTTAAGTATTCACCAAATCTGTTATTCCTTAAGAAATTTGGTTCATCTCTTAGTTTAATTGAGTTCATTTGCATGTAGAAATAAATTGAAATATGCTTTAATGTTTATCACTTTTTATTCAAATTTGAACCGAATTCTGTTTATTTGTGAATTGAGTTAGGTTCACTTGATACTACTTTTAAGTATTTACCAAATCTGTTATTCTTTAAGAAATTTGGTTCATCTTTTAGTTTAATTGAGCTTATTTGCATGCAGAAATGAATTGAAATTTGCTTTTTTATTGATTGAATGTTTATCACTTTTTGTTCAAATCTGAACCGAAATTCGTTCATTTGTGAATTGAGTTAGGTTTACTTGATACTACTTTTAAGTATTCACCAAATCTGTTATTTGTTAAGAAATTTGGTTCATCGATCTTTTATAGTTTAATTGAGTTCATTTACATGCAGAAATGAAATGAAATGTGTTTTTCTTGCTAATTAAATGTTTATCACTTTTTATTTAAATCTAAAATGAATTCGATTCATTTGTAAATTGAGTTAGGTTCACTTGATCCTACTGTAAGTATTCACTATATCTGAACTAAATTCGGTTCATTTTTTTATCCAAATAAACTTCAATTAAAAGGAGAAAAAGAAAAATGGCAACAATAACAGCAACAATAACAGCAACAATAAAAGAATGACTATTGAGAAAAACACACGCGAAGAAGAAGTAATGTGAAAAAAAGAAGGAAGAAAGTGAAGAAGAAGAAGGAAGAACGTGAAGAAGAAGAATAAGGAATGCAAAGACAAAGAAAGAGAAAAACGAACAAGAAAAAAAAAGAACGTGAAAATAAAGACGAAGAAACGTTATTGAAATCGCATGTGTAATAAAAATAATTTTTATTAAATTTAGACCTACTTAATTAATTTAAATACAAAAATATTTAGATGTGTAGTTGGACTGAAAATAATAATCTATCCAACTCTTCAAAAACTTTTGTCGTATAAATTGCTTTAATTTATAGACTTGATTATAATGTCTAATTTCCTCCAAAAAAAAAAAAAGAACAAGGAACTAAAACGTCTATGGTCTTGATTCAACTTTGCTTTTTCAAGTCCTCTAGTACAGTCATGAACTAAAATCTAAACATTTTAGTTTTATCTTTAATTTAAATTTAGCTAATATTTATTTTTTGAACATTTACTAAACTATGTAATTTATTTTTATATTGAAAAATAATTAAAATGGTTTAAGTCTTCAATGAATTTATGGTTAACAAATAAAGAACATTATACATATTCTCTCCATTCTCAAATAAGTACGTAGTGTCTATTTTTAAACGTTTACTTAAGTTAAGAAAATAATTAAAATGTGTTAGAGTTATAAAAATTAAAATTAAAATTACAAAATTATCCTTTAGATTAATATAGTAGTAATTCTCTCCTTAATTACTTTATCCATTTATATATTATATCTCATCACTTATTTAATTTTAAGATTATTTAGAGTAAATAAAATAAGAAAAGTCTAGGGTCAACAACTTTATTAAATTTTGGTCAGCATGTAATTAGTAAAAGAAAAATGAATAATCTCACACTATTAGATGAAATCTCACACCATTAAAAACATTATTAATGGCTACTTGATGGCTACAAATCACAAAAGTTGCTGGCCCCTAGCACTCCTCATAATAGTCTCGATATACATCCAAATCTTTTTGACAACTAAGTTCAATTAAGTTGGTCCAAATCCAACAAAAACCACTACACCTAGCATGTACACTCGTGTGCTTCACTAATGCAAATACATCCTTCTTCTTCACATTCATTCTTCTTTTTTCGCGTTCCTCTTTCTTCTTCGCGTGTTTTCTCTCCATTGTCATTTTTTATTGCTTTTATTGTTGTTATGCATGCTTTTTCTTTTCTTTCTTTTCTTTTTAGTAATTTTGCAGCATTGATTTTCTTCTTTTTTTTAATTTTATTTCTCTTAAAAGAATAAAACAAGAAGAATTATAAGAAAATAAAATAAGAAGAAGAAGAAGCATCAGAAGATGAGAAGGAGGAAGAGGAAGAGTTTTGAATTATGTAGAACTTATCAGAATAAAAATACACCAAAATTCCTTAATAATAACACATAAATTTCTTAGTTTTTACACCTAAATTTTGCTACAAAGGTACAAAAATGTCTTCTTTAATGCTACATTTTTTTCTATTTCTTTTTTTTTTAGTTGAATAAATATAGGTTCATTCTCTTCCTAGTAATTTTACAACATTATGTGTTTCTTCTTCTTTATTTGATTTTTTTTATTTTTGTTCTTATTAATAGAGTAAAACAAGAAGAAACTTGAGAAGGTAAAATAAGAAGGAAAAGATGAATAAAAAAAGAAGATGATGATGATGAAAAAGAAGAAGAAGAAGTAGAAGATGAAAAGGAGAAAGAGAAAGAGTTTTGAATTATGCAGAACTTATTAAAAAAATACACCGAAATTTTTTAAAAATAATATATAAATTTCTTAAATTTTATACCAAAATTTTGCTACAAAAGACAAAAATATTTTTTTAATGCTCTATTTTTTTCTTCTTTTTTCTTTATTTCTTTCTTTTTTTTTCTATTATACATATAAGAAAAAAAAATGACGATGATGATAATAATGATAATGGAGGAGGAGCAAGTGGAGGAGAAAAAAGAAGGAGGAGCAAGTGGAGGAGAAAAAAGAAGGAGGAGATCGAAGAAATTTAAATGAGAAAAAAAAGAGAAGAAGATGGAAGTGGTGGTAGTAACCATGACGATAATGAAAGAGAAAAATGATGAAAAAGGAGGAGATGAAGAAGACAACGATGAAGAAAATATAAAGAATGAAGAGAACACAGAGAAGAAAGAGAATGTAGTTATATATTTTCGCGCATTAACTCAAAAATTTGTTAGAAGTAGTGGTGCGTAGAAATGAATTAGGTTATAGTAATTTAGTTGGACTTAATTGATTAAATAAATTGGATGTTAAACTTTATTGATAAAATAATACTTATTATATTTGATTTCTTAATTAATTGAACACTTATTTGTGGAAAAGTAAAATTTTAAAAGTGAATACCTTTATATGAAAACAAAAAGAGTAACTCTTTTTGACGACAAGTAATCATCTATTTACAAGTATCCTTAGTCAAATCTTTATTTTTATAACTACATAACATGCTCTTACATTTAAGGGTTTTGCTAACATTTGTTTTAAAAATGTTTGTTAAAAAAAAGTGCCATTAAAGAAAAAAATGAATTGCAAAATTTTCGAGCATAACCAATTTTAAAGAGTTTGAAATCATTTCGAAATCTTCGCCATTTAGCATTCTTCATGCTTTAAATAGGCAAAACCCTATTCTTAATTACTTGGCAATTGGCATAACACATAATAATGTTTGACGGACCAAAAAAATAAAAAATAAAAACAATCTAAATATATTTTATTTAGTATTTATTAGTTATTATTAGTAGATATCTTGCTTTGTTTGTGCTTGTTATAATTGTTATTTATTTACTGCAGTTAATTAATTAGCATTATTTGAAAAGGAATCTTTTGCTGTTAGGTTTAATTAGTGGTTTATTAGTTTGTTAGGCTCATACGTGTATATGTATATATTCTATCCCAAATTAATAGAGATGCAGCAGAAAATCATTTTTCAGTACCAATTCTAGTTCTAATAATTATCGTATCAATTAACATAAATGCTAATTAAATAAAACAAATTTATCTTTTTTTTATTTCTCTAACATTATCGATAAAGAAAAAATATAAGTAAATAATGAGAATACTAAATAATATAAACAATAAATATATTGAATGTTCAATTTAATAGGTATGCAGATAATTATGTTCATTGTTTTTAATTGGATAATTATTTCTTTTAATTCGATTTATTCATGTACAGTTAATAATAATTGGACGTTCAATTTACTAGGTGTGCAGATAATTATCCTAATGTTAAAGTTTATGAGATAATTTAAGATAGAGTATTTTTTACTTTATTGAATCAATTTTAGAATCTATTGTTCACATTATTTACAAAAATTATTGTCTATCTAACAAAACCGATCAAATAAATAACATTCGTCACATAACAACCAAAGTGTAACAATGGCGCTTATTATTACCAGGTATCACACCCATACCTTGTATTTCTCTCTAAGGCTTCAACTTTGCTCCTGAGTTTCCACTACAAGAGAGGCGTTACATGGCGGCAGTTTTTTTCTCTATTAGCGGCGGTTTTAAACCGCCGCAAAATCAAATTTCAGCGGTTTATTAGACCGCCATGGATATTGGCGCCGGGAGATGATTTCGTGGCGGTTTTCAACAACCGCTGGTATAACTGCCGCTGTATCAGTATTTTGCGGCAACTAATTTAGCGGCAGTTTTAAACCACCGCGATATACAGGTATTAGAATTTAGTTCAGTTTTTACCGGCGGTTTCGAACCGCCACAATGTTCTTACATTTTTCCATTAGAACTGTTTGCGGCGGTTATAAAACCGCCGCTAATTTCAATACAAATTTAAAAAAAAATTTAGATTTTCCTTTTAAAAAACACTAATTTTTTGTTTAATTTTAAAGATACATTTGGTTTGCTGATAGCAAGGTATCCTTCAACATGATCCTACAAAATCAATTCACAAAGAGTTCTATTACACAATCTCTAGTTTTTTATTTAGAAATTGCAATCATGATATAATTTAAGCATTTCTCTTCCTATGACTAATTACAAAATCATAGAAATTACAAAAGAGAAATGAGATAGTTTACACATGACCAGATACACATCTGATGATAATGCATTTCTCTTCCTCTAGCTTCTTTCTTCTCTCACCTATTTTCATGTTACGACAAGAATAGATAATCATAAACCACAATGAATTTTGCGAAAATGGTGGCAGAATACTAGGATTGATGGATCAAATTATGAACCTTGAGGCATCCAGGATTGGTGGACAGAGTCTCTTCTTTTCCTGCTAATAAAAGCAGTGTTGATTCCAATGACCATGACGTACCTTCTCTTAGGAGTTGATTAAGTTGCTTTTATATATCTTCTGATAGAGAAGCGCCATTGCGAATTGACTCCTGAGCTGCCTTTGCAGAAGCTAACTCCGTATCCAAGTTTGAAATAGTTTTGTCCAATGTTCTACATTCAACACAATTTCATAAGCTTTGAAATGAAAATTTAGCAGCACACAACACAACACAACAACATCATGGTATATAACTTACTGATGGAAATATACAAGACAGATTTTCTATTGAGCTTTTTTTCCCTTCATCGATGAAGCAAAACAATTAATGGATACAAAAAACGAGCTAAACCAATTTCAAAGTTCATAGAAAGAAAATTCAGAATAAATCAAACTAAAAAGAACAAACCAGAAGTGAATAATAACAAAATATCCATAATAAATGATAAAATCACAAGGATGTGAATTCTATGTTTTCTCTTTGCTCACGCACCTACACAAACATTTATGCCATAAGAAAATTTGCAAACAAGGCCCTTACTATGGATCTCAATAAAGTATAAGCCAAATAAAAGTAATTACCTTTTGTCAAGGTCCTACAGTTTCAGTTACAGCTGGTAGGCCTTGTACCTGCCAATGGAAAAAAAAAGAAAAAAAAAAGAAACAGGTTTATTTAGAAATAAGCTGGACTTGCAAAATTATCATGAAAATATAAGCAGGGTTGGACTTGTAAAATTATCATGCAAATATAGTTTTCCATGAAATCTTCTGCTTTATCAACAGTAACTTAAACATCATATAAAGTCAACAATTACCAGGAGAATAGGTGTGAAATATTTTCCAGATTTTTTTAATATTTTAAAAATTATGCTCCAAACGTTCTTTGATTTAAGGAGGGTGGTGGTGTTTTCTGATGTCTGATTTTTTCTGTTCACATTTTTGAGCTATGTCTTTTCCTTTTTCTCCCTTTTTATTATTTGTGCAGCTGCTTCTGATTTTAAATTGTGGGAGCTTATAAAACAATAAGCTGTACATGGATTAAGATACTGGAGCTATATCCAATTCACCAGGTAAATACAACAGCCATGTTTAATGAGTTTCTGAGTTTCTTATAAGTTAAACCATTGGAGTACTTCATGAATTTGGGCTATTTTTTCCAAAATGTGCTGCATATATTTAATGATTGGATGTAAGGTAAAAGAAGAGGGAAACATACCTAAAGAATCTCCAACTATATCAACTGTGGAGGGTGGAAATCTATAGACTGTTAGTCTGGCCTGGATCCATTATCAGGCTTTCGCCAAATCAAAACCAGCTGTGCTCTTGTTCTTGGCAGGAGTCATGGCATCATTGTTAGAAAATCAAATTAATGATAAAAGGCCAAGAACACCTATCATGTAATAATCCCTTATTATCACTGATGACTATGACAATAAAACTAACCTACTAGTACTTTAAAATGCGAAACATACCTAAGAAATAATATGAAAGTGAAACTAAAACAGCACACTTATAAATACCACCTGCACTAGTTTTGGTTTTAGTGAATGACATTGCAACAATTTCATTCATTAAAGTATAAGACAAACAAAAATAGTTGACTTCTGACATCTGAGGATTATATCTGTGATGGGTCTAGACCGTGGGGGTGAAATGCAATTCCAAACCATGGTTTCTCTTACAAGATTGGAATTAACGTTTTCTATGGTTGAGCTGCTGTTCTAAATCGATGTGTTCCTTGTTAGCATCTTTACACAATTTATGAGTGTGTCTAAGGTAGTGGTATGCATTAACTTAGGTTGTGTTTGTTGCATTCCCATTTGTGGTATTCTTTTGTGTTGGTAGCGAAGCAATGCAAGCAAAATAGTAAATAAGCATCCAAAGACTCTGAAGATTATGATATAGATGGTCCCTCATTTATCCAAGGCTGTTATTGTGATTAGTGATGGCCGATGAGGTCTTTAGTATGTGAAATAATAAAACATAGCAAAACAAAACCAAAACTACAAAGAATCAAAATTGATATAAGAGGGCACGCACAGTAAGATTGATATTTGATAACTATTCATTCTTGTTTCAGTAAAGCTATTAAAAGAAGAAAAAGAAAATGTAAACAAAGTTCCTTAAGAGTAATTTAATATACTAAAAATAAAGTTCTCTTCATAGAGAACAAACTCTTAAAATTTCAATACATTAAAAACTTTTAATTCATTATACATTTAATTCTTTTGACTTATAAAGTTTGATTCCAAATAGAAATCATCAGTGAATTATATGCAAAGACATACATTGTCTTTCTAAAATATTAAAATATGAATCACTTGAAATATAAAAAATATATATGCTCCAAAGGGTGGCTTTAGAAAATGAACACATCTAATTTACTTTCTAATTTACTTTCTAATTCTAATCACTTTCAAAACACATTCATGTAGCTAACTTTAATAATGAAAAGAGGCATAGTGTTGGCACTGAAAACTTACTATCTAGACAGTTCTTCCTAGAGGATGTGGGTATCCATCAATTAGAAAAAAATAAATAAAAATAAAATACTTTTGCAGTATTAAGTATGGTAGAAGATCATGCCATTGGAGCATAAGGCCAATTAAAGCAGAACATACTACACAATTAAGAAATTTTGTACTTAATATAATTTATGATGATCACATAAGAAGTAGATCATAATGAACCAAAAGAGGGAAAATATACCTTCTGAGATGATTTAGATTCTAAGACTTACTTTCAAATGAAGATAATTCGGATTTTGGTTTCACGTCTGTAAACTGCAAACATTTGGCATATTGTCGAACATTTGGCATGCAAAAGCATAAACAACATAAAATAGCACTAAAAATTATTCTTTGCAACACCAATTCAAAATTCAGCACCAATGACATGAAAAATCAGCAGCATTTCACAGTGACTCAGTAAAGTATCAGTCAATCGATCCAAACAAATTGAAATTCAAACTCAAGAAGCTTTTAACAGCATGTTTAACTATGTATAAATTAACACTAATTCTAATCAGAAAATCCTAATTCTAACTTAAACTCAACTAATAACGGCAAATAATCATAACCAAATTAAATTAACACTAGAATCAACATATAACTAATCCTAAATTAACTAAAACATAGGAGAAATCTGAGAACCTGAGTCGAAGAATAGAGCAAGAGCATAGGAGAGAGGGATGCAGTGGCAGTGACCAGCCGCTGCTGCGTCTGAACACGCTGGAACTGGAGTGGCCCTGTTCTGATTCTGCGGCTGGAAATGAGTGAGGTAGGGGCGAGTTACAGAGCCACAATGCGAGGTTGTAAGGAGGAGAAGAAGATGGTCGCGACGGCGCAGGATGGTAGCCAACGGCGAGACAAAGAAGGCAAGAGACAGGGGAAGAGAAAGAGAGAAATGATTTTTGCGGGAGTTGTTCGGCAAAGGTGGAAGAAGAAGAAGAAAGAAGGAAAGAAGAAGAAGAACATGACGGTGGTGGTTCTGTGGTTCTGACGGAGACGCTGGGGTGATGATCGATGATGGCGCTGCGTTGGTGGTCGAGGAGAAGCTAGGGTTGGAGAAGGGGGAGTCATTCAGAGAGCTCTGAACTTGGTCAAGTGAGTGACGAGGCACTGTGGGTTTTTGGCTCTCTTTTTTATTTGATTTCCGGTAGTTGGGAAGAATCGCCGCTATCTTGGTTTCTTTTGTAGCTGAAGCGCAAACCGCTACTATAACCACGCCTATCTAACTAATTTTGTGGCAGTTTGATAAACAGCCACCAATCAACGGCCGCTATCCTCCGTATTTGCTGTAGTGTTCAAACATTCCAATGCATAGTTTCCCTACAATAAATTAAAATCATTCTAGATTATTACTGGTTGAGACTTAAATAATCGCAAAGACTAATATATATATATACTGGTTATAATTATGGCAGCTGTATTGTTAAAATTAAAATAATATTTTAATATAAAAAAATAAAAAATAAAAATGTCGAAAATATAAAAAATATTATATTAATTTTAGTAATATTTTTTAAATATTATCATTGTATATATAACAATCATAGAATGATAGTCACCTTAGACTCCACCATATATATATATATATATATATATATATATATATATATATATATATATATATATATATATATATATATATATATATATATTAAATAATATAATCTTTAAAAAATATTTATTTTTTCATTTTACCTGAGAATTATATCATATCATAAATATATTCTAATTAATGAATAATATTTTTTCAATAATATAACAAAATATTCTAAAGTATAGGCAATTCATAAAAAAATAATGTGAACATACATGATTTAAAATTAAATTTTAAATTTTAAATTAATATCTATTCTCATTTATTTTGCATGATTTCAGGCGAATTAATTATCTCTCATGAACATTGAAAATAAGATATTATTATAAAACTTTAAGGAAATTGAAAATTCAAATTAAAAAAAATGGAAGATAAGATAAAAGAAAGTTTGGAAGAATATTTGATTTAAAAGATATGGCAAACACAACTTGAAGAGATAGCAAGCTATTGAGAAAGAGTTGTGTTGGGGATATTGTGCACTATATATAGAAAGAGAGGATAACATAAAAGGGAGGCAGACAAAGACGGCTAAAAAGTTTTTTTTTTATATTTTTTAGTAATTAAAATTTAACATATATAACTGATTAAATTATATTAATTTTATTAAAATTAAGTTAAACAAATTGATTTAATCGAAAAAATAATGAATCAAATTTTGAATTAATCTAAATTAATATTATTTTTTATAAAAAATGACTATAATACTTTTATTATAGAGAATGATTAAAATATTTTTATTATTTATATATATATATATATATTAATTTTAAAAATTCTAAATCCTAACCCTACGATAGAAAAATAAAAGACTAAAATTTAGGATTCTCAAAATTAATATATATATATATATATAATAGAAGTATTTTAGTCATTTTTTATAATAAGATATTGTAGTCATTTTTATAAAAAAATATTAATTTAGACCAGTTCAAGATTTAATTCGCCATTTTTCGATCAAATCAATTTGTCTAGCCTAATTTTGACAAAAAAATACGATTTAATCGATTATATATATTAAATTTTAATTATTAAAAAATATCTTTATAAAAAAATATTTTCAACGTCTTTATCTAAGTAACTCCTAACAGAAAAACTATGTTATACACACATACACTAGCAATAACAATAAAATTGGAAAATTAATAATATACCAATTAGAAAAGTATGTTTCTTGAATAAAGTATTAGTACCTGTGATCCACTTTCACCTCCATTGATTTTCAATGCATTAACATGTCTCTCATATCGTTCAAGGATGTTTTCCACGCTGTTTCACAAATGAAAATTAAATAAGAATTATAAATAAAAAAAAAAAATTAGGCATGGTGCCATTGGCTTTTAAGTTAATCCGGGTCACTCAAAATTTAAGTGTACCAAAACCCCACTGGGAGGGGAAGGTATACAAAAAGAGAGTAAGAAATGGAACATAGAATAATCATATGGATAAGATCACCATAAGAATAAGATTCATATATTGAATAATACTTATATATCAAACAAATTTTGTTTAACTATTGTTTATTACCTTAAAAGCCTTACAAATAGAAACATATAGTATAATGAGGTTAATGTTTAAAATGTTGTTACTGGAACAATATTCATAAATCAAGTTGGTTCCTAAAAAAATTTTCAAAATGCTTCAACATTTAATTATATCATGTGTATAAAAAAATCAACTATAAAATCAGTTAATTATATAAAATATATATTAAAATAAATTAAATATCATATATTTTTATATACAAATATAATAACTGATTTAATAGTTAATTTTTTTATACATATAAATTTTTTATATTTATCTTATAAACAGTCTATTGGTTCTTTCTGTTTATTAATATTTCTATGTTAGTTTTGCTATTATTTTTTGTATTCTTTTGCACTATTTTTTTGGTGTTATTTGTGCTCAGAATGCATTCCAAAAAAAAAAAAAAACAATCTAGATCTACTAATTTTCAAGTGTAGCAAAATTTGTTGGTAAATTATCTGTGAATTAGAATATCTGAAATAACAGTTATTTATGAACTAGTTTATATGGTAATAAAAAATTAAATTTATAGCGAAATTGACTGGAAAACAAAATTACGTGCAGAATAATATATATATTGAGAAAGGAATTAACATATAGTTGTTTCATGAAACAATATACTTGTGTGTTTTCATGAGATTATAGTCATTATATACGATGGTGATAAAGATAAAGGCATAAAGCTAAAATCACACCCTTCATAATACATAGAGAAGAAAAAGACTTGCAACAACGTCCGTACAACAATAACAATAATAATAATTGCTTTGCAGAGAGTAAATTAAAAAAAAAAACAAAAAGAGAAAAAAATCTGAATCTAACAGAGACATAATTATTCATGTTGTCTCATTTTATTAGTTTAAATTAAAAAAATAAAAAAAATAATTTTATGATATAATATCAAAATTTTATATTTAAAAAATTTAAAATTTGATATTTAATAAAAAAATACTTTAAATAAATTAAAAAAAAGTTGATTGAGAAAATATATTGAAGATATAACTATTTATATTATGTGCTGTTATTAAATTTTAGAAAAATTGAATTTACGACGAATATGAAGTGAAGAATACATAAATTAGAGAGAAAAAGGGAATAGATTTAGAAAACCTGGAATGAGATGAAAAGTGAGAGAGTTTGCCTGTGGTGTTGAAGATAATGAATGCAAGTTGAGCATCACAGAGAAGGGAGATTTCATGCGCTTTCTTCTTCAGCCCCGTTTTCCGTTTCGAGAACGTTACTTGACGCCTGATCTTGTTCTCTATCTGCTTCAACTCCACCTTCCCTCTTCCCATCACTCTATTTTTATTCCTTCTTTTCTTCCCCCTTCTCTTTTTATATCAACACCACCACACACCAACCTAATAAATAAGTTAGAGTGAAAACCAAGCAATAATAAGCAGGGAATCATAGTAGAGAGAGATAGATAGAGAGTAAATAATAAGGAAAAGTACAGGGGACGATGAAAATATTAAATAATGTGAAAAAATCATATGTTTAATTTAGTAGGTATGTGAATGGTTATTTTAATATTAAGATTTAGATGGATAATTTAGAGGTGTAATATATTTTTATTTTATTGGACTAATTTTAAAGTTTATTATTCACATTGTTCACAAAAATTATTGTCTACTTAGCAAAACTCAAATAATAATAATGATGATAATAATAATAACAATAAGGTTTAATTATTCTGTTGATCCTTATAATTTCATAAAATTTTTAATTAGATTTCTATATTTTTTTTCTTTTTAATTAGGTCTCTGCACTAAATTTTTTTTCAATTAAGTCCCTTTTAGTAGTAATTGACTTAATTTTATAGGGATCCAGCTAAAAAAAAGAATTGATATAGAAACCTAAATAAAATGAAAAAAAGTGTAGGAACCCAATTAAAAATTATTTTTGGCGCAAGGACTCAATTAAAAAAAAAGTATAGGGACCTAATTGAAAATTTCGTGAAACTATAGGACCAACAGAATAATTAAACCTAACAATAATAATAATAATAACAGGCTTCTAGAGGCTAGAGAGAATAGAAAGTGAAGATAGTTTATGAGGGCTCTCATCTCATTCATTCACCTTAATTTTTGACAAACAAGGAAAATAATGCATTTCCAAGCAACCACAAAATGGAGTTCCTTTTGTGGCCACCTCTAGTGATTCCCAAAACAAAAATTTAAATATCAAAGTATTTTTGTATAAATATATGTAATTTAATTTATTTTTAATATATATTTTATATTAAAAAGTTAATTTTATTATATATTTAATATAATTATTCTCAAAATGATATTTAAATGAAATATTTATATAAAATCTAGGCAAACATACAATATAGGAGAAAAAAATAAAGAAAAAAGGAGAGTGAGAATAACTAATGAGATAGATGCATGTATGAGTATCATGGTAAAATTATAAGAATCATTTTTCTTTAATTAAATTTTGATGTGTACTTAACTATAGTAGTAAAAGAGTTTTAGTAAAAATCGTATCTATATTTAAAATAGTTTTTCATTGATGTAAAAATAATACATAATTGAAGAGATGTGTGTAATATACTTTTACACCTACGATAATGTATGTGATCTAAATTCATAATTTTTTATCTAAGTGTTAGAGGTTCGAATTCTACTTTATATACGTACCAATTTATTAACTAATAACAAACTCTTAAATGAGTTTATATTCATAACGAATTAATTATTAATCTGTTGAATTAGGAGATACCATGCACAACAAAAAAAAATATATAATGAAGTGATGATTATATATTACGAAATGAAAGGTGAAAGGAAAGGAGAGCCGAAAGGAGAGAAAATGATAGGTTAATATTTTGTTGTGGTATAAGGGTTTTATCGAGTTGTTATTGGTTGAGAAGGACGAGGTACGATGCGTTGTCGATCCTGGATTGTTGGGGTATCGCATGCATTCTTTTCCAATTTGACGAAGATACTTATTATGTCATCCTATGACTCTTTCTCTCTGGATCCATCTTATGCAACATTGCAAAATTAATTTAATTTTTTAACTTGTTGGCCCAACAAAAACTAGTTAAAGTAAAAAGAGAAGATGGACAAGGAAAAAAAATTTAATTAAAATTTAATTAATTTATTTATTTAATACCTTTTATTAAATAATATATTTTTTAAGTTTAAAATAATTGTTGTTTATACTTTTTGTATTTATTGAAAAGTTAATATATCTAAATAATAAATGGTCTAACCGTCTAAATACATTAATTTTTTATTGTCTATATACATTAACTTTTTAATAAATTCACCAACGAATTATAACTCAAATAGTACAGTAAAAGGTTGCGAGTTTGAGTTTTTCTGTCTTCAGTAAAAAAAAACTTTTTAATAAATTCAAAAAGTGAAACAAAAAATTATTCTAAAATGAAGAGTAATAAAATAATTCAATAAAATAACTTTTATTGTCTATATACATTAACTTTTTTGTATTTTCAACAATTCAATAAAGATGAAAACTCATGTGCAGTTGACTTCACGTAAAATTAATAGTTGATTTTAAATGAAAATTTAATCAAATCAATCAAATTATCTAATGACTCTCAGTTATCAATTTCACGTGAAGTCGACTGCACCTGAATTTTCACCTTCAATAAAGCCGTTGTCTATACACATTAACTTTTTTTGTATTTTTAATAAAATAAATTTTAATTTATAATTTTTAACATGTAATTCTTAAAACACAAGTTAATAAATTACCTTTTAAAACACAGATTAAATTAATATGTGTCCTAGGATATATAATAAAATTATCATCAATAAAAAATTTTAAATTTTTAATAAATACATTAAAATTTAAATTTTTATATTTTTAATAAAAAAAATTAGTGTGTAATCTTAACCTATCTTGTTATGATAAGAGAGAGATAAA